>NW_028292581.1:4754694-5127194 GCF_029948245.1 Actinia tenebrosa | reverse complement strand
ACCAATCAAAAGCCCGGAAGGCGACACCCAGATTACTCATAACGCCCTAAGAGCATTTCTCCTGGCTTTTCAATCTCTTCTCACAAAAAACTCCAACTCTTGTAGAACTATTTGAAATTATTTGCAGTGAATTTCCCTGTACTTCAGAACGTTGACATTTTCGAATGGCAAAAGGACAAGAAAACCTACAAACACCCACGAGTAGTGTGATTTATGGACTAGATTCGCAAGGAAAACAAACAAATCTCAAATCATTATGATGAAATCGCGCAACAGCAACAAAACGAACCTCACGCTCATGAAAAATATCTGAATCTTTCTTGAGAGTTAAATATAAAACGCGATCCCAACTTCTTTAAAGTCGTGTGCGGCACGTTAAAAAATGTCAGGGTCAAAAAATAATTTCATTACAGCGATGTAGTTTTTCTAAAAAAAAAAAGGTTTGATATTACATTAAAATGGCACTTGAAAATCGACTGCAATATCAATTAAGCATAAGCTCTTCAGAATCGATCATTCTGTAATTAAATGGAGTTACTGGAGATTTCGAGATGAACTTACTATGCTACTAAGAAAACGCTTCAAGGAAACCCTTTGTTTTTTGTTTGCAGTACAAAAATCGCTGATCCAAAAACAAAAGCGATGATTAATACATGAACAAAAACATCAAGAGAATTTAGAAGAACTACGTGCAAACACTGAACTCCCCTAAAATTCCATGATAATGTTCTTTTCGTGAAGCTGAAATTTATTTAGCTAAAGTCCGGATCTTTAGTGTTCACATATATACATATATACATACTGTAGTGCAGATCTTGTCGCTGCAGTCGTTGATACCAGAACCCAAATTGTCAAAAAACACTGTACGCCAGACAAACAGACCCGTCATCACCAGAGCGATTACAACAAAGAACACCAGGAATACCGTCATTTGCCGCATCTTACGGGTGTGCCAAGTGACCATTGTGCTTTCGTCCACCTCGTCTGGAAGAAACCCGACCTTGCTGATACTGTTCGAAATGTGGGTTGGTGACGTCACGCTCGTATTGTTTGCCTCGCGTATTTGCATATTTGAGGGGAAGGATTTTGGAGTTCCGGGAGAATGGGCCGGAATGTCGGTGACGTCACTTCCTTCATTTACATAGGCTTCATTTACGTTGGCTTTCATTGTGCAACACCTGAAAACAAAAAATGATCAGGTGAACGGCACCTACGAGGCAATTCGGTTAACAGCCACTCTCGGCTTTGGGAAAATTTATTTTCATTGATTTTTTTTTTCTTCTTCTTTTCTCTTCTCTCGTTTTCATTTTCTTTTGTTTTCTTGAATTTAATTATTTCCATTTAATTTTCTAAATTTTATTTCATTTCATTTCATTTATTTTACTTTACTTTCATTTCTTCTTCTTTTATTTCAGCCTTCATATTCTTTCATTTCATTTCATTATCTTTCATTTCATTTTCTTTCGTTTCATTTTTTCTTGTTTCATTTTTTTCTTTTTCTTTCATTTTCTTTCATCCTCTTTCATTTCATTTTATTATTTTGTTATTTCTTATTTCGTCTCATTTCATTTCATTTTCTTTCATTTTCTTTCATTTTCTTTCATTTTCTTTCATTTTCTTTCATTTTCTTTCATTTTCTTTCATTTTCTTTCATTTTCTTTCATTCTCTTTCATTTCATATTATTATTTTTCATTTCATTTTCTTTCATTTCATTTTCTTTCATTTCTTTTTTTTCAATTTCCCTTTTTTTCATTTTCTTTCGTTTCATTTTTTCTCATTTCATTTTGTTAGGGGCAGGCGTCAGAACTCAGTAGAGGTCCTCGGTTCTATCTAATTCTACTTCTCTCTGTTTCTAAAGTGAACCTAGACTTTCAGTACGGAAACTGGAATAATTCCTTATTGCTTAATGATTTTAGATAGGTTAGAACAATCTAACATTCGAAAATATGTACGTAAGACCTCTTCTTGAACATAATAATACACCGTTTTCGAATTTGTCATATATGCTACTGTGTTCCTTGATCACCGACTCATTTATTTAACAATTATTTGCCAAAGGCGAAGTGAATTTTTAAAATATCGGGAAATATTTACCGACAATGAAACTTGGCATATTATTATTCTTTCCGAGAATACGAAGCCCAGGATTCAAAATAATATCCGATTCAAAACTCGAATTCTGATTGGATTATTCCATATAAGGAACACCATCGGTCAGTACTGAGTCTTCATATTCTCAGAAAGAATAACAGATTTAAATATTCGAAAAATGAAACCATTAATGAAATCTAGAAGGGTAATCTTGAGCCATTTTGACTGTAATTGCGTTCATTTAATGAAGAAGAAAATTCTTTTTCTCTTTCAAATTAACTAGAAAAAGTATTTACCCACTTTTAGAATCGAGTTACGTAACTCGAAAATAAGGTTCAATCTGTTGGGTTCGAGTTACGTAACTTGGGCTTGATTTCAACATAGGTGTTTCCGTGCGCGTAACTCGAACAGTGTGTAACTCGAAGTGCGTAACTCGAAAATTGTAACTCGAAGAACACCTTATCTCCTTGATGTCTTATTATGGCCATCAAAGTGTTTCCAGATCTCTTCCACGCACACGAGACCAGCGCTAGCTGCACACACACGAATGTGACCTTATGCGATTAATCCATATTTCACTCCAAAATTGACATGCACTAATAGTTATAAGGCCGATTTGAACTTTCAACCTCACAACTGTCGCTCGCAACAAGTTGTAACAAAGCAAGGTGTACGGTCCATTAACACCAAGCAACATGTTGCACACAACTGTCGTGAGGGAAATTTAAATCGTACCGTGTATACGTAAATCGGCATTAAAGGTCAAGATCTTCAGTCTTAAAAGCATTTTCCTGAAGCCAATCAAACATTATCGGATTTGTTTAACAACCGTTCGATTTTACTCAACTGTCACTACTTTGTCATTTGTGAGGATTTGAGGTCATGAATAAAGAGGGTATTAATGAGTGTGAAAAGGCTGCAGAACTTCGGCTTATTCTATTAACAGGCGGTTAAGCGTCCGGTTTTTCTTTGCAACAAGTTGTTGCAGTGCATGTTGGGCGAACAAACCAATGCTAAAGTGTAACTTAAACTTTGATCAAAACTTTCACTAGCTATTGATGAATATCGATGAAGCATGATGACGGAAATAATGTTTCATCTTGCAATGATTGCTCGCTGTCCAAGCAGATTGGATTCTTTCATTAGACATCTGCACCGTAAAATCGTTTGAAATTAATAGTCAAAGTTGTCCAAACCGGCAGAATTTAACTTATTGTATATCTTTACCAGTTATAACTGTAGTCAAAGTAGAATGTTTTAAATTTATTTTAAATTTATTTAAACATTTGTTTCTATTATGCCTTAAAAAAACTGACAGGTAGGTAGAACGTTTTTAGGAGGAAAAAGGTCGTCTCAACCAAACTCCCCGATGTGCCCTCCTCTCTCACTCCCTTCCTGATTTGAATGAAGATTAGTGCAATGCTAGTCTGTGCATAATAAATAGATTGCATTATTTTGCTATATAAATAACTGTTTCGCGGGTTATGTATATACTATGTTCTTGCTCAATTCATTGTTCAAATTGATGACCAATTGGAAAGATTATGAATTTATGAATTAAGGAAAAGAGCTTGAACTTCAAACTTACAGGAACTATTATTGGTCATAATTAATTACTACTATTTCCTCATTGGTTTTTTAATATGCTCTAGTTTGATGGTAGGTAAATTCCTTCACTTAAATTCGTCCTTTCATGTCGCTTTTGGAATTCACTGATGTACTCGGATTTCAATAATCTGCAGTGGCTAAAAAATAAGCAACCAGCTCTCACAACTAACCCAGTTCAACTTATGGTGCACCACGTATTTGTGATGAGCAATAATATTAGAACTTTGAATCAACGCAACTTTATCCAGGATTTAGCTATAGAATCAAGAGAGGCAATGTTCTTTGTTTTTCGATACCTACAATATAATGTGTGAATAAACAAAGCATGATAATGCCTGTACAATCCGCCGATCATCATTGAACGGTAAAGCTTTGGGAAGCCTTAAAGTTTTTAAATGTTTCCTAAACTCTTCCAAACCTCTTATGTAAGCCGCGACTTTGAAGCACTGCAGATTATTATGCTTATTTTTTGCTTTTGTTTTTGTCGCTAGACTTATGGAGGCATTTTCCTGGTTTATCAAACAACATTGATATCTTTTTTCAATGATGAAAAATTTACGGATTTGTTGCTGCAGTTGGAACCAAGAATCTAGAAGGTCAAAGGCAACGTACCTTTTGAAATTTTCAACGGGCTTTGAAGTTTTTTTAGCTTGAACGTGACAAGGGATTCAAAGCTCAATTCATGGCACTGATTGGAGTCATAAAGGTTGCCGCTTCGCAACAACAAGAATATGACGAGGCTTATCAGAATGGGCAATCAAATAGATCAACTAGGGTTCAATTCAAATCGCTTGAGGAATTTGTTTGCTGAAGAACATAGATGATATACTTGCCTGGTAAAATAGTTTGAATAAGATTAGACAATCTGTCCTCTGCTTCTCTCCTATCCTTGAAAAGGTCGAGTATCAATGAAACTTGATTCCCCTTTGCTCTAAAAACACGGTTGCTAAGTGAAAATCACTTGAGTGCAACAGTCTTTTTACTCTAGCATTTCTAGTCACCACTCTAATAATGAACTTTACATTAATCGATGTGAATCGCTTATGATAAGTCACCTGTCAAAGTTGATTGTTTGACTTTAGCAAAGTACACAACGATGAAATGTTCAGGGCAAGAATTGATATGACTGTCATAAAATAAACCGGCTTTTCTAGCTATTTTACTTCTAGTCGATGAACTTGTGGTGAAAGTACAGGAGAAGCCCAAAATAAGCTACTTTGGAAAGTTAGTTAGTTAAACTGGGATCTATTATTTGTTTGGTCGCCAAAAATACAAAGCTTATCTCTTTTGACAGATTCCTGTTTGAATTTCAAACCCAAACTAATAAGTCCATGTTGCAAAGTTTTGTACATAAGTTTCGTGGGTCGGGTGGGTAGGGAATGTTCCGTGCTATAGACGGTCGTAGAGAAATCGAAGACGGAAGGGTGTTGGTATAAAGTTGTAAAAGTTGAGCTCAACGCTTACATGTCGTATCCTTTGGGGCAATTTTGGCATGATATTTTCTGTAAGCAATTTCAGTTGCCTCACGATTGAGATTCATTCGCAGAATTACCGCTACGTTTCGACTGAAAACTGCGAGTCTTCATCAGGCGATGTTGTAGACTGAGTACGTCTGTTATAAAACCGTTGTCGGAATCGGAACAAAATCTGAAGTGTATGGACAAACGGCTATTTTCTGTAGCACCCCAAACCCAAGAATGGAAATTAGATTTTTTGTAAAACCGGAAACAAAAAATCTTGTTTCCGGTTTTGGATTGTCCAAGAGCATTTCATGCGTTGCCTTCAGCTGCCTCCGGGAACAAAAACGTCCGTCCTTTTACACACCACAGGGCTCCCGGTTGATTACAAAGCAAAACTCGCGAATGCATAGAAAACATCACTTTGAGCATGGGACAAATGTGAGACCAAATATTCTTCAAGAATTCAGGTGCTTTCTTAGCGAACAATCGTATATTTTTACAGTTTCCAAAAAAAGCAGTGGCGTTCGATCCCCAAATCGACCGGCTCAAAGACTTTCCCCCAAAAGCTTTAATATTTCTATAGGATCTTTTATCTTAATTAACGAACAGTCTTATATTTTTACTTTCTATATTCGACACAGCAGTTTCGCTTTGCCCCTTGCTCCCCTCCATGCCTACGCCCCTGACGCTTGTTGTCAGTTGAGATATTTTAAAAGATCTCGGTCCACTTGAGTGTTAGAGGCTCTAAGACTGCCCTTTTGTATAACGATTTTCTAGAAGATAACTCGCTGATAAGATTAATAAGATTAATATGTATACATAACTGATATGATTATTATGTATATATACGAGAACATTGTTAGAAACCCGCTACAGTCAGCGGTCTGTCGTAAACACGCGGGCTCAAGCTTTACGCATGCGTAGACAGAAATTCAAAATGTATTTTGTTGTAATGCTACCAAGGGCGCTAGGGCAAAAATTGGTGTTTTTTTAGCCGTTAGACTCCGTTATATTGGTGTTTTTTTAGCCCTTAGAAACTGTTTAAACTGTTACTCATCTGTTCTGTTATGTGCTGGCTTGATTTTTTTAGTTTTCCCGTCTATATACGCCAAAAATACTGCTGTGACCAACGGTCCAATCGTACGTAACGAACTACTGTATCCTATACCTGTCTCGTGACCGCTTACGCAAGCGTACGCGTCGATTAATAAGTTAATAAGTTAATCCAAATCCCCTAGAATAACCAAGAATGAACAGGGGTAGGAAAAGAAAGGCCAATCTATTGTTCTCTCGTCTGCTCGTGTAATAGGATTAAAGTGAAAGGCACGGTGGCAATTTGTTTACTCAGCGATGACAGATGTGTAACCAACGAAACCTAACGAACCAACTTCGGATCTAGCCGAACTGGCCTCGCCGAAACTCGAACCCCGACTTACTTGTCAACTTACGGTTTTGCTATGGCTGTAAATTAGAAACAGTTTTTAAAAACCAGTTCCATTCAAACTGACATCCAAAAAATCCACGAATCATTAAACAATTGTAGCTTCTTTAGTATTATCTTGAGCGAATGGATTCTGCCTGCGGTTGGGATTTCCAAACAGATATTGGATTAGCGCTTGTACTTTGTTTGCGGCAATGTGTGGATCCTATTTCAAAATTAGTACCATATGTCTGGAATCTTTTCGATACAAAGAATGTCTTAGAAATAACTTTCGAAATGCATTTGTAAGTTTTATTTTATTATTGGTAATCGTTCAAAATTATCAAGAACGTCCTGGGAACCCAAATATCATTTACAACGCGGATTAGAGGTACCATCTATTAAACACAACACGTGAACGTTGTAAAAGGTCACGGCCGGGGGCTGTCATCGGATAAGATCGTTTGGGCCACGAGTCGGGGTTCGAGTTTCGGCGAGGCCAGTTCGGCTAGATCCGAAGTTGGTTCGTTAGGTTTCGTTGGTTACACATCTGTCATCGCTGAGTAAACAAATTGCCACCGTGCCTTTCACTTTAATCCTATTACACGAGCAGACGAGAGAACAATAGATTGGCCTTTCTTTTCCTACCCCTGTTCATTCTTGGTTATTCTAGGGGATTTGGATTAACTTATTAACTTATTAATCGACGCGTACGCTTGCGTAAGCGGTCACGAGACATGTATAGGATACAGTAGTTCGTTACGTACGATTGGACCGTTGGTCACAGCAGAATTTTTGGCGTATATAGACGGGAAAACTAAAAAAATCAAGCCAGCACATAACAGAACAGATGAGTAACAGTTTAAACAGTTTCTAAGGGCTAAAAAAACACCAATATAACGGAGTCTAACGGCTAAAAAAACACCAATTTTTGCCCTAGCGCCCTTGATGCTACTAATACTGACAATTTTGTGCCATTCTTTGAGAATTGGATAAGGTATTTAAACAGCAAAGAGTAGTTTTCTTTCATGAGACCTTTTTACATAACTTAGTTCAGGCTCAGTGACCTGCAATTTTTCTTTAAACTCTGAGTAATGATGCGTTTACTTCGTCCGACATTTTGTTTTTAAAGATCATTTTTCAGATCAACTCATTTTATGAAATAATTGGTAAAGCAAAATTTCGTGTTTTGAAGTCGGCAGTTGCCCTACTTGTGAAAAATACATATGAAAAATGTCGTTAATTCTCAAAATCCTTCCAAGCCCAAATAAATAAATGGACCAGGAAGCCGTTAAAACAATTTCCTTAATTCATGTTATATGGTTGGTAAACCCTTGTTCAAATATTGATAAGATAATCCAGCATTGATCAGCTTTCATTGATCATAAGCAATAGGTATTATACATCATATTTGCCTTAAATTAGAAAAAAATATGCCATGAATCGTTTGAATTCCCCCGAATCAGGACAGTTCTTAAAAAGGTTAGACATAGTTATTAATTGTCAATTTTTGTCAATCCAGAGTTACCATTTGGTGTATTCTTTTAATCATTGGTTGTAAATTAATTCTGAAAAATCCTTTGAGAATGAACTAATAAGCTTATGTGTACGTAACACAGTAGAGACATGATCAAACTCTAATCCGATGATGGCGGTAGGAAGAGGATAGCCCAGTAAATGGCGTTAAAAATAATATAAATCAGCATGAAACCAATCCTAGCGTAAATGTCCACGATTGAAGAGTCTTTTGCCTCTTCGCATTTCTTTTTAGAATGTCTACATTTGATTGGTCCGTTAGAGTATTTCATGTCAAACATGCCATAGATATTTATATCATTATTGACGGTGGAAGGAGTAGATGTTGATCTTCTAATGTTAGCCATTTTAATGGTGTGTGTCGGCAATTCGTCACTAGTGAAGGAGTGACTTGAACGGCAACGACCCCGAAAGAGTTCAGGAAGTTTACAAGAGAGCTGTGGAAATAAGAAAGAAAGAAATTTATTTCAGCGTAAAAAAAAGATTTGATGAAAAGGAAAAAGCATGACTTGAAGAAAATAAAGTTTTAACTCAGCAATGCTCATCTACTAGGAAAAATAGTTTGGCAGTCGTATGGCAGCTTAAAGCATTAAATACTATGCCGGGTATTGCGGTCCCCAACACCGCTATCCCGGGAGCAATTGGACGTTTGCATGATAGCGTCATCTGATTGGTCATTTGACCCATCTCACTACCAAGATGCTTTGCGAATTTTCTTTCTAATCCAAATTTGTATTCCCTTATGAGAATAGTAAGACAATTAGTGCTACATAACTAAATAAATGAACACATACCTTGATTCGGTGTCTTTTCATGACCACAACATACTCTAACAGTGTCCCAAGTACGAATACAAACGAGGTCATCAGGTAGATATCGATAGACTTAACGTATGACACACGAGGCATCCCGACATTGACATTGCCCCAGATGGTAGATATGGTTAGAAGAGTTGTGATGCACAAACTGACCCTCGCGGGGGTAGCTTTTCTATCGACCCATAGAGACATCCAGGCGACGAAGACAATAGCCATACAAGGAATATAGACCTGGATGAGATAGAAGCCAATGCGACGATTGAATGAAAAAGTTGCCACGAGAACCGAGTATTCACCTGGAACCAACAAAGAAACTATATTACTTACTAGTGGATCAACAATCCCTAATAACAAACCACTCTTGTCGAATTCTAGACATTATCAGCTTTCAAATGATATATATATGAGGTGGACTGGATAATCCCTGTGGGACTGATATTGACGTCTCTTAAGGTGCGATTTTGGGCTTCCTGTGTCAGGGTGATCGTGACCGTTTATATAATTGGAATGTGTGAAGCATGATATGTAATTCGAAAAATATTCATTCATATTCATTTTTATTAATAACCTGGACTGATTTAAGTCAGGGCATGGCTAACTCACAAATACGTGGCTGTTTGGAATTCAATGCGTTCGAATTTGTAGAGGGAGTGAAACCAGAAAACCCTGAGAAAAATTATGGCATCATGAGAGAGAAACCAAAAGTTTTACTGATGCAGAAAAAAAAATTTTTATGAGCTCCTGAATCAAACAGGGTGACCCTTATTCCCTGACGTTCAAGAAATATCTAAGTTTAAAAGGCTTTAGCAAGATTGCCTTTCATAAGCGCATATATATTGCACACAGGAAGCCTAGCTAACGTTTAACGCGTGGTTAATTCATGGCCATGCCCCCATCAAATGGGTCATCCGATAACAACTCAATCGCAGCAAAAATGGGTAAAATAGAAGTTTCATAAGGTATCCATATTTTTTTCCTTTGCTTTGACCATTTTCGTACAAAACTGGTATTTCCTTGCTTTTCTGGGTATTTTCTAAATTGTTTTTCTACATATTTTTGTTGTTCTTTCTGTTCAGTGTGCATTTGTTATTTTGTTTGCTTTTGTCGTCATTGTTGTTGTCGTCGTTGTTGTCGTTATTGTTGTTGTTGGTTCTGGAAACCAGGCCTATACTCAAAAATGAACTGACAAGATAATAATGCCTTTTTTATGAGCACGTAAGTAATGAAGTACGGAATAACAAACCTGCGACGTATTCCTCGTTTCGCAATACCGTTTCAATCTTACTCAGATAGAACTGCGACATTTCTCCATTGAGTACCTTGACTCCAGGGGAGCTTTTCCACCTGTACACTAAATGACGAACCGGGTAGGCGTCTACAAGGGAACACAAATTAAAGATCACTAATAAACATTCAAAAAACACCTGAATATCACCAAGTCATCGGTAAACGTGCATAAGACAAATAAAATATTTGCTCGCAAATAGGATTTTCATGTTTTCTCGTAGTTTTGTTCTATCTTTAGAATTTCGTTGTGGCGGAGATTCGTAATATGTTCTGTAATAACATTGGTTGTTAGAGTAGTTTTCGTAAGACTGTGTAAAGCTCACGGCACGAACCGGAGGGCATGACACTGCAAGGCATACGTCAGCCCAATCAAATTGCACGAGAATTTACTCTCCATCAATCAAATGCCCAATTTCGTTTAGAAAAATTAGAAATCGGTTACATGTTTTTATTTTTATTTTTGGCAAGTCTTTGAACGCATGCGCTCTTATACCGGAAGTCCAAGAAATCCTGGTCTTGGCACTGCCAGACCAATCACATTGCGCGAGGAAAAATCTCCCTATTCTAGAAAACATCACGGTCAAGGCAAGGCACGAATACGGCACCGACAATTTCACAGTCATACGAAAACTTCTCTACGCATCATGGGAAACCGTGAGAGGGGTGTTAGGGGTGAGAGGGATCCCCTGTGGCCTATAGAGTTATAAGCGTGACGTCACTCGCATGGAAAAACGACTTCCGGGTCCAGAACGAAAAACAGTCATAGGCTGCATTGTTCTTACTTTTCCTTCGCTACAGATTTCTTGTGCAAAGTTTTAGATATTTCAGGAGGAAGATAAATCATTGAGGAAATTTTTCGCTTTGCTTTAGCGGTTTTTGTGATCAGATGGACCCGGAAATGCGTCAAAACTTAAAAGAGCTCTATTATAAAGCACGTGAACTCTCCAAACAGAATCAGTCTTATGATCAACTCAACGAGAATTGAATTAGGAAGATATTGGGTGATATCTTGAAACACCTTAATTATTGTTACATTAAATTCCAATTATTTTCTGCTATGTTTCTTACAACTTATGGCTCTGAGTGGGCAAGATTGTTCGTCCATTGGGAATCTATGAAGATTCATGTAGCAGCGTGCTGTGACAGTTGCTCTGAAAAACAAGCATACACGAGTGATTATCGAATAGCTGAAAGCATGTGGTATGAAGCGGAAATAATGCATCACAAGCTTCTTTGAAATAGACCCTTCAGTGGCGTATCGATCTAGAGGATGTAGAGTTGAGTATATATTTAGGACCAAATTCAAATTCAATGCATCTAAGTTTTATTTTCTCAAGCAAAAATATGAACCGATTTTGCTTATCAGTTGTATCCAAAAAGCAAATTTACCATTTACACTGAACCGTCTCTTTAATTGTGTAAAAACACGGAACCGGATCAAAATGATAATATTAGTGGTCAGTTTTTTATCAGTCTAAACATGCGCAGAGCATGCGGCTTACCGTACCAAATGCTATCCGGAGAAGGAGCTAGTTTACAAGGTGTATCAAATTTGCGCGGCAAGGCGTACAAATTTTTTTCTGGGTAGCACAGCTTCCGAGTGAACGGAACGCCTATAAACGTACAGCTTTTTATATAACCTGTTAAGAATTTGTCCGACACCGTGTAAACGCAGCCTTAGCAAGGCTAATGATATTCATCGTACTTTCTCTCAGGCGGATGAAATTTGTGCCATTTGTTCAATTTGTGCCTTTTCTAGTTTCTCGCATCAGAGATCATTTGAAAGGGAGTCTATAGGCCAGGAATATTGAAATGTATTTCTACCTTGATCCCCAGAGTATTCTTCCATCAGGATCGATATCCAGCTTGTGGTTATTAACCATCACTGTATGCATATGAGCAGTACTTGCGTCCATGAACACTGTGTCTGGAACCCAGATAAAATCTGCTGGGTGTTTGGTTCCTAAAGTCAGCGTTAAAGTTTCGTTCATTCGATGACGAAGTCTATTGTCCGTCCATGATTGACGGAAAAACATGTCGATGCTGTATTTCTACAGTGAAAATAAACCAAAAAGATCAATATAAATCGTCAGTCAGTCGGTCATTCGGTCAGTCGGTCATTCGGTCAGTCGGTCAGTCGGTCAGTCGGTCAGTCGGTCAGTCGGTCAGTCGGTCAGTCGGTCAGTCGGTCAGTCGGTCAGTCGGTCAGTCGGTCAGTCGGTCAGTCGGTCAGTCGGTCAGTCGGTCAGTCGGTCAGTCGGTCAGTCGGTCAGTCGGTCAGTCGGTCAGTCGGTCAGTCGGTCAGTCGGTCAGTCGGTCAGTCGGTCAGTCGGTCAGTCGGTCAGTCGGTCAGTCGGTGCCTCCACTACTTACCATGTTGACTTCATCAAAGCTGCCAAACGAGGCAACCGAGAAATCGGTGTAAACTTCGACAGGTGCGCCTATAACATGATCAACAGCAAAAATTGCATGAGAGGCACTAATGTGAAGTGTGGAGCTATGACTCTTACATGACCAAATCTTTTTGGGCTCTTTTAATGTCTCAGACTAAGAGAAAGCATGATTTTTTTAAATGGAGTGCGCCCTTCGTTTCGAACTAAATTTGCCTTAGAGGCTTGAAATTACTCACGAAAACACACTTAAAAGCTCTATTAACAGCGAGGCATTAATAATGAAAAACTCAACAGTTAAACATGACCACGTTCTTAATAAATTGGCACTATGTTGTAAGGCTATAAAACGATAGAAAGTTTTTACCTTGGGAAAAGCAATCTCTTTTCGTGTAAAAACATCCATTGCATTATATCTGCCCCCCAACATGGTTGCTGTAAAACCACTCTGTTGTAAGACCAAAGTTTTCAAGTATTAAGCGACTAACAACCGGTAGGGACGGGTATTTTGATCTTAATTCCCCTGCCGCTGGTAATCTGTTTTTAATGCATCTATATGGCAGATCTATATATACATGTATATATTACTCACCGTTATTTATTGACTAGATCAGAAAACAAGTCAAGTGTATAGAATTGATTGAAAATACACAGGGCGGCATTCATGCTATGATTACCCTCGAGGCTACTAATGAATACATGGAAGCTTTGATTTGTTTGGATCAATAGATTTTTATTTACCGGATCTTTTTCTTTTTTTATTGTGTGGGTGCGTGAGCGCGCGCGCGCGCGTGTGTGGGGGGAGGGAGGGGGGACCAATGTACCATAGTCTCATTCGACCTGTTAGTTAACCTTTTCCTTATTTAGTTCACACAAGAAGTTGTTTCACGATTCGTCAAAACTCTATAGCTCTCCCTCTCCCTCTCCCTCTCCCTCTCCCTCTCCCTCTCCCTCTCCCTCTCCCTCTCCCTCTCCCTCTCCCTCTCCCTCTCCCTCTCTCTCTCCCTCTCCCTCTCCATTTATCCCTTCCATTTATCATTTAAACAGCAATTCATACATACAGAGAACCACCCCATTCCATTCTATCCCATCCAATCAAATCCTTCACATCAATCAATCATTATACAATTTACTTGTATACCACACAGTATCATATCTAGCAACTGAACTCCTCATAACTGATCAATATTCACCGTTATAGTTTGGCCGTACTTTCGTGTCATAACCAAGTAAAATCATTTTCAATTCCTTTACAACATCGTCATCCGTTTTGAACAAGAAGTTCGCCTCACAATATCTGAAGATAATACAAAAATAATCTCTATTAGTATGAGCACAAATCTTATGTTTGGTTCTAAACTATGAGTATACAACACGTACGACATATTGTGATAATCAATGCAGTTTGTCATATTTAAAGCAGAAACAAATTTGCGCGCCATTAATTAATAAATAAAACGTTTTGTGAGCTTCAATGCAAGCAAGAGCTTGAGGCTTTTGTGTTCCACATAGATTATACATGAGGGTTTTTTTCGGTTTGAAACAAGATGTCTTGATTGTGTTTTCAACACATCGTGCTTCAAACCGAAAAAAAAACAACTCGTGTACAAGTAAGAGCTTGTCCGAAATAATGGCGTACCGTTAACCTGCCTTTAATCTTGTGTTCTTCAATAAATGCGTAAATAATATTAAATTTTCTCTGCTAAGATATTGAAGAGGTTAGCTCTTGAAGGTACTGAGATTAAGGGTCAAAAAAATTGAAGCACTTGAATTTCGTATCGGTTTTGGTGACACATTTGGAAAATGAGAAGTTCAATTTACACTTTGTCCTACTGAGCGAATCATGATGATCAGTAGTGTCATGATCGTTCTTTATTCCTCTATGAACAAAACTCATAAAATTCGATCCCTATACTCCCTCTCTGTTTGGAATATTAACGAATTTTAGCTTATGACACCGGCCGTTTTCCTTCCTTCCTTCCTTCCTTCCTTCCTTCCTTCCTTCCTTCCTTCCTTTCTTCCTTCTTTCCTTCCTTCCTTCGTTTCTTCCTTCCTTAGTTTCTTCTCCTTTTTCTTTTTTAATTTTCTTTAAGTTCACTCTCTGCCTTTCTCTTCTTTTTACAATCCACAATCCTCAAGAAGAGATCAATACTCATGCACGGTTGGGATCAAAGGAAGCTAAATCAACACTTGGGGACTTGTACAATGAATAACAAACTCTTACTCACCCCTTGATCCAAAAAAGATCTACAACGAGGATAAACACATATAAGCGTTCCAAAACCATATTCCAACTTGGGACAGATTGTCACCAGCTCTATATCAACCTAAAATAAGTAGAATAGATAAAAGAAGTAGTAGAATTAGAGAATCATACGTTTTAATAAAAGTCAGCGAGGATCTATATAACATTTGAAATGCATTATTTAGAGAGTTATAGTATAAATTATTAAACTGTGTCTTCCAGTTAAAAGGGATAGTTGATATAGTGTACTTAAATTGTTTTAAAAGTACAAAGAAAAATAATGGTATTTTTTTAACAAAGTCACTAAAATATAAAGGGAAAAAATGTGGCAATGTGTTTTGATTGGTCGAATCGAAAATACGCGAAGCCATTTCAATGTCGGTTCTGACATGTCGTATCGATGGAAATGGGCTTCAAGATTTTTTAACCGCAAGTTTTCTACTCAAAAACAGTAATTATGTAATTATTTTTCCTTCTTCATTCTTTCCCCTTCGTAGACTTTAGTCGCCATAGTCGCCATGTTGGTTGACGACAACGAAGCATTGATTAGGTTGGATTGTTAGCTCAACCAAGATGGCGGCTGTTTCATTTACATTTATATCTCAAGGGGGCTGCACCCCAAGAATATAGCGTAATTCATTTTAATTTCTTGGTTTTTAACACGAGCTTTTTTCCACTCAGGAATTGTTTGGGCTACTGACACCTGCAGACATCAACTAATACAAAAACAATTTATAGCAACGTTAAAATGAATGCTGCCAACCATTTTTACACCCATGGCGAACGAGTTTAGTTTGTTTGGCGACCTTTTCATGGCGAAATATCAAAACATAAAGACTAAAGATAAAATGAACGTAAACAAGTCTGTTTTCAATAATGGCCGATAGGAAAAAAAGGACTTATGTCATTGCGCTATTGCCAAGAGAAAAGAAAAGGCTGCGTAGCGTGGGATGCTATTGGACTTCAATTTGAAGTTAAAGCTTTAAATTACTGAAAAACACTCTGCTGCTACGCAGTGTTATGTCAACAAAATGTAAATACGCTTGAATCAAACTCTAAGCTTTCTGCTTTGCTATCAATTTTTAATATGTTTTTCTATGGAAGCCTAAACTCATCGATGTGTTTGGCGGTTCGAAGCAAGAAATATTTCACCTTAGGATATATACCTTTTTGTACGAGATTTTGGCTTTCTTTTTTACAAACAGTTATATAACTTTTCCTTTCGCGGTTCTGTTTTCAGTGGGTAACTGTCGCGGCATATTGATCTATAATTTACCATGCGTCAGTATTAAAATCAAATGCAAAACAAACCGAAGCACTGGAAATCAAACCAGTAGCTAAATGGATCTTATACACAGTTTCTCTACGAATGATGTACACGTATTCAATGTTATGTTTTAAAATTTTGGTTTCCTTATTTGTTTATTAAAAACGAATAGAAAGAAATCATGCATGGCTATAGAGCATTAGTTCATATCGATATTGATCTTGATATCTTTTGTGATTTTCAGTTCTTATAGAGAACTTCATTTTCATTCCGTAATTTGGCCATAGTCAATTTTTTCTGTAGGGAAAGAAAACTTGGTAAGCGTACCGGGCTCTAATTTGAATCCGCCTTTGTTTCAGTATTAACTCGAATTCATTTGATCACTGAACATGAAACTTTGTTATACCGAAAGAGATGAAAAAATCCTTTATAATTTTTTTCATATATATTGTCATGCTTTTCTAGCAAAGACCTTTAAACGATAAGATTTTTAAACTTACGTCAGCTTTGCTGCAGTAGACCTATAAAAGACAGTGTTACACATCATGCAGTTAGTTCATGATCATTTCTAAATTATGACATTATAGAGCACTCACCTTCAGGGCACAAGCTCAGGTTTTCCTCTTGCAACGAAGTTGGCTAACAGCTAGCTTCACACCAACTCAACTAACGAACAACCTTTGCAGATTATTTTATGATACACCTCACGTTCTAGCCGTCTCGTAGCTTTAATTGCCAATTGCATATATTATTATTTCTGTCTACTAAAGAGGAAATTCCATAACGTGGGCTTGGTGTCGGAATGCAATATTCTTTCAACCATTGGTATTCCTTCGCTTAAGGAATCATATATATATATACAATAACAAGTTTCTTTTCAGTTTTAGCCCTTCTCAACGTAAACTCATTACATGTTCATTTAGCCTATAGTTCAGTTCCCCATTCATATTACTTTTAAAATTTCAGCGGATTAAGAATTTGTATGCCACAGAAGGACTAGGCTTTGTAGGGGCTTAAGGGGTGGGCAATTAGGGGAAAAGGGAAAAGGACATCCCACAATTCTCTTCCTTCTCCTCCTCCCCATCCCCTTAACCTGCGCTGGCTACGGAAGGACCTGTGACGTACTTGACCATTTTTGAACCTCTCTCCATAAGGCTGCTTAACGGCCCCTATTGATAAAAAGAACATAAGATACGAAGTTTCAAATAAGTGTGTCATAGCCTCCTGCGAGAAGGAAGACAACTAAGTATGTCATAGCCTCCTGTGAGAAGGACGACAACTAAGTGTGTCATAGCCTCCTGCGAGGAGGAAGACAACAAAGTGTGTCATAGCCTCCTGCGAGGAGGAAGACAACTAAGTATGTCATAGCCTCCTGTGAGAAGGACGACAACTAAGTGTGTCATAGCCTCCTGTGAGAAGGACGACAACTAAGTGTGTCATACCCTCCAGTGAGGAAGACGACAACTAAGTGTGTCATAGCCTCCAGTGAGAAGGAATACAACTAAGTGTGTCATAGCCTCCAGTGAGAAGGACGACAACTAAGTGTGTCATAGCCTCCTGTGAGGAGGACGACAACTAAGTGTGTAATAGCCTCCTGTGAGAAGAACGACAACTAAGTGTGTCATAGACTCCAGTGAGGAGGACGACAACTAAGTGTGTCATAGCCTCCTGTGAGAAGGACGACAACTGTGTCATAGCCTCCTGTGAGAAGGACGACAACTAAGTGTGTCATAGCCTCCTGTGAGGAGGAAGACAACTAAGTATGTCATAGACTCCTGTGAGAAGGACGACAACTAAGTGTGTCATACCCTCCTGTGAGGTGGACGACAACAAAGTGTGCCATAGCCTCCTGTGAGGAGGAAGACAACTAAGTGTGTCATGCCCTCCTGTGAGAAGGACGACAACTAAGTGTGTCATAGACTCCTGTGAGAAGGACGACAACTTAGTGTGTCATGCCCTCCTGTGAGAAGGACGACAACTAAGTGTGTCATAGCCTCCAGTGAGGAGGAAGACAACTAAGTGTGTCATAGCCCCCTGTGAGAAGGAATACAACTAAGTGTGTCATAGCCTCCAGTGAGGAGGAAGACAACTAAGTGTGTCATAGCCCCCTGTGAGAAGGAATACAACTAAGTGTGTCACAGCCTCCAGTGAGGAAGACGACAACTAAGTGTGTCATAGCACTTTTGATGGAGCTGAGATTCATTCCTTTGTAGAATATTTTATCAGGTTGGGGGATGAGGTGAGCGAATGTAAATCGCATCGCCACCACACTCAACAGAGAATAATATATAAGTAGGGAGTTAAAGCCGAGGAGAACCGTGGAATAAGGGAGTCTGAGAACTTATAAATTAGCTCTATTTACACTTTTTCCTAGTCCAGAAATCAAACCTGAAATCCCAGAGATGTAAGATGAGTTTAACCGGTGCGCTTCCCTCGATACTAGGGACAAATTAGTGTGGCATCATGGGAAAGCGAGGTATTTAGTTGCACACTGACAGGCGTTTCACCGTGCATTCGTAGACACAGATAACACGCTTTCAGCTTCAGTCTTATCGTCCATATTTTCTAATATTATTCTATGTATTAAGGTGAAGAAGGGACGTTACAGCCTAGTAATAGCGGACACCAAATTTTAAGCTCTTGTAAAGTTTTGATCTTCATCTAGCGTAAACTACAGCTTTTTGTTAGACAAACGAAATTGTTTTTGAATTTATAATTTAAATGAGAATGAAAAAAGACTAATTTACTTACGCCATTAAAGAAAAAGCGTTTATGAGTTAAAAAACGAATAACTATTGTGCGAACGAATGAATGAATGTACTAATAAATAAGGGAGGGTGGGACTTTAATTCAAGCGCTAATTAACCTACAATGCATAGAATATTGAATAACGCATAAACAATACTACAAATAACGCTATGATCCAGAAAACATTTAGCAAATGCATGTATGCATTCGTTTGGTAATATTAACAAATACCCCACTGAGAAACTGAGAACTATAAGTATCCTTTGATAAAATATGTGTATAGTAAATGCATGCTGCAGAAAACCCGATACGGCAATTTATACATAAAACATGTCAGAAAACATCAAGTATTTCCTTTAGGAACAAAAACAGTTGTTTGTTGAAAAAAAACACCATCAATTGGAAACATAATATAAAACTAACAAAATTAGATCTACCGGATTTACTTCACACACACACACACACACACACACATATATATATATAGTTTTCGAATGAACATAAAAAAGTGTGCAAGGGATTCTGGTAGCTGTAGTACATTACGTCATACCAAAATCTATCGAAAAACTGTCGATTTCCACTGACGTTTGATTTTATATTTGTTCTGCATATAAGTATTAAGCTTTCAAATATTTTCATTGTTTTGGCGCATTAAAATTTAATCTATGTTATTTTGTTATATTGTCAATGGGACCGCTAGATATTAACTTTTAAACTCACGCAAAAAATCTCTCAAGGGCTTTTGTCAAAACAGATCTCGACAATTAAATATATTTTTAAGTGAAGTTAAAATGGTGTTCCAGTTAAAAGATTGAAATTGGTGGAAAAAACGTCAACACATTAATGAAAAACTTTTAGTACTCCAGGCAGTACACATGTACTTGGACGGTTTTAACATAATGGCTAAACTTTGAGGGCTGTTACTTCAAACTATTAAGACATAAAAGTTTTACGCTGATTGTGGGCTATTGCCTCGAGTCAGATGCTATAAAAATTGAATTCAATAAGTGACAAATGTTGTTGAATTAAGCCGAATATTATGACAAAATTATGTCTAAAATGAGGCCTTAGTCTGACATCCTGACCGCCTTTTGTCATCGAGGAAATGATAATGACCCAAAAAAGGTTTGTTTTCCTTTTTATTTTTTTATTTATTTATTCTTTTTTCCTAATAGTATCATTTATCTGACAGTAGTTTTATATCCTTAAACAAAACAAAAAAATGAAGAAAAAGAATTATTTTACCCGAGGTTGGATTCAAACGTTTGTGCTCAAAGATAGACAAGCTGCGAATATCGTTACTTGAAAACATTTGAGACTATATTAGGCTAATATAAGTTTTCAAGTTGATAGCCTCACAACTTGTTAAGACCAGAAAAAATCCAAAATTATATTACAAATATCTCAATCAGTCGATTCTTTATGAAGTCTCAAATGTTTTCAAGTAACGATATCGGATAAAAATGTTTGGACTTTAAAGGGTCTTTCCCCACTTGTTTCGAAACAAGCTAAAACAGTTTTAGTTTTATATATTCAACGTGAAATTTCGAATTGAAATTTAGTTGGCTGCAGATTGAAAACGCTTCGGAAAAAAAAACTATTCGTAAGAGAAAACTTATAAAAAACACCATTAACTGGGTTCAATGACAGAACGACCCAATGCAAAGAACAAAAATAAAAAGCGTTTTTACGAAAGCCAGTTGAGATTCAGTCTCCCTAGCCAACGCCTTCCTTACTGCATGCATTATCTATCCTCCATGTTTCCCTAAGTGACCACTGTATTCAACTCCATAACATCTGCACCAATAAGCCAAGTATCTTTGAAGAGTATACCACAATTGCGTATTAGGAAACTCGATTAAACTAAGTTTTAGTCAATACTTCATTGTAAAAAAAACCACGATTGAATAGGTATAAGGAACTAAATCAATGAAAAAAATTATAACCCATTCCAGACAATGGAATCATTAGGTTTGAGTTTAATACGCATGTTACTAGCCTCGTGTTGCGTGCTGTGATGAATGGAAGAATTTCTATATTTTTATTTCGTGGTAATTACTTTGAGCCATAGTAATAGTCTATTAATGCTGTTTTGTTCTTATTTGTGTGCTGAATCTTGCTTTTGGTAGCAAAGAGATTAAAGAAATAGGAGAAGTTTTGTTGGTTCATAAATGTTTTATGAAGAATGAGATGCGCCGATCGCCAGACATCGAGGTCATTTTGTCAGATATATCGTATTATGGAAAAATGCGACTCCGTAGTGTTTGACTTTTGAAAAGTGATTTTTAATCGTTAATGGAACTGTAACGGATCTTTTAAATAGAATATTCTAAGTAAAAAAAATGGCTTTGAAAATAAACTAGTGACTAGTAACATTCAGTTCAATTTTCTATTTCATTTTGACAGCAGTAAGTCGACCGGAATAATCGAGCCATAAGCAGGGCCAACCGGCTCTCTATCGCCTGTCCAACCACCTAGTCTGTATCGGTTTCCTTCAAAAAGAAATATGTCTTTCTTTTTTTCTTTTTTTTTTTAATTAACCTTGAAAACCCTGTATTTTTTAGAATAAAGTAGTACTACAGATTTATCGGAAGAGACTAGAAATCCATTGGAAAGGCGTGATAGAAAAGAACTAAGCAAGTGAACCTCGAGAAAATTACTCCAAATACCTCGATAAGATCGAACATTTGAAGTTTCTATCGACATTAAACTGGCTTAAAGTGAATTCTGAGTTGAGTGGTCGAAGGATCTAGTAACTCAGTATATATATTAGTTCTCATTTATCTGGGACATAATTTTATTCGATTACATAAGTTTGTCATGTCGGTATACCATGAGAACAGTACAATCACGGCCGACATTACCGTATAGCTATCTCCGCTGTTCAAATCAACCGTGACATTATACTGTAGCTTTCGTTTGTTTGTTCAATAATCTATAATTATGCCAACTTATTCACTTTCTAATTTTAGCGGAATTGAAGCTGTTAAGTTTTGTTCTTTGTTGGCGAAGATGTCCGAACAGAAAGCAAGCTTTTTGAGGGCGAACAAAAGGCAGGGGATGTTTACTTTTTGATTTAAAAAGAAACACTCAAAAATGCTCATTGAGTTTGAAAATTACTTTTTTTCATTTATGTTTAGATAGCAGCGGAGATTGGTAATTGAATATGATTGTTAATTTGAAGATATGGCCTTTCAAAACACTGAGCTGAAACAGATTTACCTTGAAATGTATAATTCATTTACACTCATTTAGCCTGTTAATCGTGCTTGCTCTGGTTCCTAAAGTGACTTCAAATCGATCTCTGCTGCCAAAAATTACGAGTTTTCCATTTGTGTCTAGGAAATAGGTTTTGATACGATTCTTAAGTTAATTTGTTTTGGTTAAAACGTTTCAAAACAAAAATTACTGAAGAAAAATATACTGTGCTATAACACGGAATTGTTTGGACTTCATGAATGAGTGAAACTTTAGGCGTTGGTGGGCCTTCACCTGCTCCAAGTTCAATACCCAAAAACATTTTCATTAAACCAAAACATTCAAGATGTTTTTGAAAGTATGACATCCATTATATATGACTATAAAAGATGGAAATTTTTTTTTTTAAACCATAAAAAAGTAAAAACTCTATGACCTATGTTAAAAAAAATTGTCATCGCCAATGGGGCCTAGTCGATAGGAGGTCATTCCGATAAGGAAATGGTTTCGTTGAATGCAAAGAACATCGAATCAGTCTCATTACTAAGTTCCATGTTCTTGACGAGAATAAGAAGCAGAAACACAAGTCATTCCAGTGATTCTTGGATCTTGAAATGACCTATCTCCTATCGCTTTTCGACTACCTCCTATTGCCTGTCGCCTTCGGAGATGACAAAGTTTTTTGAATTAGGTTTTTATTTTTGATAAAGATTCATAAAGTCCATTTCTCAGACATGAGTTCATCGTGGATGCTTTTATCAAGTCAAATACTCATGGCATATCAAAGATGAATGTGATTAGCGCCCGTTGATAAGTTAATAACGGTACGACTCGGCAACTGATCAGTCCTTTTCATCTCGAGAACGCGTTAATAAACATTAATTAGTAAGTCAATTCTACGATGGCCAAGCGTGTGTGACGACGTCTAGTCAAATGACTCCTTTTCTTTCGCTTCAAGTACCGGGAAACAAGAAGACTGCACGCCTTTGGCATTACTAAAGCCCTTGTGTGCACTTCATAGAGGGGGCTTCCAATTACAGTCCAAATGTTTCAAAACAATTGTAACTTTAGCTAGAGAGGCAATAGGTAGTTGATTTTTGAGGCGGATATGATGTAATTCTAGAAGGCAACACACTATGGACAGGTGCTTTCTTTGCATATATTGAATGGCTTGGCCCAAAATGAACACTCCATAACGTGAGCTCAAAAGGTGTGGAACAACTAAATTAAGATACCAAACAGGGTGCCAAGCGATTTCTTGATAAAATCTTCTGATTCTTGCACTCCAGTTCACCACCAAGTCTTGACTCACAGTGAGTACACTGATAACCTGTTTTCTAATTCTATAGTTATTATTATTAACATAGGAGATCTAAGATTTCAAGAGTCTCTTTTACGATGACTGATATCAGAGTAGGATTGCATGCTTTCAGCGGGATGTAATCCATCCAGGTTTTGCGCTATATTCATTTTAACAATCATTCTTTGGTCTTTTTTATTCACTGTCGGCACAAACGCCTAAACTGCGTTGATCATTGATCTTTATCAACATTCCATGTTTTCCAAAAGCTACTTTTCAAATCAAATGCTCTAACTTCATTCTTTTTAATTCCTAATATCCTAAATAGTCTTAAAATCCATTTTTTTGAAAATAGGCAGCTTTAAGAAAGTAGTTCTCATAGAAATAGGATTTTGGCTGTCAGCGAAAGACGCTGCCTTTAAGGCAGATTGACTGATTTACTGCTCGAGGGAGCACTTATTGCTTTTATAACCCTTTCAAATCTTGTAGTTATCTTCAATTAAATGTGGCTTAGAATTAAGTGCTGCTAAAAGTCGTTCCTTACGCAAAGTCCAGTGTTTATTGCGGCTGTCTACTAATCTGTCCCTGGGGAAGACGTTCGGTATTTTTTTAGCTCAGAAAATGTGTTTTAAACCTAGATCAGTGTTAGACATATTTTATCTACAGTTTTAAACCCGGCACCTTCCCTTTCTTCTGTTATTGTCATTATTTGTGTAATCTTTTAGTATTCGACTTTGTCTTTATTTATTTCTTTTCTTTTCGTTTGTCTACTTCTTCTTCTCCTTCTCCTTCTTCTTCTTCTTCTTCTTCTTCTTCTTTCTTCTTCTCGTTCTCTCCCACACTTTTTCAGTACTATGATGATATCACAAATAACTTTAGAAAACAATTTCGACTCTGACGTTAAAAAACCTTTTTTTTTCTTCTTCTTCTTCTGTACGTTCTGTCTTATTGAGGACCTTAACTTTTCAAGTTTCTTTAAACTTATTGTTAATGTTTTTCCCCTCTTGAGAGCAAGCGAGTTCCGCTAAGGATCCTCGACGACTCTTGGACAGGAAATTAGTTCGTAAAAATGTGTTTGAATTATCTATAAAACAAATCAAAATCGCAATCCGTTTGGAAAAGCTGGCGTGTCTTTAACTATGAATGGAATGGCTCGAAAAATTGAACATGCCTACAAATGAAGTATCAAAGAAAAATTTTTTTCGCAAATATAGCTTAATATTTTTTTTTAAACATAGCCCTAGAAAGCTCAGTAAAGTCTGGTCCGTCAGTAAAAATTATCTCTTGTTTTGGTTAACATGATTATTGCCAGTTAATCAGTTATTTTCTAGGTTTTTTAATCGAATTTTTAATTGAACCGCGTTCAATTTTTTCTCAGGTTTATTTAAACATTAGTCATATTTCAGTTCTATTCAGAAGGTCAAGAAGAGTATGTTTATGGCTGCCAGCCGAATTACTATGTCATTGCAGCTTTGGTTTTATTTTCTTTAAATGAAAGCGTGGTTTATAATGTTTTTAAATGAACTATTACCATATTTATTGGCTGTTACGGGAAATTAGATGAAGTTATTGTATTTGAACAAGTATGGCGTGGGCCCTTGAAAACGCTACTTTTCAAACAGTTTGATTATTGTTTTTAAAAACGCATCGGTTTGTAAGTTCATCGTAATTTAACCCACAAGAGCACATGATTGTAGCACCAAGTATATAGAGTTTCCACACTAATAAAAATGCTTTTATATTCACCGAATCGAAATATGGCGACCAATTTGAATAACTATTGTTCTGCACTTACTAGCCTCGTGTTCACTTGGAAACGGAAAAGCGTTTTCACACGTATGAGAGGCTAGTCAGTCGCTAGTCAGAGCATTTCGCCATATTTTGATTCGGTGTATACTAGTATTCTTGATTTTGCTCACATTTTACTCCAATCAAAAGAGGGTAAAAAAAACAGTCCAGCAAATTTTATGCGAAGATTTTTTGAGCAAACAATCTCCGCTTCTTTTTGTACTCATTATCCCGCCTCGATTACAATAATGTCATACAAGTATTTTTGATTTTGCTCACATTTTACTCACATTAAACAAGAATCGGTCAAGCAAATTTTATGAGAAGATGATTTAAAGCAAAAAAAGTCCTCGGCTTCTTCTACTCGTTATCGCTTCATGAATTCCATCAGAATACTGTTTTATTAGTTTTGAACTGGTGTTGTGTGCACACGTTTGGTTTCCAAAAATACGCACAAGTTTGATGTGGGAGGAACTAATGCCATGTGTAGGCAGAGATTTCTGTTTAATTAAACAATTCATTAGGCAAAGGAACTTAATTGTTCGGAATTTGCGATACGAGTGGGTGACAAATATTTTGGTTCTGTGCTATAGTTGATTTCTTTGCAACGGATATAGTCGAGACGTCATTTATTTTTACATTTTCCTTTTTATTCTTTGGTGTTTCGTTTAAGACTTTTAATTCGTATTGGCTACTCGCAATATTTCTTGCTAACACGCAAATTGTCAAGTGGTCCGCGATGTGTGATTTAACACGTGGTTACATGGCTACGATATCCAGTTTATCTGAGAAAAAAATGCGAACCAATCAGAATTGAAAAACCGCAAAAACTAGTGTCACTTTTCCTTTTGAAATTACGGATTTCCAGGATTTCGCTTGATAACAGTGACACAGTAATTCATGAGTTTTATTCCAATGGTTAGCTTGTTTTTATTATTCTCTTGTAAACTTTCGAAGGCTTTATGACGCCTCAGTTTTGTAGTGACGCAATTTCTACGTCACTATTTCAGAGCAGCTGGTTTATATGGAGAATCGTGAGAAGAGCATCAGAAGCTCACATGGGGGTTTGAAACGTATAACGCCCATGCATTTTTTTTTTTTTTTTTTTTTTTTGGTTTTTTGTTTCTGTTCGATGTCCCGGAATATTCTACTTTTTTCTTGACAAATTTCTGTACAGTAAATCACGTTCTTTTGCTTCAAAAATTCCCAAAACTAAATTAAAGAAAGATGTATATCCCAAATATCCCAATAGACCTTTCCCGAATCAGTCGCTTGATTGGTCACGAAACAATGGTTTCAAGTCAAGGTTGAACTTGATGAATAAAATAATCAAGTTCAGTCTCGACTTCAAACCATTGTTTCGTGGTCAGTCAAGCGAATTCGGGATAGGTCTATTGATTGAAAAATCAGTTAATCTCGTCTGAAAGACAGGAAATCGTTTGATGTGTAAGAGAAAGCAGCCAATTTGGAACCAAACTCTTAATTCCAAATATGGTATCAAAGTACATAATTTGCATATTCGAATAATCCGGAGCATGGTTACAATGTTACATGTTTCATCCCCCTTATGAGTTTCTGGACAGTATCAAATCACTATTCTCGATTGCACAGTCAATCACCAACCATATTTTAATCCAACCATATATATCATAATATGCAATAATTACTCCTTTATTAGAGGCTTTGCAGCATCACGTGATGGCAGCCATGACAGGAGGCACAACAATAGAGTCATTTTCCCCTGGGAAACTGAATTCTTTCTCATGTAAATCAGATTAGACCAGATTCAATTGTTCCTGCCTCCTGTCATGGCTGCCATCACGTGATGCTGCAAAGCCTCTATACACTTCAGTCGGTTGCAAGGTTCATTGAAATTGGCTTCCATTAGTTTTTCGTAAATGCGAAAAAAAATGACCATTAAATAAAAGTAAATAGTAGAGATCAGAACTCAGACAAGAAGCTTTTTAAAAAATCATCCAAATAGGACTGCTTAAAAACTAATTTTGGAGTGAGGCTGTATCAAAGGTAAAGCACTTTTTATGTTATATTCTTGCTGTTGGCATGGCTCTACATTTTATGCAGGAACTTCAGCTTAACTTCAACTTGTAAACTAGTGTTCTTGTATGCTTAATAAAGTAGAGTCGCCGAGAAATTGATTAACTCTCGGAATTCCCAAGATGTCAAATCCATAGAAATTTGGATTGAATTTTTAAGAATTAAGATTCACAGCAAAAGTGAGCAAAAGTGAATAAACCCACCAATATCAGCAAAATTGAAAACATTAAGTTGGCATTTTCATTGTGAAAGTTCGCTTTTGTCTTTGCATGGTATCATCTATACGTTTAACAAATTTAAGGGCTCTTTACTGCGAATGGAAATTCTAGAATAATAAATTCAACTATCGATTATTCAACTATCTTAGGTATTTCTTTTCGGCGTACATCAAACGTTATTCTCAAGAAGGGGTATCAAACGATGGGCGGCTCTCATATCCTCTTGACATTCTTAGCCATTATCGGTCATCCTAAAGAGTTGCAACATAAAGCTTTTTAAATTCATTTGCACCTAGTTCTCTTGAATTATTTATTGTCTGGTACAGAATTTTTTCACGATATTTTAGCGTAACAGCCATCCGTATTGTCGTTACTATATTTTTAATGCAGAACTCAAATCAAAGGTTATAAAGGTTATAATAGCACCGATTAGCGGAAAAGCTGTTAATGCTGCAGGTATGCTGATACTTTTTCTTTTAGCTTAATACCGGCAGCCCGTGGAAGGCCAAAACAAATTGAATATAGTCAAAGAAAACTTTGGTGTACGTCTTGTCCATTGTTGCATAAAGTTTGCAACGGCACAAATGTTTTTAAATACGATCGCACATCAATTAATGCATAATAGCATTTTTCGACAATTTAATTGGGGTTTTAGAAACCACCTCTTCTGTTCAGAAATGCAGTAGACAAGATAATTAAGTGCATGTTGACGTGAACATGGGAGTAAAAAATTGATTGGCACAGGACAGATTTTTCGTCAGTACTTGTCTTACAACTTGGAAAGATGTTACACACGGAATCGCCATACGTTGCAACTTGTCTTGCGTAGTTCTATCTTTTCTGCAAAAATATAATTTGAGCCAGCGTGTATAACACACTCAATATGCTCGTCTGCAATCTGAAACAACGTTTCTCACCCAACAAGAAGTTGCTCGAGAAATCGTTACCGCGGTATAACAGCGAGTCAAGCTGAAAGACAATTGGAGTATTGCATGGAACGTTCAGAAAGCAAGTTCGCCATAATCGAGGCAATTAGAGTGTTTGTATTTTGACTCGCATCCAATTAACAAGGAGTCATACTTACATAATTGGTCTTAAAAGAACCTGTAGTGTTAGCCTTAGTAATTTAGATGAGATAATAACATGATTCCGGCCAGACCTCTTGACCTTAATTACAAAATCTTCTGACAAAGCACTGATGCCAATTTCATATCGCATGACATCACGCTACACTACACACAACACTGACCCCACGCCACGCTATCCCACATCACACAGCACAGCAAAATACAGTACAACACCATAGCACACGAAGCATCACATGACAACACGCTACGCTGCACATAACACTGACACCACACTACACACTGCACATCACACAGCACAACACACAAAACACAAAACACCATAGCACACAAAGCAATGACCCCACGCCAAGCTACCCCACATCACACAGCACAGCAAAATACAATACAACACCATAGCACACAAAGCATCACATGACAACACGCTACGCTGCACAGAACACTGACACCACACTACACCACCGCATATCACACATCACACAGCACAACACACAAAACACAACACCATTTCACACAAAGCATCACATGACCTCACGCTACGCTGCACAGAACACTCTGACACCACGCCAAGCCACCCCACTGCCGCACAACACAACACGCTCAATAAAAATATATTGCCTTCACTGTCACAAACGTTGAAACATGAGAAACACTAACTTTTAGATTAATATGACTGGTAATCATATATTTGTAAATTCTGCAATCGATAGTACCCGGAAAACGAAAAATTCAATTGTGCATTTTTGTTTTTTTGATATCTACATATTAGGTCATTCTATGTGTGAAATACTTTTAACCTTGACTTTATTTCATTTCGGTTGTTCTCTTGTTCCGTCATACTGGAATTGTCTTCAGGCAACAGCTTGCATATCAGGGCTGAACCTCATAGCTACGTCATGCATTAACTGTCTAAACAAACGCTATACATTCCAAAAGAACAAAAACATATCTTCCAAATATCTGAAAAACTGTATTTATATATTCTTAAAATCCTTCAATACCATAAAACATCGTTATTCCAGTCCATATCCGTCGGTTAGATGGCCATAAAATGCAGAGCGTAGAAGCGGTAACTTGAGCACGTCCGAACGTCATTTGGTTTTCTTTTTGCTCGATTTTATGATCGAAATTAAAAAGCACTAAAATCTCGTAAATCCTTTTCAACTCTTCGGCGGGAAACGCCGTCAGTTTCTGTGCGTCAGCAAACACTCCCATTTCCTTCAAAGGTCATTCGACCATATATAAATATATCCGATTTAGTCACTGGTTATAAATTATTTGATCGTAAAAACAATATAACAAGCTGGTAGGTTAAGTAGTTTTGCAGATGAGGGATTGATAAAACACTTTGCGTGAATTTAAGTTAAGAGTTTTTTTAAGTCATTCGTGATGTCGCAGCTCATTCATTAATTTGAACTAAAACCATTAGGAAAAATGTAAGGAAACGATCGCTAAATAATGAATGGCTTCTTGTTCATCAATACTTCCTGATACTGTCTTTAAATCTAAAGGAACTTGAACTTGAGTTAAATATAAACCTGCTGTGAGAACGAACTACTCACTTCAAACTGTGAACCCTGAACGAAGGTGGCGGACTTCAAGTTCTTACTGGTAAGTGCTGTCAAGAGTATAAACTACTCAAAGTTACTAAAAAAACGTGTTAAAGGAACCGTTTGATCGAATTCGGTGAGGCATTCTTAGTTTTCTATCCCCTATCTCGACTCCCCTCGACTTTGGTCGTTCCAACTCGAATGAATCGCGATCTTCTCCTTTGGTAATTGCCGGGCTGCCAATCGTCAACTTCATAATGGAATCAATGTTTCCTAACTTGAAGTTACTACGCTGAGATCCGCGATAGAATTCGACGCATCATGAGCAAATAATGGCGAAGCCTTAGTAGACTTTCTATGAGTTCTTTTTCGCTTCCATTGGAAGAAACTGGTTTGATTTAGTCGTTTCTCATTGATCATTCACCCTCAAAAATTGTCAAGGTGTTTTACTCAAATATCCTACTTCTTCAGTTCTATGACATTTGCTCTTCTGTCTTGTAACGATGACAGCCTACTATCTTGGATTTTCTTCTAGTTATGGCAGTAAACCAAAAACCGCTTTTGACTTTCCGTTTCATAGCAAATGAATTGACTTTTCATTTCTTTCTTCACTTCTTTTTTTGACATGTTTATTCCCATCAAATTTTCCTTCACGATTTTTCCTTCCGCTTTGGAGACAATGTCACTGTCTCTCAACTGAACGATTTGACTCGGTTGACACCAAACGCAACACTTTATTGACGTTTATAGCTGAAGGAGCTGAAACTCTTCCTTTCTTATTATTTGCTTTCAATCTGTATATTCTGTAAAGTCAATTGTGTTCAATTTTGCCTTAATTCTTTAAGAAACAAAAAAAAAGTTTTTTTTTTTTTTTTTCGATATCTTCTTCGTCATATCAAGTTTCCACCTGTTTGTTGTTATAACACTATACTTGATAATTAAATAAGATTATTTGGCTAAGAAACGTTTGATCTGATATTAAAAGGTCTACGGTTTCTTTCCTTTTTTCCTTCAAGCATTCAATTGAAGAATATAGCAAGGAAAGGAAACTTCACGTCTTTGTTAGGGACCTCTTATAAACTTCGCATAACGTAGTATAAGGGCTTGGCTGTGGCACAGGGATTCCCGACAAAGGAATTGTAAAAATCTGATACAACAATAAGATTCTGTCAACAGCGTATAGATCTCTGCTTCAAAGCCAAATATTTGCATTCGAAGGAAGTAAAAATATATACTAGGAAACTTGATTAGAGATGCCATTCGATGAGAAAATATTTCAGTTGTCCACTTTATTAGCTCCAACACTGTTGTCTGCGTTAAGGTATTCAAAACACCCACCTTTTGACATTAATCTATTTGACAATGCGTAGTGGGTTGGGAACTTTTTTTGTCTTGAGACAATTACGTTCCAAATACTGACGTTCAAAGAAAAATACAGACATTTTACATGAAGATAAGTTGACCATAGTGCAGTGCTAGGGACATCTTTTCCTTTCCTCAGGGGATACCCAAAAAGTCGGCCCATAACAATAGGATCGCCTACTAATAAGTCTCATTTTAACACCCTCTAAGAAAAAAAGGCAAAAAGACGACTATTTTAAAGAGAATCAGATTACAAAAGACATTCTCTCATTTTTGTTAAATAACAAAAGACAATCTTTTTTATCATGGCCGTAGTTACACATTTCAGACCACGTGTTATTCCATCACCAAAAAATAAGATTCGGCTTTGTTTGAGTTGATTCATCACATTCACGTGTCTTCTCCGGTGCAACCATTAGGCAAAGAAATGATACTATAAGGGATAAAATGTGTCGTAGTAGATAATTTTATCACCGTAGGTACGAAAGACAGTTAGACTGACGTTTCGGACGTTAGTCCTTCGTCGGAGTCAATAAGGAATAACATGTGGTCTGAAATGGGAAAACATTACGCCCAAGCTAAATCGGTTTAATTTCAAGAGTCCAGAGTTCGAGAAATGAAAGTCCAATAACAATACAGGTATCATTAAGGGAGGCTGTAGGTGGTCATTTTTAGCTGAGCTGCAAACACACTTTAATCTGTTAAACCAACTAAACCCTGCCATAAAACTTATACAACAACTGAGCTTGTTTCAAATCTGGTTATTTTTAGCGGAGCTCCGGCCCGCACAGGCGAAGCATCATACTCAAGCAAAATTGGTAACCCATCGAGTTGATTTATCATGGCTTGACTATTATTGACTATGTTTGAGACTATTTTTCATGGCTCGACATTTATTCAATAGTTTTAGAGTATCTAAATAGTTAATTTATCTCAATATTGAATGAAATATAAAAAGGAATATATAAGCTTATACGCCAAATATTCGCCATTTATTTTGCTTTTCTAGATAGTATGACAATACAAATGAGCTTATATTTGTGTCGTTGAGGGACATGTAAAAAATATATTCGAAATCATTTACAAATGCCAATTACTGAAGAATGAAAAATTAGGATAATAAAAGGATTTTTTCTATACTGAAACATTTGGTTTTGCCGTTCAGGGCCTCGCAAATTCGAGTAGTTTTGTAAGTTAATAATCTCTGGTGCTATCAAAACATTAATGTATATATTTTCATTGCGGTAAAAATACGGTTCATATAAAAACATAACTCTTCCTATGAATAAGCAAGCATCGTTATGTGACAGAAGTATAAGTAAGCTTATATTTTGCCCACCTTCTTTAACCAGTTTTCAAGTCTGTTTTTAGTGTTGATTTGTCCTTAAAAACTTCAAAAATCTCCTAAATTTGAATTTGAATGAAACACATCCAAGGTAAATTTCACTAAACCCGATATTTTATTGGATTATCTGACTTTTTTGTTTCGTTTTTCAGTCGGCATTGCGACAACGAGGAAACCCAAAAATATGATTTTTTTTTTTCTTTTTTTTTTTTCGTATATATGAAATCGTACCTTTTATACGTAATCGTGAACGCGTCCCATTAATCTTTATATGATATCATTTGTCACTAGCTGAAAGGAAATCAGAAAGAAAATCAAAAAAATTCCCTGATAAGAAATCTTAATTTTGGGCAAATTATTTTAATCAAAAATTATGTCAATCTTGATTTTGGGCTTCCTGTAGTCGTTGTCGGGCTTCCTGTGTGATTGAACATGGCGTTGCAAAAGTTTGATTTCTCTAGCAAGAATTTCGGTTTATTTTCTTACCTTTTTCTCAAAGTGTTCAACAACTATAAAACAGAAAAATGTCATTTCCATCAGTTTGAAAATCATAGCCTTCCTTATTGCAGTCAGATAAAGACTAATGGGAAGTAAATAGAACGTAAAAGTTGGCTAAGGTGTTGACAATTACCAATTTAAAAAAAAGGTAATATATGTTCATATATGTTTCAAGTAATATTAACCAGGACTTCAAAGCGTAAAAATAAAGTTGAAAAATTTTTCAAACCCCGTTGGGTGCCCGGTGATGGCTTGTGTACATGTGAAAAATTCCTAGGTGGGAGAGTTAGTAAGTGGGAGAGTAGTAAGGTCGAAAACAAAGACTCGTGCTAAGAAAACGGTGTAATGCATTTCGATTTGATTGTTTCTTTATGAAGGACATTATCTTCATCTCTCGAATTGAAAGAATAATTGAAGATTTTTTCCCCGATTTAATTTTCACCTTTCAGTTTTATCTAAATTGGGTTCCCTGTGTCCATTGGGAGCTCCACTTTTAGTAAATTTATATATTATATAAATTGCCGCCAATAAAGAATTTAATCCAGACTTTACGATGTAATAAAAGTCCCAAAGAATACTTAAGTTGAATTTAGTCTGATTAATTTCCAGGCACTTGGTAGATTTTTTGCCATCATTTATAGTTTCTTAAGGCTAAATTTCAGTTATTTTTATTTTATTTATTTATTTATCTTTTTACATATTTTTTACTAACTCTAGTAGTATACTAGCCTGTTTTTCTTTCCAAAAAAAATATTTCCTGATTTTAAGAAATATTACCGATAATTCTTAGAAAACCCAACGAAACCCCCTTATCTTTGAAAACGATATGAAACAAACTGGAAGAAGACTGACTTCTTCGAGAAGACACCTTTTTTCAAGTGGGATTAAGCAGAAAAATGGCTAGTGGATGCATGATAAATATAACCAAGTTTATCTTACAAACACCTGTGATACGTTCAGTGTGTTTGTTAACTTTTTCCTTAATTCTGTCAAGGGTTTGGAAGTAAATGACCCCTGCGGGAGTTTGAAGCTTAGTAGGAATAACACAAAGATCGAAGACATAATCTTGCTACATGTTTGCTAAATAATTGTACGGTTGATTATAAATGTTTTGGCGCCTGTTCTCCTTGACACACTTTTTTTTATTTTGCATCCTGTTTTAATGTTCCTGTCAGCTCTACGTGTGCTTAATGACCCTAAACATCCAGCCATCAACGACAGATCGATGGCTTCCGACTTTTTCCTTTTTCTTTTTCGTCTAAAACGCCGTTTTCATTTTTATTTGCGGTATTAGTAAAGGTACTCAGTCGTAAAAAGTGTTTTTTTTTTTTCCGACTTCGCAAAAGATAATTAAAGAAAAAGTCGAAATGAAGATGGCTTTTTACTTCCGCATGCGCAAATGAGGAAGTACTTCTGACCCCAAAATAAATAGTTACGAATAAGCTAAAGCCCAAGTGAGAAAAGTAGAGAAATTTATTATAACAAGTAAATTAAATAAGCAAATAAATGAATCTTCAATATTTCTGATCATCTAGAATTTTCGATAAAAGCGAAGAGAAAATCAAAGAGGCGTGTTTCTAAATTAACCTATCGTATCCATCTATTTTTAGCCCTTTGCTTATGACGTATTATGTACTTATTAGGTTAGGTGTCACCACTGGTATAAAGATAAGTGTTGAAGTTTAGTATCTCTATCGTTGTTTACAGCGGAGAATAAATGCTGGTGCGTGCCGATCAAGACCCCAGGAAATACTTACTATCTGGTTTACTTTCGTTTATAAATATTCCAAAATTACATATTTTTGATTTAGTTGAATAAAGATTTAGTGGATTTTTTTTTTTTTTTTTTTTTTTTTTTTTTTTTTTTAAATAATAAATACTTTATTAAAACAAAGACGTGTCACTTTACAATATACAGATATACACATAAAGATTTAGTGGATTTTTGCATTGTGTTTTGACTTCCGCCAGCATCCAGCACGCCCTAAAATGAACAAAGTTTTGACTTCTTTTTCGTTCACGACGATTCTTTAGTCGTTTACTCGTGTATTGTCTCTTTTGGCGAACGCAGCATCTATTACATCTTGTCAACGTTCTTCTATAATCCCCTTTACTTCACCACGCGCGCGATACCGACTCTTTACAAAAAGTTTTATCCGGCTTATCTTCTTCCCCCTTTATTTGATAGTTTTTGGGAGTGAATGCATTGCGATAAGCTTATCGCCTAGTGTTAATGATATGGTATCTATAAAGAGTCGCTGCAAGTGTTGCTTGAGTCATTCGCTCAAGGTACGGTCGCTCACTGTACGTCTTAACTTGGCTTAATCCTCCCTGGTACATCACAAAAATCTGTACATTGATTGCAAGAACGCAAGTAGGTAACAAGAGATTTATGTTTTTCAAGTATTATCTATCTATATTCTATTCAATTTTTCTTGTATACAGAGAGCGACAACTCCGCTATACTAGTTTTCGTGTTTTTTTTTTTTTTTTTTTAGACGACCTTGAATTAATTCCTCGCCATTGAGTTGCTAGTCGGCTACCTATTTTTCCTTGCGATTTTAGTCTAGAAAAATATAATATATAATATAATGCCCAACGCATCTCACATCAACACATCAAAAAACAAATTTACAGATTTTTAAAAAATATATAAATCGGAGAAATGTCCAAATGTTCTTTCAAGCGTTTCAGGCGTTGGATGTTTTTAAACGTTAGATAGCGTGCAAAATAATAGCCTACTTCCACTTCTACGTTATTTTTCAAGAAAAGGGTTATTAACTTTAGTTATGTCTGGTGAAAAAGGTCGACAAAAGCAAACATTATTAATTACCCTGGATTATTTCCTAAAGATGTTTTTTCTTCTTTGGAAAAAATTTGAAATAGCTAAACAAAATATTAGGAATTCTTCGCCAACACGTCAGTTCAACACAAGTTGAGTTTTTTTTAATACATGCAAAGCATTCGTATTTTGTATAGTTCATTATTTGGTCTGCCGGCCTCTATGAGGGATGTATAATGGGACGCCAATAAAGTTATCTTACTAGTCAATATTTTGTAATTTAGCTCAATCTGAGAAACACCTGCTTCGCCGGTTTAGCGCATTTTATATGATACATTTTGTTATTCAGCCTTGTCGGTATATATAGATCTTAACAAGAAGAAAAATAATCCCATAAAACAAAGCAAACAAAGAAAACGTTTTCTTGGACGTATTCACTGGTTTTAGGTTATTCTTTAAACGGCACAGCCAATCAAGGAAGGTTAGAATACAAAAATCATTAAACCAAAACAACTCAATGATGTTATCAAACACAATAAGATGTGAAGAGCTAAGATAGTAACGGAGGTGACCAGTTCTGAAAAATTAATGTAGGAGCTCAATCGCTGAGGTTCAAAGAAATTTTCTTTATAGCAAGTGAACATTTCAACACGTTCTTGCATATTGAAAAAAAGCTGGTCCAGTTTTTTATCTTCGTTCGTCAGACTCTCCATATCCTTCCTATAGTTTCCAACAGATGTTTTAAGATGTTTTCGTACTTTGAATTACCAAATCCTCATCGGTAAATTCTCTAATTAAAACAGACAGAATTTAATTATCTGGCGAAAAGCTCCCTGAGAAGAATACGGAGAGAATTATATGACAAATTTTTAAAAATGCGGGGACTAAAAACTTTTGCTGCCCACATCTTCAGTGACCTAAGTTTTACAAAACCTCGAAATTAGCCTAAATAATTTTATGAAAACATGTGTATAACGGGCCAAATGAAGTTTTACTATATTGACTAACTGGGTTGGTTGATTAGTCTTGATTTTCGGCATTTTGGTGTTTACTTTAGCGTTTAAGGTCACCTACAAAGGATAATTATGTTTGGAAGTATTCGGTGGTTTGTGGGTGTTTGATAATTAACGGATGAACAAATTCTAGCGGGAAGCGTTGTCTCATGCTATGCACACACGTTTTCCGTACAATCTGCTTCATTTGATAATATGGAACCATCAAATTTTGAATGATTATTAGTACAAGCAAGATAAAACGATCTTGCCAAATAGAACATTGAGTTATATTTGAAAAAATACTCTTAAAACAACATGTTAGCAATGACAAATGACAATACAATCACTGAATTTATTTACACACTTTGGTCAACGTGGGAAATTTTTTTTAACCTGTGCAAGATTGATCAGCGGTTTAGACTCCACTTCCCCTCGGGACAAAACAGTCAAAACACATATATCGTAACAAGAGAGACTGCCTCAATCTTTCTTATACAAGAAAGGCACCTGCAATCTCTTTCGATTCGTCTAAACTCTTTTTAACTCTATCTATTTAAGAGAAGAAGAATTTCAAGGTATGATAGTTTCTGATCTAATCTTGTGTAGTTTAATTTAGAGTATGCTGAATGGTGTACCTTTACATAAAAGGGCGAGCCCAGCGTCAATCCTAAAATCCCGACGCGCCTACTCGGTCTATAAATAGGCGAGGTCTCCAACAATCGCTTTTTCTGAAGCCCTGTATAGAAGCTCTGAAATCAAATCTTTTGACCTTTTTCAAACCAAACGATCTATGAAATGATGTTCAATTCTCTCTTTTAATGTCAGCCAAGAAAGGCACTCAGATCCATTTTTTTAGATAATATTTGTTTTTTGAGCAAATTTTCTTGTGATCTTCATTTGCGGCTTTACGTTTGTTCACCATACTACTTAATGTCCGCCATGAACAGGCTGAACCTCATCTACAGTGCCCACCAATGAATCATGAATAAAAGAGACGGTCAATTATACACCTAGGCGCGCGTACTACTTTCTATTAAAACACTAAGTAGGTATAGAGAACTATAATATGTGGTTGATATAGACTTTGAAGATGCTACGTGCTGTGGAAGCGTATGTATGAGCAAGAACTTGATTGTATTAGTTATTGCCTTTTAATCATCCTATATATTTCTGATTATTTTTAATTTTGATTGAGATTTCGAGAGCAGCCGTGGATGGATGGATGGATGGATGGATTGATGGATGGATGGATTGATGGATGGGTGGGTGGATGGTTGGATGGGTGGATGAATGGATGGATGGATGGATGGATGGATGGATGGATGGATGGATGGATGGATGGAGGAATGGAGGGAGTGAGGGAGGGAGGGAGTGAGGGAGGGAGGGATGGATGGATGGATGGAGGGAGGGAAGGAGGGAGGTAGGGAGGTAGGGATGGAGGGATGGAGGGAGATAGGGATGGAGGGATGGAGGGATGGAGGGATGGAGGGATGGAGGGATGGAGGGATGGAGGGATGGAGGGATGGAGGGATGGAGGGATGGAGGGATGGAGGGATGGAGGGATGGAGGGATGGAGGGATGGAGGGATGGAGGGATGGAGGGATGGAGGGATGGAGGGATGGGATGGAGGGATGGGGATGGAGGGATGGAGGGATGGAGGGATGGAGGGATGGAAAGGTGACGGTGGTATTTTTTATCGCGGCCTATTACGACATTAAAAATTAATATTCTCTTTTCTCGTAGCTGCAGCATCTATTGAGAATTAAGTCGAAAGTTGGACAAAACCTCACCTGAATACAATGTACCAAGAAAGAGTGCTATCAGTAATCCTCGTATTGATCATCGCCTTTAGTATGCTATGTAGTGCTGATAACAAATGCGATTTTGGAAGCAGACGATACGGACGATTTTGCAAACGAAACCTCAGAAACAAGAGAAGAAATCAGATGGCTTTCTCGGGGCCCGAAGAATATCGAGGAGGGACGACTGGGTAAGTATAATGGTGCGGTGGTGCGGTGCGGTGCGGTGCGGTGCGGTGCAGTGCGGTGTGGTTCAATGTAATCTAATATGTCATTTGCTCATAGGTCACGCCTAGGTCTACAATACCCTCCTGAAGAACTGAAAAGTTCATATCTGAGAGACTTGTTCCGAGACGACAACTAGGACTCTACTGACACATCAAGTAAACACTGAATCAAACACAGCCATTACCCATCCCCTTCACTAGACGAGACACCGATCAAAGTTACTGGCAAACACCTTAAATCATATGACTCGATACGTGATTGATACCATAATGATTGTTTGTAAAGATTAAACAATAAGTATTTATATTGTCTAAAACGAATTATAATGTAAATTATACGAATAATTTATTAGAAGTAAAATTGTCCTAACTATCAAGATTTTATGGTCTTAATGCCATGAAAAGCATACGAAATAAATAATACGAATATTATGACAATAACCTTGACACAGTGGTCTCTCTGGGTTGGTAAACTCAAACGCGCGTGCGCAATAAACAGATGTGCTGACAAATTAATCAACTGAGAATTTCGGCGAGCTCCCTTTGGTAATACAACACACACGAAAGAGGAGGAGGAGATGCGCGAGCCCCATATTTCTTTCATACATAAACTCGCAACGCAGAAAAAACCTGTTCTGAGAGTTTTATAATATAGATAGAAGCTGTAATTTTCAATTTAGTTTCCTTATGTTTGCTTTAAGAGCCGCCCTCCGTTCTGTGGGGAGCACGGTTTTGAACCAATCAGATTGCGCACTTAGTTAGGATACTATGATATTATATATATTTACTATATATATTAATGCTTTTTAATATAATACAATATATTCGGCACAAGCTATGAAAAGAAAATGGCAAAAGTCGTGGATGCCATGATATGTAATGATTCAACAAATGTAAACGCATCCCGCCTTAGTAGGAATTCACTTATCCTGCATAACTACTATGGCTTTCGATATTAAAAGCTGTCCATCTTATTAATATTGATCAGGATATAGATTGGCAGCTAATTGTTTTCGCTTACGGTAGCGCTCTAAGGATGATGACGTAGGCACTGCCAGAGTAAAATTCTGTCTCAAAAAGCGCTAGTCCAATTAAGTTCTTTTTCTTCACCTTTAACACTCATAACCTTCAGATTGCTCTGAGGAAGTCTCACTATTTGACCTCGCCCAGCGGTAACTTTAATTGCTAATTACTAGCTGAGAGGACCTCAGTAAAATCAGTGTAACTGATAAAACCCGTGCCCTTACCCATAGCGTTCGGGAGGCTATAACCACTAAGCTATAAATAATGGAAAGATTCATTACTATAGGTTGTGGATATAATATAATGCAAATTTTCGAACGTTATTAGTAAAGCAATTATTATTTGTACCTAATCGATAGCAATTATATTTTAAAAACAGATGAAAACTATACCCTCTATGATGGAATGATGACCTTCCATTGCATCCCCATCCCTTCCACCCTCCTCTCACACCACACACAGAGACTTACTGTACCCTAATGTATCTTTATGTACTAGTTGGAAGGAAGGAAGGTGGAAGTTGTTACGTAATGCGACAAGAGAGGCCTTGGGCTGACACGTGACCTGGCTTGGCGAAATAAAACTCCATTACCTCCCTTGATGCCAGGTCACCGACCCAGAGCATCAATTCTGATCAAATGAAGCCTAAAACTTCCATGACATAATTCAACATATCCAGGAGGATGTCCAGGGGGTCTAGAGGAATTAAGTGGAATAAATTAATTTTTTATCCTTACAATACGCGCTTCTTTGTTCTACTTTAGTTTCCCAGGAGGGAGGAAAGCCTCAATTTTTTGCCTCCTGTCATTTACTAAGGGTAAGCCTCAATTTATTATCTATTGACAAATAGACGTCAGTTTTTTTTATGTAAGTCCTCTTATTGACGATAATTTGCGTCATCACATTGTCAAAGTAGTGTGGATCCGCATACTACTTTGACAATGTGATGACGAAATTTTTCGTGAATAAGAGGACAGACAAACAAAACGCTGATGTCTATTTGTTCTTTACACTAGCGAAAACGATAAAAACGTCTTATTGTTAGCGATTAAAACAAGCAACCGAAATAGCGAGCGCGCGTTGACGTCAGCTATCTGTCTGTCCTTTTATTGATGATAAAAAATAACCAATCAGCGCGCGAGAATTTTTTAAGTTATTGTATAATATTTTTATCACATAACATTTTTATAACTAAGATATAACGCGCGCTCTGATTGGCTCTGCATATATGAAGAAAAATTGTATGGAGCACTCGTATGCACCCGGCTAAACTGCTCCGCCTCGTGCAACTCTTACGCTACCATCGTGCTCTCCCAACTATCCACGTGCACCATAACTGAAATAGATTTACGCACGCTAAGCATTGACCATTGCTTAAACATATACCAAAAGGGATAAATCAAACCTTCAAAAATACTGTGTGTGCAACCATACGACTCAAAGTCCCTCGAGAAATAAACAATGAAACAACTGCCATGTTGAATTGGTTGATCTAACAAGAGAAGATAACGAGAAATGCTTTGTTATAGAACCAAGACGGTGGTTATGACGTAACATCCACATGCTTCTATACGAACACTGTTGTGACTTGAAGTGACACATGAATATTATTTACACGATTGAGGTTAGCACTGTGCAACAGAGAATTTCGAAACTGAAGTATTCTCTTGTTGTACTATGTACAGTTAACCACCCTCAGTTCATCAATTAAATTGCCGTGCAAATGTACAACAGTTTTATCAATGGGATTTATAGGATAAGATATTAAGCCTTCTCAAGGATTTTTCAAAAAGAAAATAATATTTTACACAAGTTGGGTGAAACACTATATTACAATATAGGACAAGCATCAAACAATCAAGTCCAATGAAGTCGATAAGTTATGGAAGAGTTTCAGTACATTTGTACGACAATGGGCCTTACTCAAGCGGTAGCCATGTTTATTCTTGAGCACTTGAATGCGAGGCTACGTCTAAAGTTGCTAAATCTACTCTTCCTGTCAACATGGCAGCCGCGTGAGCACCGGCAAGGTCTATACAATAGAGACCTGTAGCACGATGTTCTTGCTAGCACCGCAAAGCCTAGCGTTTTCCGTCAAACTTTCAACATTTAGCAAAGCTTCATAACGAAGTTGTTGCTGGAAATGCAGCCATATTGAATTTCATTTATGCTGAGTGATTCTCCATGTTTGTGGGTGTGTTTCTAGGCCTGACCACTAGGGGTAAGCGGTACGTAAACCTGATGCTAAAGATGTCTAATTGTCCAAACTATTTGGTGACCTCAGTACACTACGTGCAATCTAGGGGCAATCAGCGATTTCAAACTCTATAATTCCAAATGCATAATAAACACCAAAGGATTCATGGTCAGACCACGACCTAGGCATCAAACTTTTTTTGTTCCAAGCTTAATCAGAATTAAGGGAACTACTTAACTTAGTATCAATATGATGTAGGCATATCCTAAGTTTCTTTCTAAATATCGTAACCAAAAGACCTTTTTATTTTTTTCCCATTTCAGACCATGTGTCATTCCAAAGAGTATCGCTTCTTTGTTTAACCGGTGCGCATGAGAAGACGCGTGAACTGATTTTATTTTCAAGAGAATGACACGTGATCTAAAACGGGGGGAAAGCATTACGCCATTACGCTCAAACGGAAAGGTCTTATTGGCGGGTATGTTTGCTTTCTTCACTGGGAAGCTTATTCGATTTAAATGTAGTTTTTATCAAGCTAAATAGTAGCGAAATCGCGCAAACACGTGCCTCAGTCCCTTGTGATTCTGCTCCAACACGGAGCTCAGTTGCTGGAATTGCATGTTATTTATATGTCCTATCGAGCATTCACAGCGCGACGCTGTCATCGATATCATTTAAGTATGAAAATATTCATTCTCGTAAAAGATACACGATACCTATTTCATCAAATTACTGGGATGCCATTAGTTCAATTGAACAAAATCGTAACGAAAGTGATGGCTGCCATGTTCAATAATAACATAATCCAGCATGGCGGCCATGAAGTCCAATCCAAGTGAACGAGTGTCTTTTCTAAACAAGGTTCGAGCCTAGTACAAAGTATATATTTTTGTCCAATGTTTAATATTTAACTATTAGAGCTGCTTTCCTTATCAACTTTTTTTTCTCGTTCAATCTGGAGTAAATACGTAGATTTTTTCTCGGGTTTCTTTTCGCCTTTGACTCTCTTCCACTTCATCCGCCGATTTTGAAACCAAACTTTAACTTGTCTCTCTGTTAAGTCCAGACTAACTGCTATTTCATATCGACGAAGTCTTGTCAAGTAGTTATTACGGGTAAATTCATTTTCAAGTTCTCGTAATTGATGCGTAGTAAAAGCAGTTCTTTCTTTTCTTTTTTTGCCTTTTGGTTGATCGTCGTAGAGGTCTTCAGCATCTTCTTCAGCTGTGAAAGTGTACATAGTGAGTTAAAATAAGCAGCTAAAAATACTGAACTCCATTATGTAAATAATGATGAAATGTTGTTAGCAATCATTTAGTATACCAGACCATTTCAAAAACCCACACATGCATGCTTTGAATTATTTCTCTTGGAGGTTTGAGAGAGCTATGCATCAAAAATGTCAAAAAATGTCAATTTTGGTCAAAAATAATATTTAATCCTTAAATACGCTTAAGCCTCATTCACACCGATCTAAAACATGGATTAAGGTAGTTTAAACGGCCTTTGAAAATTATCAACAAACGCAATGCAACCAATGATGCAAAACTGCTTATAACTGTCCTTTATGTTGCACAAGGTACAAGTTGATTCTTGTGAAATTAAATGTTTGCATATTATAGAAGCTAGAAAAACCCAGTTTAGCTAAACAAGTTCTGGTGTTATTGGTAATCACTTTATTAATTTGCTTTCAAAGAATACGTTTGTGCCATATTCTGTGTTCTTTCGTTTGATTTCCTCCTCCAAAAGCACCCATTATAATAAGTGAGTTATGTGGTTAATTAAGAGCGAATCTCTACGCATTAATTGTATTTTGAGCCAAGTCTGCAACAGCAATCGAACAAGACTAAATACTTCTATTTTCAAAGAGACCGACGCGCGACCGTGTTTTCTTTTCCACATGGTTAAATCATTTATATTCGCTTGCCGCGCATGCTATTAAACCCTGAACGCATTGTCAGATGCTCTCTGGTTTTCACGCTACATCAACCTAGTTTTTTGTAATTTGGTAGGGAAAAAACGATATCAATTTCTATAATATTCTGTATCTATCGCTAATACTTTATAGATTCTAGCAACATCTTGATTGCAAAATGATCGTCAGTATTATTTTAATAAGTTAAAACTTATCATTTTTATAAAGAAGATAACTCGTCGAATGGAGGACGTCAAGTTATCTGGTATCCTACTGACCGGAATAAAAGCTATGTAATTTCTTACGTCTAAATTACATTTAAAGTATAATCTGTTGTTATCAGTTCTAGGTTTATGATATTTAATGACCTGTTCTCAGAGATAGGCTTCAAATATTTCAACATGAAACACTTTTTTGATCTTGTGACTATTGTAAAACATGCCCATTGTATTCTAGCTATAAGAGACGAAAAGGTAGAGGAAGCAGTTACAGTGTAGAATTGAGAGTGAGGTTTACGCCTTGGAACTTTAAAAGAAAATGGAACACGTCGAGTACAGGTAATAAACCCATGGAAAATGAAGGATATTTCGTTGTGGCTTCTATATTTAGTACTGTCTAGTGAGTAAGTCGCTTCATGAATTCATTACTTCCACTCTGACCATGTCGGACTTTACCTGAAGTTGTTTGTGAATTTTAAGGTTAAACCAAGTAAAGAAAGTAAAAGGAAATTGATTTTTGCTGAAGGAAAAAAACGATGAATACCCTCAAAGCACGGGAAGGAGCCAATAGCCAACTCTAATCACAAATAATGTCTTGTTCGACGATTGAAACTACGATTAAACGATGAGAGGCGACGTGTTTAGCAATGACACGCACATCCATCCGTACTTAAAAATGAGTGAAAAGTTTCCCTAAACCTTGTCAGCTAGTATTGTTCAAGAAAATTCATAAAAGGCATCTCGAAGAGAAATTCCCCAATGTTGAGTTATATGATATAACAATATCACAAAGGAAACAAAACCCAAATCTTATATTAAACTAATGTATCCAATATGGCGGCTATATGACGTCACGTTGAACCTGTAACAACGAAATTGGGCCAGCAGTAGAGATGGCTCCGCATAGTTTTAAATCAATAACATTTCTTAATACTGTCTTTTAACAACTTTAACTTATATTCTATAATAAACATTTTCTTTGAATAAAACGCTGCTGTATTCCTTGATTTTAGACTCATTTACTTATTTAGCCTTATTTCAAAATATAACAAAAACCAACAAAAAGTACAGAATGCACAACTTTAGGAATACAAACACTTTGAATTACACGAACCTTCACTGGAACACATATTCTTTTTAAATAATCACTGCTAATCCTGAGAAAGAGATACCTGGATATTAAACTGGAGTGTTTCGTTACAAAGTTCCTTTTATATGGTAGTATATTCAATGATTATTTCTATTTAACCATATCAGCGGATATCTATTCTGGCTCTTGTTGGTGTTGTTGTTGATGTTTTAGATATGATCCTAAATTATTCGTTAAAATAAGGAAGTCATTTCTGAATTGACATTGAGTTAATTGATCAGTGGAAATGTAACTGTATCGCCAATTTAAAAAGAATTGGATGTCCTTCACTGCCACCTTTGTCTTGATGACAAACTAACCAAAAATTTTAAACTAGAGTGCTTACCATATATCCGTGAAAAAGTTAGCTAACGAAATTGTAAAAATTAGTGCAAAGTTTTGTAGGTCTACGGTATACTGAACTCTACTGAAGTTAATAATTTGTGCAAATTTGGGCAATTTCGTGGACAAAGTTTTTCATAGATATATGGTATGCACTCTATGATATTTTCAGTTTACAAGTTCGTTTATTATGATGGGCTCTTGTTAAAGTCTGGGTTGACTTGAGTACGTGAACAAGATCCAAAAGATCAGAAGTATCACGTAAGAATACTGCAGTGGCACCCATCAGTATCAAACAAAATCGTACAACGAAACTAGGCGTCTTATCTTTTCTCGTGAAATTAACTCAGTGAATCTGAACAATTTCGTCAAATAGTCAACATTGATTGGTTAACACTTGAGATACGGGGCGTATTATATATACGTGAAAGACTTTATAAGAAATGGCACAAACTTGAAAACAAAACTTTGCACTAACTTGTACAATTTTGTTAGTTAACTTTTTCACGGGTATAAGGTATACACTCTACAGGCTTTGAATTTCGAAAATAAGATGGCAAAAGACCCCAAAATTAGTGTAGCAGATAATATGGAGCCATTGGTGTGCCTATGCAGTCGCGCGAAACAAGGTGGTTAAGTATAGTCAGTGTCAATGTAAAAGCTGAAATAATTGCATTTGGTCGTAAGATGAACAGTGCTGTGTACCTTGGGTACATGCTACAGTACAGATGATTGACGCAGGATTCGAAAGCTTATGTCCATTCGCAGGCACTTGTCGCGGTATCGACTGCCATAGAATTGGCAATGTGTTTCCAAAATGTCTTAAATTTAACATAATTAATTTTTGATAGAATCGACATTAGATAATCATCGCATTGCATCCAAAAACACGCTATGATATATGTACCAAAAGTACATGTTTGCAAAAGTGGGCCTCGAGTCTCATGGAAGGCGTTTGAATCTGTAGTAGTCGATATAGTTACTTAGATACAAACTGTGTCAATTATTTTATGGATTCCAAAAAATCCAAACTTTTAACGATGAATTGATAAGGCTCAGCGAAGCGATACTGTTATTATCATTATATTTGTTATGATTTCCATGACAAGCTGGGTAAACTAACAATGATATAGCAAAACCTGTAAGTGCAATGGTTACAGATTCAAGAAATTAAAGGAATGTCAGACACATCCGATTGTAGTTCTGTAAACTAGATTTCCAATTATTAGTATAAGTTGTAAATGAAATGATTTTTAACAGGGTTCTCTTTAAACTAGCTGTGCTAAATGAAACATCCCTGTACAATAAATATTGTTGAAATAAATAGCTCTTAAACCAAAACAATAAAGTCGACTTTGTAGCAAGTTATAATGTAGCCTTAATGTAGCACTCAAATATCATGTAGAATTTAAACCCAAAATATCTTTGAGGAGTTGACTCCGAAAAAAATTCAAGAAGGTTCCAAGGCACATTAACAGTGCTACTAAAAAACACAAACCAAATTAAAGGAAGCTCTAGGAGTAGTAGCGGATAAATAAAATCACAAATGTTATATCCAGAATATATATACTGTTAGGTTTTTATGTTTGTTTGATGCTGAGGCAGCCCACCATTTTCCTCCTAGTATTGTATGGCTTCCAAATGCTCTAATCATCACATTTCTAGCATACCTTAACCACTAACTCGTTTTCTAAATGATAGGTAAATTGTGCAGGACTTTGTGCATATTTCTAAAGAAAGCAAAACAACATACATGCCACCTCCTTCAAACTCAGAAAAGTTTGTTATTGATACCAGTTTATTAGGGATTTTGAATTTCAATTTCGTTATCGTGTTTTGCAGTTGAAAGCTTCCATCGACACACCTTATCGTTCGCATCAGACTGGCTCGTGATCAGCGCCCAGCTATAACTGTAAAGCTAATCAGCTTCTTGCTTGATTGATTTCAACTTAATGATATTTTTAGAAGCAATCAATTACAATTTCAGCAATAACGAGTGCAAAAAGCGAAAAAGAATACTAAAGAAGAAATTTTCTCAATATTTCTGCACAGTACGATCGTACTGTGCGTCTGCTTCCCTACAGCTCTTTTTTTTTTCGTAAAAGATTGAAGTCCTTAACGTGAGTTGCCACTTGAATTGCTTTTTGATCAAGATTGTGCTTGATACCTAGGGCCACCTACGCTTTGTTATTTGTGAAATATCAGTTTAACAAAACGAGTTGCTGATTCAGGACCATACAATTCCTGTTTCAAAATCGTTAAAAATACGTTTAAACTCAATTGTCGGACATTAATGCGCGCCTAAAATGAGTTGTGTTCAGCATTTAGGTACAAAACAGATAAGCTGATATTCCTCTTTTTGGGCGATGTAAAATACTCATTAATTATAGTTACACACAGGCAACAGATAACAACATTTTAATACGTAAAAATCATTCAATTGGAAACCATTAGTTTCGAGTGCATTAGTTGAATGACTCCGTCAGAGGAATCCATGACTGAATGTCCTCAATGGTGGAATGGAATACAGACCTAGGGTTTGGCCTACATCCAAGTACGAAAGAATAAGTCGACTAGGTAATTCCAATCAACTCCAAGAATAATATTTCACGTGCCACATTCGATTGCCAGTTGTTTTGTAAATACATTTTTAGCTTAAATTTGTCAAAAACGTTTTGCTCCTAATTTTACAGTTAGACACTTCACACTTTGTGTCTAATTTTGTCATTTGTTATTTGAAGCTAAGATGTGGGTTGCTTTTTCGACAAAATGAGTGGACAAATATTAATGGCTTCAGGTTCATTTTGAGTCCAACTTCCATTTTTCTAGATAATATTAATCACTATCTATGGTTATTATTTATATGGTTTTCGAATACTGACAGCGAAATTCCTTGCAATACCATCTCGTCCCTGGGTAAAAATAGCATTGACAGAAAGCTCATGCATAACAATGAATGTTAGTCACGCTGGCAGACACTTGATGTCATCTTCAAAAGATATCATCAGGCAGCGGCTCTGAACTTCTTGGTTTCTTGCCGCTAAAAATGGCTATCTTTCAGTGAGTCAGAAACCTGTCTGAACTTTGGTTGTTTCGCTTTGGGAACTCATATCTTAGGGATTAGGGACCTGATAAATGTTGGTACGGTGGGGAGTTTCCTCGTGATTTCTGAAATACCTCGCTGATTGCAAGTTAATCATCAAATTTACACCGGAAAAGTTAAACAGAGTCTTGAAAGAAAGCCCTAATTTACTTTTTTCTGTTATCTTGAAATTTGTGAGATCTTAAAACTGAAGCAATGTAAATGGAATGCTCGTCACTCGCCATCGTAAACATTTCGTGTGACAATGAGAAGACAAAGCAACACAAATATATATATATACTTGACTTTTTTTCTTTGCGCATGTTTCATCTCACGTATGCAGTATAATTCAGGTTTGTTCAGCTTCCAGCCCATTATTTCAACATAGATAAAGTTTGACTCAGTATTTACTAATTGTAGATTATTTTGACAGAGCTGCAATCCCTACTACGCTCTCTTTAGTATTTATACGACCGGTATTTGGTGCTCTAAGAAAAGATGTCGTATATGACTAAGAAATTTATCATATTTTCATGCTGGAACAATTTTTATAGTTTCGTGGGCACATTTGGGCAAGGACTATCTTAATGATATATCATGCCTCGTGCAGTAAATACTAATCATAGTATTTCCCGCAGACAGATTTCGCTGGTTCTTCTCGTTTATCTCGAACTTCAGCCCGCTGTTAGAATCCTTTGGTCTGTTTGCACGACGTGAGATCAATCAATCTACGTTCGTTTCCTAGCGGAAACACTGTTTTAAACAGCAAGATTTTCTAACGTTACGTGCAATTGTTCTTATCATATGATGTAGTTGTAAAGTGACTTCTAATTCGCTTGTCAAAAATAAATGGCAAGATAAAGATAATAACGAGTAGAGAAACTGTATTTCAAATTTTACGAGACTGGCCAATCGCAGAAAATGAATTAATATCTCATTGATTGAGGACGAGATAGTGAACGATATCTTGATTAAATATGCTACCATTTTAAAGTAAATGCTTGTTTTGGTTAGATAGAGGTTATAAATAATTTGACATCCCTCTAGAAGTCTATTTTGCGTGATTCCTGTCGAGTCAGAAAATAGGTACTGTCGTCTGGCCTTGAACATGAAATGTGGTTAGACAATTGAAAGGGATGTTCGGCGCCGCGACACAATAGATTGATCAATGATTCGGTAATTCCTTCTTAAGCACAAAATAATGACTCGACCATAGCAATCAGAACTCTCGCTAAATTAATCCCCTTTCATTCTTTAATTTTTGTCAATATTTATCGCCACACTAAAAATGTCACCTTTGAATTTAAGAACTAAATGGCGCTTTACCTTCTTGGCAATTTTCCGCTAATTTCTCCGTCTTGTCTGCTACGTTTTCCAGCTCTTGCACTTCAGAACTAGTGCTGCGCGCATTACATGGTTGTTGCATTAATGGTCTTGGTTGTACTTGAAGTTGTGGCCGCATTTGTGGTTCAATAACTTGATGGTGTACTGGTTCATATTCATGCTTGGAAGACACTTCCACCATTCGTCCCTCTGGGGCGTATGGAAGTGGAGGCATATGATTGTAGGAAGGAGTAGAACTTGGTGGAGGAAAAGCATTGAAGCTATAACGTGGAGTGTTATAGATGTACGGTCTGTAGTGATGAGGAGGTTGTCCTTGCGGAGATCCTGGATAAGGTGTGTTGTACTGATTGTAGCCCTGGTTGGGGTACCCAAATCCTCGACTATACATTGTGTAGGAAACTACAGAACTGCTCTCTCCCGGCTTTGTCGGGAAGCTTCTTGACTGATTCGTTTAATATGATAAGGAACTACCCCTTTTACAGTTGATGTCATGTGTGAAATCGATACGGAGCCACACTTCGCGAGCAGCAGGTTTCAAATGCTAAGCGATACATGTGGACTTTCCACGGACAGGGCTGCGCTGCCACTCACCAAATTAAGTGAATTCCCAAAGGTTCCTTTACCCGATCTTTTCCAAGATTACTAAGCGTATTTTATCCACGTGTTCGAACGCTTAAACTGCTAGGAATGTTTATAACATGTTCAAAAGTGTCGTGAATTGTCAAAGGCGAATTAACGAAGGTGGATTTGTAGCACACGAAAAATAAATATCATTGCTACCTATGGACATGCGATAAACGCTGGCTTTGAGGTTGCCGCCAAGCATCAGATGCTAAACAAATTAACCCGCTCCTACGTACGCATTGTAGCTGTTCGTAATACTTTATTACCACTGAAACAATTAGAAAATACATTCTAGTACTACCAGAATGGGGTATTGCCTTCCGTTGGAATACATCTGCAAGACATTGACCCACTGGCGTAAAAACACTTGACTATCGCTTAAAAGGAAGCTTTGCCGCAAACGATAGAAAGATGTTTATTCTCTAAATATAATAACAGCGATATGTTTCTTCATGATTCAAGATGCCAAGAGATTGGTGTGTAGCTAGAATATTTTGTGTACCGGCACCGATCACCGAAAATAGCCGGTGAAGTCGACACGAGGCTTGTAAAAGTTTTTTTTGAAAAAAGAAACATAGCTGGACAAGTACTGGTTTTGGTTCAGGCACACTGGAGTAGTTAAACTGGTGAGACAACATTAAAAACGCGTTAATATAAGACAATCGTTTCCTCATGCCTTTTATATTGCATTATAATAATCATGTGGATAGATTCTTGGTTCATTAAATGAAAAACGGAGCAGATCGCCTGCAGCTCTGCTCCAGCATTCAAATTAGCTGGAAAGCACTATAAGTCCATTTCTGATATCACACCTTGCCACAGAATACTACTTTAGCTGTGACTACTGATCGTGAGCCGGAAATGTGTTGCTTTATAGATTGTTTGGAAACTTAAGTCGTGAAATCACGGCAAAGAATCTAAGAATAGCAATGATAGAAAGTGTCGTTTCTTCAAATTTAAACACTTTTATCTGGCAATTGCAACGCAGATTCTCAGTGTCAAAAGAAAATTGTTAGCTCTCAAAATTTTGAGTTTTATAATATAAAATTCACGAAGAGATTCCATAAGATGAAGTTGGCACCTATATTGTCCTTTTATGGTTTCGTTTTATTTTACTTTGGTGCTGCGCAGTTTTTGCCTAGCTATAGTATATGAGTGGTCCCGGCCAAAATAAGTCTTCCGCTTAACGTTTTGATACAAGTATTTGATTCCTCCACATCTTGCTTTTACTTCCAACTGTGATTAATTCAAAGACATCCTTCTTGTAACGCTTGATCATTGATATTAATCAAATAGTCAAACCACTTACATTCAGTCAACTAGAAGGACAGCCAGACAGCCTTGAGAATGATGTAAGACATAAAAACGTCAGAACCGACCAACCAATCACGACAAAGAAATAACGTTTAATTGATTCTTATCTTATTTACAAGAAATTTACTGGTCATATTAAAAACTGTAAATAAAACAAAAAAGGAAAGGTTAACTAAACATGGCCAATAAATGATGCTAATAATGACAAAAAATCAGCGACTAAATATGGCAAATACTTAAATGCCGTTTCAATTAGCATGATTATGATTAATTGCCTGTGACCCAAGGATGACTCAATATTGCTTGAATACCAATCTTGACATATCCTTTATTCTTAACTGTCTGGCCAACTGGTAGACTGGAGCCAGCATCCTAATTGTATGTTATTGTCTTTGGTAGTGCCGATGGGTGCTTCGTTCATTATGCACAGCGGACTTTGGTGGGTCACGTAATGTCGTCTGCTAAGTAACCAGGCCTTTTTTGGAAGGAAGTGAAATCATTCGAGTAGTGAGTGAGCCGGGAATTTGAGAGTCAATTTGACATTCAATTTCTTTGTGTTATAGATACTGATATCCATCCTTCCAGTCCGGTCTTTCATGTAAATAACAATAAATAAAGCTTAGCAATTGGAGGAAGACTGGTTGCAAGTGGGGCCCATGGTTGAAGGGTTTCTTAAAACAAACTTTCTGATGGTGTGTTTCTGTTTTGGTTACAGTAAACTCATTCAACTTTCTTTCCTTTCTTTTCCTGAGAACAAATTTTAAATATTAGAGACAAAGTTCAGATATCTTAATTAGAATAAACGCAGGTCATCATGTCCGGATAATCATGCTCGACCTGATTCTAGGAAGCAAGGACGTAAGGAAGGAAGAATCGAAGGGAGAAAGGAAATTAAGAAGGAAGGATGGACGGATGGATGGAAAAATACAAACAGGAGCATCAGGCGGGATTTCAGCCTATTTCTTCCCAACTTTTTTATGTATTAATAATATTTATTCAGGAATGGCAATTCTTCATGAAGTTTTTTTAACATGGTCCTGCGATTCAAAATTTCCCCATAGACATCTGAAGATCTAAGCCGTCATATGGACTTCAGGTTTGAAAAGTAATAAAGACTATACTATGCTTAACTTTTGATGAAACTGCAGGGTAGAGTTCAAATGGCGTGTTGTGAACTAAACTAGTTTACCAAACTTTTTTTTAGCTTTTTTTATGTCAAGTAGCTTTGCGGTCATTGCGTTAAAAAATATAAGCAAATAAGGGTGAATATAGGATTATGAGTTGTGAGGTCTCACCCCAGAAATAAATATCAATCTTCTATTCGCAAAGATGCTACCTTCCAGAATTTTTGAGGCAATCATTGGCAGGAAGGGGCTCAGAGGCACAATGTATTCCTTCCCTAGATTTGCGCTTGTGTTTTATGCATCTCTCATTCAGAAATAACAGGTCCCTGTAACATTTTTATTGGTTATGTGGAAAAACCTCAGTTGGGCTTTCACCTCCCTTAAGTCAGATTAGGCCTTATTGGTCACTAACCGAGGGTTTTGTAAAACAAACCAAAAAGCCAAATAAATTAAGAGAAAGCTATGTTCCAAGGGATGAGACGCATTAAAAGTTATTCGATTTTGATTTTTTTTTCGTTCCTGATCGAAATAGGCACATACTGCACGACACATACTGCAATTTACTCTCGCGCCTTGCAGAATTTTCTAGAATTGTGGCGCAACTTGCAACAAATTAACTCTGGCTTACATCTTCGGATTCTTTGCCAGACCAGAGATACCTTCAAATTCATCCAGCGAAATGCCAAAAAAAAAATTAACACTTGATCGAGCAAAAACAGTAAAGTGTGCGTCAAAGTTCAAGATACTGGAGTTTGCATGTTTTTGACGGATGTAAACCTGAATTTATCTCGAAATAACGAAGTGATATCGGTGAGAACTTCTCTCCATATCAACAATTGTAGAATGTAAAATTCACACACATTTATTTTTGCGGCTAAAGTCAATGCCTGTACGTAACAATGTTCAGCCTTTCGATAGTTGCGTGTTGTGAGTTGCATTTTGGGTAAACTGCCACTAGTCACGAATGTTAAAGGTACCGACTGGCTATTTTTGATTAATGGAAGCAAAAACCAAATTCCAGCGTGCAGCCCGCACGCTTAATATTGAAAATTGCTGTAAAATATTTGTCTTCCAAAACAAAGAGAAACGAAAAAAGAAGTTCAACGAAAGGGAAAAATAAATTGGATTCACAGAATGTTCTCCTTTGGACGCTTTGTCGCGCAATGCAAAGTCGTTGCGCACTTCAGCCAGTCAATGTAGGGTCATCATATTCTTTTGTAAGGAAGCGTGGATGACAGCGTTAGCAACGGCAAACTTTCAACGTTTAGCAGTTAAGCTAAAACAACGAAGTCTAATTTTAATCCCATGATTAATCGATCTCTACCGTTACTCTCAGTAGTTTGCACAGAATGTTAATCCTTTATATATATAATATATATATATATTCTTGCCATGAAACGTGCTGTTGTGATTACGGTCTTTTTGCCCTCCTATTGGTCGACGCATTGATCAAAGAACATTTAGACCCCTTGTATGTATCAAAGAACACCGCCTGTCTACCGTTATAGCGCTATCATTCCTGGGCAGATTGTTCCTCGGCCCGCTTCCCTCAAAATCTTAATAAAACAAGAACTATATATTTATTAGTACAGCAGCAATACTATGTGAGCCTAGGAATACGCCCCAGAAATAAATATCCATGGGCGTAAGTAAGGCTTTTAGACTTGAGCAAAGACAAGATGGGTACAGAGATTTCTTCAGTTAACTCAGTTCACGTCGACACTCCATAAGCCTAAAAAATGTGGATCAGCTTTATGATTCATACCCTAAGATCTAGAATTATCCAGTAGGGTGTTTTTCGAATCCAAAACAAAGGTGGTTAACTTTCGGAACAAGCATTTGGGCCTACTGAGGGGAGTTGAAGCTGGGAATCCGAAATCTACTCCTAACGCTTCTAGGAAGCCGCGTTTTTGTTGCAAAGCCAAGTAAGGTCATACGTTTATAAAAATAGGTGCAGCATTCGCTTACCTACTAAGCAAACCAAGACATCAAGTTTCAAACATACCAAGTCTTGTTAAAATCAAACATTCAACAGTAAAGTTCTGTAAAAAAAAGGCTATTAGAACGGAACGAACGAGCCATGTACAGGTTTTGTCCGACGAGCTATGTCAACCACGACAGCAAAATAAAGCTCAAAAACATGAAATATAATTTCAAGTTATCCTAGTGATATTGCATGTGAAAAGCCTCGGAAGAAAACCTGAATTAAAGCCGTCTTTCTGTTTTTATTTTGAAGTCCTATGCAATACAATTAACAAAGCTAGCACAGAACCACAGTCATAGCAAATAAAGGTTTCAAAATTAAATAAGCTAGTTATACAGTTTTTCGATTAAGATCTGTTTATTCAATATGTACAAGTATGAATGGTAGCATATTCCTTTACAGAAATAATACACAGGAAGGGTACGTGGAAGAAAAACTGAAGTGTAGTAAAGCAGCGGATACTAAAGTACTTCTAGTCAGATTTGCTTGTTTCCACCATGCTATCAAAAGGCTTGCTAGACAGTGACAAAAGATAGAATGACGTACAACTGAAAGTGTTTCGTAATGGCCCCTAGCTGCGATTGAAGATATTCGATGTAGGAAAAAGGATTTTTTCCCTGTAAGAAAATAGGCAGGACACATGTACACTGATTACAAGATAAAATCCTTTTAAATCCTTTCTTTCCAGATCCACAGGTTATTTGCTTGCACAACTATTTGTTGAGTTTAGCCTTAGACTAGGACCTATAGCTAGAGACTTCAAATAAGCTCCTCAAAGCTGAGGGATTACTCTAACTTCATGCCGCGATATTGTATGATTCCTTGTAGATTCATTTGTTCAAATTGGGCTGGTGTTTCGACGAGAAAGAAACCCCTCCTCGCAATGACGTTCCCAATTTTCTTGGCCGCTTGAAAAGTGTGTGCCTCTAGCAATGTCGGAATCAAAATGTCCATATCTGTGCATCCTTAAGCGATTGACAATATTTACATGCATCTTTATAGTCATCTTAAGAATTTCTTTACAACGGTGCACTAGCTACTATAAACCATGATTTACAATCGAACAAATTCTTACAATTCATGAATTCATGCAGGTCGACATGCGAGACTTTCTCAACAAGACTGAATGGAGATGATAATTTTTTACACATACACTTGAATATACAATACATATTAATTGTATGTATACATTTTGAAACTCAATTCTAGAACGAATGGATTCGATAATTACAGTAAATATATAATTTAAAGAATATATACATATTTTTCCCCCTTGAGCTCACTAGAATCAATTTTAGATCATCAAAGTTGTTCCTGCTCTGCACTACATGATTCTACATTATCTGTTGCCAACTGTGTTCGTTTTTCAGGCTTTTTACCTCCCTTTACACGCTTCCACTTCATTCTCCTGTTTTGGAACCAAACTTTGACCTGTCTTTCCGTTAGATCCAGACTTATTGCGATCTCGTAACGGCGAAGTCGAGTTAAGTAGTTGTTGCGTATGAACTCATTTTCGAGTTCTTGTAGCTGATGTTTGGAGAATGCGGTTCTTTCTTTACGTTTCTTGCCTGTTTTGGCCGAAACTTCGCCATCGTCCGATGGAGATTTGGAACCTGAGAGACAAGAATAAAACAGATTTATTTCGAGTTGACAAAAAATAGTACAGAAGTATTCAGTAAAGTACAAACTACAGAAAACGAAATACTGTCTTACGAATGAATTATCTTTACGGTTATTCGTTTTGATTTTTTTCTTTACATTTTTAAAGAACGTTACATTATGATCATATACTTTGTATTATTCATCATGTTTTGTGCATAGTAAAAGTATGAAAGTATTCAAGAAACACATGTACAAACGATACTTCTTCGTTGGCCCCTAACCGAGACCAACTGAAATGACTTGACCATAAAGTCGATTAAATACTTCATGTGTATTCAGTATCTTCCCTGCTTAGCATTCTTCACCATCAATATCCCTTTTCTTGGTAAAAACAAAATACTTGGTCATTTTGTGTAACATTCTAATTAACGAATATAAATCTAATTTCCTTTTCAGTTGGTTTAGCATTTTTCTATAGTTATTCTTTTATTAACGAGCAATATATTTGTTTACATCAACTAAATGGATCAAAGAAAGCTAAGAAATTTTACCTCAACTGTTCAACCTTATGGAAAAAGAACAAGTGTCTTTATTTAAACCCTAATTTTTGTAATTCTCTCTTTTTTATAAAATTTCATGATTAAACTTTTTGTTTACAACTTCAGGTTTCGAGTTAAGGAGATATAACTTGGAGATATTAGCATGTACTTGCTATCTTGTAATTCAAGTATAAATAAAGTTATTGTATTGTATTGTATAAGGGGTTTTCTTAGGTTTAGCAGACAGTAAGAATGCACTTTGGTATGCACGAAGCAGGAGGTTGGACAAAATTGGCCATCTTTGTGGGTTTACGTCATTTTTTCTAAGCTTCGATCCATGAATACTTAATTTAACTTCACTTTCAAAACATCCTCAAATTGTGTTAAATTTAGCGCTGTCTGAATGAGTTAAGTGCGAAAAATGGTATATTTATGAATTGTCGGAAAGAACCACATTACTTGAGGCTACAAAAGTGCAGTTACATGACTGCAAATGATCAGATGTACAAGGCCCCGCTGGTAATTTTTGATGCAACTGATACTTCGAGTAACTTTAAATGAACTCAAATTATTTTAACTATTTCCAGCAACATACAAGAATAAGACGAGTGCTGAATCTTTTCTCGATAAATTTTGAGAAGATGTTGCCGACGTCCCCCCAAAAAACAGCATTTGTCACTCAAACTCTACAACTAATTAATTAGTCTCGCATGCTTGACATAATACTTGACATGACGATATATAATCAATCGTTTTCAATTTGTCCTCGTACTTTACGAACCAAACTCTCTAAATCTCAAGTCTGTTTTTAAAATCTCAAGCTTAACAAGGTCGGACTTAAAAAACATAAATGAAGGCCCCCAGAAATTTTTGATGATTAAGTTTTTTTCGGCGTGATAAAAAGTTGGGACCGCTAAAGCGGCGTGCTTCCATGGTAGATATGATATGGTCTGGATAATTACAGTGAGGTTCTTTTCATTGAAGGTCTAGTTTAGTCTTCCTTTGACTAGCGCCGCATTAAACCGCAAGCTCATTGTTCGTTTGCTTATGGAAGACAAAAACTTTAAGTGTCCGCTTGGTGCATTTGAAAAGCGGCACAGGGCATCAATGAAACTCTACGTTCGCGTAAATGAATAGTGCGGTGTTTTGTGATCAATGAGTGCACCGACAATCTTTCTTCAGTAGTTTTGAGCTCGTAGATGTTTGATCAGATGAGATGGCATGTTCCCACCCAAAAGATGTCCATTAATAAAGATCTTGAATTCCGTTTTTCTTCTTCTTCCAAAAATATGTGGTTTGAAGGAAACAAAGAATCGGTCATAACCAATCGGCAGGTGGACAATGACTTACATGTAAAAGAACAAAGCTTCTAAAACCAAAATTATGTACTTCTGGATTTTGGTTGAAAAATGGGTACGAAACCCTTTAATTTAGGGAATGAATTTGTTCAAAGTATGGTCAACTTGAGAACGAAAGACTTCTTTATTCGACTCGAAGTCTTGTTATGTACGGTGATTCATTGATCTTTAGCTGTGTAGAAAACCTAGTCAATCGACTTAAAAAGATTATGATAAAGATTTGGTTTTTCCTATGAATGCTTTGGTTTCTTTAACTCAATTACGTCCAATAAGAGAAAGTAGTTAAATTGTTGATTCGATTTTAGAAAAAGATATGAAACTAATCACATCTTCCTTTTCAAAATTATTACGTCAAGGTATACTTCAATGGCACTAGATTGTAGTTATTATTTCTAGCCCATACATTCAGTTAGTACAAGAACGTTGACATGCTGACAAATACAGTGAAATTGGACCGACTAATATGTGATCATTGATTCTCTGCTTTTGAAAAAGCCTTCTTTTTTGTACATTGGAAAAAGTAAGGGTGCTTTTTCCATGCTCTCTAGTGTACAAAACTCTTGGGTATTAAATAACTAGTGTACATTAATGTACTTGAATGATGTAATCTTAGGACGAATTCAGTGCAACGACAACAACTTAGGCACTGAGTAAGGCTTGTTCTTTCTGTTCCCTTTAGGGAAAGTTTCAATGTGGATTGTTTTGAGAGAAAAGAAACGATGACATATGACTAGTGATACAAGACTAAGTGGTCATCAAACACTGAGCTAGTGATAATGCAAACATATCCAATAAAGTTGTGCCATTTTATGATTGTTGACTGGACATCACTGAAACCACTTCAGCCATCCTAATACTAACTGCACTATTAAAAAAACACTTCCACAAGGAACAAACTCTCTTGGTTAACATTACTAGCTTTTTTAAAGATGACAAACAATAGAAATAATTTATAGTTTGAATTTTCTAACATTTGATAGCATCCTCAACTTCAAGAATCGTGCTGGCTCAGTGTCCAAACCTTTGTTTAGATTTTTTTCAAGCTTAGTTTTGTAAGGTTTTAAATCATGTTTATAACATTTGGCTTCAATGTCTTACTCTGTTATGATAAACAATACTAAAGAAAAGCCTAGTCTTAACTGTTAAGGACTCTACCTAGGTAGAATAATAATAAAAGTAGATCTTGTGGTTAGGGTTAATGCAGCAGTTATTTTTCTTAGCTGTTCATTGTGCTGGAGTTAAAAAAGTCAACCCACATAATGGCTTTGAACACAAGAAAGGAAAAAAAAGTATTTTCTCCAATTTAGGAACTGAAAGCCCCCCATTAGGAGGTAAGATAAAGGGTGTGAGATTCAATCCTCTGATATTCATAGCTTTTTTAGCTAGAAGTGGTTTCAGGGCCATTCCAATCGAAGATAAATTACGAAAATATTATCACAGTAGTCAACTTGCTGTTATTTTGATTTTTGCGCCTTGTTTTTAGAAAAATAAAACTTGAGGCTTTGGTTTCTCGAGTGTCTTTATGGCTAAACGCTTGTGGCAAACCACTGAAGAAAAGCTGTCGACGAAACATTTTAATTCTTGAATGATTTTGCTTCGTATCGTTCGCCAGTTGCCAGCGATGAAATTTCAAGTTAAATGAGCAGAATAACCAAACAGGAAGAATTAACAACTTGTATGTCAATATAACATAAGGGTTTTAAGTTTATCCCTTTAGGAATATCACACGTTATTGAAAAGATCTTCTGTAAACTTCTTATTTAACGAAACGATTACGAATATGGAATATATTTAAACTTCTTGAAATGGAGGTCAAGTGCAGCTCAGAGTACGTGAGAACTGGCTGCGTTAATTCGTACCTCCGTCAAGTTGCGCGCGAATAAAACTTTCTTTCCTAGTCTAGAAATAAAACAAAAGTATGTAGAAAAAGAACTAAGTGTCCAGAGCATTCGTTTATATGGTACCTTCATCGCAGCTCTCGATATAGGCGTCACAGACGTTATTCGGAAATCTGCACTGTTGGTTGGTTGGAGAAGTGAAGTCTTGTGCTGGTGTGATAATTTCGTTCCGATACAACGGTGTACTCTCCCTGAAAGACGCTGAGAAGTATCCACTTGTAGGGTCGTTAGGATGGGATAAAGGAGGCGGATAATTTCGACTCACAGTTCCTGTATAAGATAAAGGGGGACTTGATGAAGCTAAAGGGTCCACGTTCGGGAACCTTGATGGATGATATGTACATGGATGGTACACTTGCGTCCTTGTTTGTGGAGGAGCGTGAGGTCGGTACTGAGGAACATTATAGTTGCTATAACTAGGAGAATACATCATTCTCGTTTTCACTAATACTCGATATTCAGTCTAGTATTTGGAAGTTAACTGGCCAAGTTGTGAAGTACGTCCTAAATCATATTTTGCTCGTTCCACGTCGCGCTCGGTGCAACGGGTAATATTTGATACGAAATCGATACTTGCAAAAGAGGGACCGCTCTGTCAATCTTCCTACGGAAACAGCTTCGTCTCTCTAGGCACCCGCTGGAAGCCGCTGTGTTCAAACCCTATACATTGTTAATTCATAAGAGCAACTAAACCAGAATCTTCAAGTCAAGTCAATCATACACCAATGCGCATTCCCAGCTGTCCCTTGTGCTTCATTCCTATAAATAATTTCAATTGTTTGCTTGAGTTGTATAGCTGACATGACGGTGAAACTCGCTTTCTTCAAGACTTTGCCGCAGCCTGCTCAGATCAGAGCGGCATGATCGTAAGACCGATTATGACTAATTATTTCTATACTACTATCAATATTAAGTCTCTCTGGCCTCTGCGCCTAAACCACATCAAAGTCCAAGTCGATTCTATTTAACGCTCTTTATTCATGTCGATAGAATACAAGTAGGGAGGAAGGTTAGTCAATAGTATTTGTGGTCCTAACCAACGCGTTTTGCGTTTCTCGCGTCTCGGGTGTTGGTTAACAAAGAAAACACCGACAAACCATTCTTAAAAGTCTGCAAGGATAGCCAGTTTCAATTTCGATAAAACTATCTAGGAAAGAATTAATCCCATATGTGGGTGAGTCTAATGCAATCTAGCTGTTCCTGCCCTTGGAAGTGAGTTCCTATCTTAATATCTCAAATTAGAGAACAAAAGAGTTCAACTATAGTAACTACTTCCTTTTGATAGGCAATTTGTCAAACTCAAGGCAAAAAGAAGAAAATGGATATTATTGGTGACCTCATTAAAAGTCGCGCCATCGAAGTTGACATCAAAAGCATATAGCATTCAAATTCATTCCATGTTTGAAATCACGACTCTAAGTCAAACTCAACATTAAAATAGTTTTTTTTTTTAAATCTCTCTCGTAATAGCACTTTATTTGTGTTGTAAACAGAGTGTTTTTCGATTAAAGCCGGGGGCTCAGACTCTGCGGTCCTAAGATAAACATTCCTACCTTAAAGTAGAACAACGAAACTCGAAAAGTATAGTTGGAGCCCGCTCCAAATGCATAAAAACGCTACTATTAACATGTACCATACATTTGATTATCCGGTTTTGATTTAGACTTAAAAAATTTCCTTCTCTGTCATTTTTTGTATTCCATCAAGTATTGTATTCAAAAAAGGTAGTCATATATCATACTGACCTAACTGTATGGAGTCAAATTCACTTATTCTTAAATCGGAGTTGAGAGATCTTTTGAAACTAATATGATCTACTTACCAGAACTGAAAGGGACATTCCAGCCATTTCTTGTTTTAGCCCTTACAGCTTTCTCTAACCACGAGTGAGCAGGCTTGACAGATTACAATTAAATGGCGTAATCTTCTTAATTCTAGCAGCGAAATCCAAGAGTACAAAGGCTTTTCGCTTCGGGGTTCTCCGTGAGGAATCCATGGAAAATCCCCAAGCGACTTCAATGCTTCACGTACTAAAACATCTCATGATTCATAAATTTCTTTGCAACTATTGTTCAAAAGAAAGTGTCCAATGTATTTGAAATCTCAGTATTGAAGAGATTGACCTCGAAACTAGCGGCCATCTCGGCGAGGCTGTTCGCATGAATGCTTGGTAAAAGACAACCTAAGCTGGTCGAGACCAGCTAATGATTTATCCATGCATCCCGTCCAACTCGTATGTCATTGAGCTCATGAAGTTGAGAAGTTGGGATGTTAGGAACGGTTGACCTTTAGTCGTGTGTTGAAGTGTGATACGGTGGACAACAGCAGTGGTAAACAAATTAATGCTTCACTGAAAGACACCGCATTTATTTCGCGCCGGAAAAAAAGTCAATCCTAAAGATCGCTCAGTGGTGGAGGATATCGTATTGGGATGTGTGTTCTCTTCAGTCTATTGGGGGGAAAGTTTTCATGACGGAAAATATAACACCCTAAATGCCTGGCAACGAGAAATTTGCGAGTGGTTTACCATTAGAAATTAGTATTATAAATATGTTTGAAAAAAGAAAAAAAAGTCCATCCACTGCTTAGCTTAATCATAAAATTATCAAAACTTTTCTAAACCAATGAAACGCGAGCTTAACTCTCAAAAGCCAAAAACATTCCACTTCCTTGTTTGAAAGTATACATCGTGACTGTTAACTTGTTGGTTCACTTTATTCCTCATCTTTTGTCAGCATTAATTATTGTAATTATGCAAACATTTGTGACATATTATAAATTATTAGAACCGCTAATAGACTAAAATTGATTTGACCGCCATTATTTATGTACGCGAATTCAACTCACCATTCCACTACTGCGTTACCATTACTTTTTCCTCACAAGCTTAGGTTAAATATGGCGGTCTTATTCACTTTTTATTTTTGATTGACAGACATATTCAAAGCGCGTACAGCTAGAACTTCGAGGTGGAATACCGTCCAACGGCTGCCTCATCTTGATCCCAGGAAAATGGACTGTACTGAAACCTCATTTGATTGAAAATGTTTATTTTTAGAATAGGCCATCATGGTCCATAATCCAGAATAGGCGAACGATTGATCTCAAATGGTGTTTATTTAGGGGGGCGCGGGAAAGCAATTGTACATGAACGTGTTTCCTAATTCCACATTCAGATCACAACACCTTTTTTAAAATTTAGTTGCCAAGTTTTTGTTTTATATAGAGTGAAGGCATTTAACTCGTGAAAAAGATATCAGACTAATACACTTCAGTAGACCTTAATTTCATTGTTTTCTTTTGTGTCTATTTGACCATTACACGTTTATTTTTTGTTTCACTGCTTAAATGCCTTCACTTTATATGGACAGCCATTGTAGTTCTATTTGTATAGAAAATCGCACGATCTCGAGTACAATTCGGAATTTATAGTAGGACAGTGATGTTTTGAAAGTTTTCAAAATTGGACGAGCCTTTAGGCAAGTTTAATTTGAGAACTTTCAAAACATCAGGTCTATAAATTCCGAATTGTACGAGAAGATTGTGAGATTTTTTGTTTATAATATACTCAACAAAATTGAGGAATTTAATTGGGACTCTACAGAGTACTATTTGGGATTTAATTGTACTCCTCTTGTCCAATCAGAATCGAGTAATTTTGTAGAGTGTATTATAAATGCCAAAAACGGAAAAAGCTAAGCTAAAAGCAGGGGGACACAAAAAGACGCATGCACGGTTGCCTGAAGACCGCTGAGCATAATTCAAGGTTCTTTGTTGTCCGGCGTAGTCTTTGTTCATAGCTTCTCCACACTGTATTTCTTTAAAAACCATTTGCCTTCTTTTCTTTTACTGACGCTTAATGGTTTCGACGTCGTTTAGACTAACTAGCTTGTCTGTCGTTAATTCTTGACCCTATTCGTTTCCTACCCCAGCGAGAGTCAAGAGGAATCGATGTCAACAACCATCGCTCTATTAGAAACAGGTCCTACAAATCTCAAGGAAAGACGTTTTATAGTCTTGGCGAGTCACATTGACTGGTATCATGACTCGTTGAAAAGTTGAAATTCAATTCCAAATCAGTGCAATCGGTCGGCATCTTCCATATAACCCATCCTTTGACCTATCCTGACTTCATGTTCATTATGATAGGATGTAGAAGCAAAACATGGCGTCTATATGTCCACATTTGACTTATTTAGAGACGTGTTATGTCAACTGCTGAAAGTGTCCCAGTGAAGAGGATTTGTAGTTAGTTTGTAGAAAGATTTTTTGAAGTGAGTAAACTTGTTGAGTTTAGTGTTTACGCGTAACCCTCTTGTAGCCACTCGACTTTTGCAATTAAGATGCAGTGTAGCTTATACTCATACTGACATATAATTACTGGACTTACGCGTTTACCTTTAACACAGTAACACATGTAGACCACTCGCCGATCCATCTCAAAAGGCAGATATTTAGAGTAGGGAGCCATACAGCAAGCAAATCTAATTAAATATCTTACTGTCGAGCCCTCCATTTCGAGAAAAGTTGCCAGCATTTTTTTCTTTCATCAGTAAAGTATGATTCTTGCTGAGCTATCGAAAGGATTAGATGGTCGTTGATTAGCGTCAGGATTTGCTTCTATGCCGGTGGCCCATTACTCATCACTGTGCTCTCTATTTTGTTCCTGTTGATAGCTTATCAGACTTGTCTGGGCTCTCGAGACTGACTATCTCTTGGTAGCTATCACTAACCATGATAGAAATCAGCCTTCTAATTATAGTGAGCTGTCTGAATGAATAGTTGGGGCCGAGAGTATATCCTTTATCTCAACCAAAAGAATGTTTAGAGGTGAATCATCGGCAATGGAAAATGAACGCGGACTGCCGAAAGTACAAGATAACTCAGCCGTAATGATTTCTCTATTTCTTTTGATCTTTCGTTTCTATTTTTCCCCCTTTCTAAGGTTAAGCATAGAGCGTATGAGAGGAGAAGAGTCTGTCCGGTGCGGGCTGAGTAAAAGAACGGGAGAGCGGATAGGCAGGGAATGAGAGGAGACCAGAGGAGAGAATGCCACGTTTTGCTTTAATTGAAAAAAAGGGGAAAGTAGATCTGATGATAAATAATTTTCCTAATACTTGCGAAATTAAATTTGTGAAGAAATTCAAGTTCTCTTTAAAGTGGAAGATTTTTCGTATGCATAACTACCCGCTGCTGATTTACGAAAGCTATAAAATCGTTGACCAGTACTGCAATCTGTAAAAGGGAATTTAGATTTTATTATCCCGCGCGCAACAGCGCAACGCGTTTGTTGCAAAGCCTTAAGAGAGGTGAGCATCTACTTCGTGCGACAAAAAAGTGCTGCGCGCAGGATGGTAATACGAGACTTGCAGTACAACGAGTTTGGCGACAAGTTGTACGATTATGCACCTATTACGTCACCTCTACTAAAGTGTAATTGTAGACCCTTCCACGGGTAAATTGACCAAAATATTTTCTTACCCTCCCCTCCCCTCCCCTTATCATTTTCTTCCCATGATTTCGGTTTATCGAGCAAAATAGAGCCCCCTGCTAGCTCAAAAACCATGTCCAAGGCGCGCTCCCCCCTGCCGTTGGTCAACCTCTTACCCCCGTTGTCCCCCTTACTGAGTGACGTGAACCCAGCCACCCTAATCTTAACAAGTCAAGTACAGATTCGTAAAGCAGCTATTAACGAAATGATCTTTAATAATCAATCCATTCCTTTAACTAACAATTCAATCAAATGACAGTCGTCAATATTCTTAAATTTCAATATTTTAAAAAGTAAATAAAACGCTCTCAGTTTAGCGCACATTTCGGTGATTTCGACGCAAATAAATATCTATTTACAATTATTGATATTGTTAGCTTGATAAAGGATTATATGGCCGATGTTTTGTTCCCCTTCGAAAGACGTCTAAGCTAAGTATTAATAGTATTGGTACATAAATGTAATAATTCTGTACGTACAAATCTTCCGTGCGCAGCGTGCGCAGTTGTCTGTTTCTTGATGCCAATGCAAGCTCAAGCTTAAACTCAAACGCAAGAGGTCACCTTAACTAGCGGTTGATTCTTTGTTACGTCGTTAGTTCAAAACTAGCCTTAGTGTGCACAACTTGATTTAGTTATCGTGCTGCTGGATATACATTAAAAGATGCCCCCTATATTCAATATAGATTTTAGACCAATCATCTATATTGCTGGTTCATACTGCATGACCTCCATATATTCGATTCTTCAAATGGAATTTTAAAAAAAATGAAAATCAAAAAATATATTTACACAGAGAATGAAGTAGAGTACGAATGCAGCCTATAACTGCTGTAAATAATTGAAGCCTTCTTATTCTCTGTCTGTTGCTGCTAAGGGACATTTTATTTAGTTAACACTATACTCTAAATGTGATGGACTATGTATCCTATAACAAGAGAGTCGTATTGGTCCAAATGTTGGTACATCTCACGAAGGTGCTCACGATCTGATGCAGGATAATGATGTTAACAAGCTATAATGGTACTGCAAGAACACTCTGTTTTTTTCCCCTTTAAATTGATCAACAACAAGGGTGTGATTGCGAGTAAAAACAAATTACTATTCCAATTACTGTTCCTCTACACTAAACTGATAATATACTAACTGTCCCTCTACACTAAACTGATAATGTACTCTAGATTTTTACAATATGTTCATTACTTCTTGCGCATGCTTATCAATGGCTTCCGTGAGGTTACGATAGAACAATATCTTCTCTTCTATCAACAATACCAATATTCTTCTTGCTCGAAGATGTCCCCCCACGTGTCCTCTTCCACTTCATTCGTCGGTTTTGAAACCACACTTTCACTTGACGTTCGGCCAAGTCCAGTGACATGGCGATCTCATAGCGGCGAAGCCTTGTCAGGTAATTGTTTTTAGTAAACTCTCGCTCCAATTCCATCAACTGGTACTTCGTAAATACCGTTCTATCTTTGCGCTTCTTTGACTTATTGTCTTCTGGTTTATCTGTGTCGGTATCTGCAGATGATGAACGAATTTTATTAGAACGTTATTATATGTTTTACTTTGTTAATCAGGGTTTATTCCGACAGCAAATGCGCGCGTTATGATACCGAGGTAACTGCCCGAAGACTTCCAAACAACAAGTTTGACTAGCTTTCAACTTTGCCGCTTATTTTGATCTGAACACATACATGAACAGGGCATGGAAAATGAGAATCGACAAAAATAGCTTTAGGGGAATATGCCGACTTGAGAGAAGGTCGGTGATTGGTTAATAGAAGAAGCCTATAGTGAAGCCAAGTGCTGAATGGATTGTGAAGAAAACTAGAGGTGTGGCTGAACGGTGAATGCTTTGATAATATATACATGACCGATTCCTCAAGTTTTGAGAAAATTTGAAAACAAAATTTCGTAGATAAAACACTTATCAATGCGACTATGAGATTTCCGAATCGAATTCCCTACAGCCACTTCGTAAGCCATCATAACTAATTGAAGAAATCGTGCAGTTCTCAACCTCGCTAGCTTTTAATTTATAGCAACTAGTTGCTCCATAACTATGAGCAAGAATAGTTTTCTTCGAATGATTCACAATAGTTTGTAATAATATTTATCACTCAAGACGCTACATCTCATTGAATGTTTTTTCAAACAAATATCTAGCGCCCTGGAATCACGCATCATCGGAGATCATATGTAGCTTTACCACTCGAGCCTTCAAGTCTTATTTAATATGAAGACTACACTAGTATCTAGCGCGTGAGTTACTTAGAATGGCAACACAAGAAGGAGAATTGCATTCTAGATATTTTTTAAAGTATCATAGTATTCCTCGCCCAGCTGACGTCCTTGTTGTACTATAGAGCGCACACATTTATTTTATCAAATTTCTGTCTTATATTGGCTCCTGGATTTGCTATATCCATTTGCTATCTAAGATTCACGGGCAAAGCTAAGGATCATAAACCACTTAAGCCTGAGTAGTCCTGGTAAATATTATATTTGCAAAGAGAAATCCAAGGATAAGTAAGATTAGCTGCTGGAAACGTTTGAACAAATGTCTAGGAGTCAAGATCGACTTGTTCGTTTTTCTGCGTACATGCGTTTTGATAGCTGCCAAAATATCAACGCGAAGCCACATCTGAAAAAATGAGCTACTGTTTGTACAAAGACCAACACTAGCATCATATGAATTTCGATTAGATTTCTACGGTGTCAAGTAAAAAAAATCAAAGCTATTAAAAATGCATTAGGGATTGTCAATTTGTTTTGAACTATACTCAAAACTCGTTTTGCAGCTGTTAAGGCGTACGCAAAAAACTATTTATATTTTCTGGGATTTGAGCAAACGAATAAAATTGATAAAGTTGAGTAAGAGAGACTTTATGGAGACCTGTCGGATACCGTGCTAAGATAGAATGAGTTAAGGCAGAATCGAAGGGGTAGTTGAGTTAATAGAATATAAATTGGTGTTTGTTGATGGATTGTTGATTGTACAACAACTACCAATCTGCCCTTTGAGCTAAAATCATTAACAATTTGCCCTAGAAAAACAAAAGAACTTAGTATATCGCCTCAGATTAGCAACATCACTTTCTCATCTTTGTCCGCAAAACATTATTCGTGATATCTAAAGATTTCTCAAGCCATTGTTAAAATTCACCTCAGTAGCTAAGTTATCTTTAAAGACTTAAAGACTGTACATTAAGTTTTTCTTTATTGTAATTACCAATAAATATTTACCGTAAGATTCATTCGCGAAATCTTAAGATCAGTAGATTTAATTAAACTCTAATGCCTAGATGGACTCGCGAGACAATATGGAAACGTCTGCTCCGATGAAACACGTTTGAATATTTGTTGATAAAGTTTTATAGGAATCAATAGAAGTAGAATTCCGCTGCAAGCGGAAAGAATTGTACAATCAAGTACATGAAATAGTCCTATTACAACGAAATGGAAAAACTACACGTGAACCAAACGAAATTACCTTACCTTGATCGTTATCGGATGATTTTTCGCTTCTAGTTTCATCATCACAGTAGTCTTTGCCAGCCGGAGTTGCATATTGAACGTGGTTTGGGAAGCTGCTTTGTGTTTGATAGTTATTCTGGATCTTGTAACGATAAGGATCGTCGTAGAAGCTTGAATGAGGTACAGATCGATCTACCATTTGGATCGGTGGGTGAGATAGAGGTGGTACCCTTGCACAAGATGCTAGCGCACTTGATGCACTGCCATTCATGGAGGTGGCGTTGTAGCTATTGTAGCCTCTGTAATCGCGCTTGGACTGTGTCTGCATGTTCACAGCACATGAGTGTTGAGTTGATGGAGTATTATAACTGCAATAGTTTGGATATTGCGGCGATGGGGAGGTAAAGTTCAACGAGGCAGAGTAAAGATCATACATCGTCTTGCTTCAAAACAGCAGCCCTCTCGAGAATGAGATTACTTTCCGTATGATGTTTCGTTTGTCGGCGAGCGTCTTAAAAAGACGGTTCCCTTAATCGCATCTGTCAGTGAATGAAACTGACACCACGAGTGCGCGCCGTCGCATCCTTTGAAGTTTCCAATCTACGTATCCCGCATTTACGCCATGACACTGCCGGACCGGGGGCGGCAGAACTCCATCGGAAAGAAATCTTCTTTTGTTTCTGAAAGAAATGACTTTAACATTTGCAAAGCGGTTCGTTACTTTACACCCGCAAAATTTGGAGACCGATTTCATAACACAATATTGAAACATCAAGAAACTCTATATGCGACTTTTAATAACCGTCTCTAGGCCATCAAAATGATTCCGGTTTGCCATTTGTAAGGAAACATGACAAGGTCGGAGAATACTCGATCACAGACAATAAAGAAACACAGCGGTGTTTTGTTTATAGTGCCTTTATATTCTACTCTCGAACCGAGAGTCATAGCATCCGTGCAAGCGCTTGTTTCTTCCAAAACGTGTGGTTAATAGTGAAGCCACACATCTTAGGTGGCCTTTAGGAGGCAGTGCCTTATTTCACTCGACAATTCTAAGGTATAATTTGCGGCAATTATACATTTTGAAAAACAAGTCATCGAGCGAGGCGGCCTGTTCTAAAGAAATTGGTATTTGGCCGCAACCTGTCACAAGCAGAGCTCAAACAGGCCGACAGTTTGACCGCCCGACCTGGGACCCAGGCAATCCTCTTATTATTACCATACAATAGACTATCGCACGAATAGTAAATCACATATTGGAAGAAATTCGCGATGAAAATATTATAAATGAAGTTTGTTATTTGATGAGAGGTCATCCCTATCCATCCTCTCTCATCTACCTTGAACAAGCTGTCAAGACATGTGAAATGCTATCTGATTCAACACAGACGCTGTGAAAACATTGCTCCGCAAGAAACGGCCTTTTAGTTGAATTCCAATACTTCTAAGGAGTGACAGGCATAGAAAAACGAACCTTCGTTAATTTAAACAATCTTGAAATAACACTCTCGACTTTCAAGAGCTTCTTCTTCTGGACCGGAAGTAAATACTGGCTATCCACTCGAGATCTTGAGAGAACACGTTAGCTTATAATCTAATCACATTATTAAAGAACGCTCCATGAAAATTTCCGGACATTGCGTTTAATTGAACCCGAGTTGACGTTGAAATCTTGTGACCATGCATAGTGAAAACCAGACTAGGTCAGTGCCATTTAGAGAGTACTTAGATGCCACTAAAACGTGACAGAAGTCTGCATTCCTGGTTCTCTATTTTACGTGGCACGTATCCAATGACACACAAAATAATAACAACACTTTTGAAAAATAGTTAGAGGGATATCTTATGACCAAGCATTACTGATTTAGAACACATTACTTTTATTGCCCGGGCAGGATGTGACGATCAGATGGAAGGATCCTTTGAACTTGTGTTATCGCTGACAATGTGGCACATTCCAGTAGACATTGACAGAGTGAAAAAATAGCTTGACCTTTAGAAAGTGAAAAAAATGGCAGATGCTCTGAAGTGTTTCTTTACTGACTTCGTTTGACTAAATACCTTCTGATATACAGAAAAATATCACTTCCAAAGACTTTCGGACGATCAACTTCAGCCGTTTCAGTCAAAATTGTATTGTTTTTGATTGGCTTATGCTGAGGACACTGAAGTCATGATTACTTTTTGCCACTTTTTAAAAATGCATACTGTAAATAATCCCTTGTCAATCGATTAATATTAGAAATGAGATTTATTTTGGTCAATCAGAGTTTTGAGCTCAAAGCTTCATTTCTAAGGGTTTGAAACAGTAGAAAGCTCTTTTCTAATAACCTGAAAAAACTGTGTTCATGATTCGACGTGTCTTCACTGTAATTCCGGTCCCACGGCTTTGAGAAAGAATGAAATGTGTGAGTACCGTACCTCCTAAACAAGCAAGCAAGCAAGCTAGATTTTAGAACCAAATCCTTAAGACAGAGATAGCTGTCAAAACTAATACCAACTAAGTCAGCAAACCTACTTAAAGTTGTGTCAAATTACTGACTCATATAAAAGAGATGGATAAACAAATTGAATGACATGGTCAAGTAAAGCTGCATAGTACACACCCACGGTGCACGTATATGTACATATTTTAGTCACTTCGAATTAATGAGTGGCCAAATACAAATCAAGGCGAAAACCAACACTACTCAGGCTGCAAGCTTTACCTATGGAAATGATTTGACTAATTTTCAAACGAATGGGGTGCAAAATGTTTTGTTTTTTTTTAAAGCAAATTGGGGCACGTTTCATTTTCTTTTTTCTTGTCTTTTCGTGATCATCTTGCCCTTATCAATTATTATCAATGTTTTATATTGTTTAAAAGATAGGTTACAATAATATTATCATTATATCAATTGCATGAATAACAAAAAATAAAACACACAAGAGGTGGCCCTAGTGGTATTGTTGATAAACATTGATTGTCTTACACTAATGGGCCAAGCAAAACTAACAAAAGGGATCAGGAATTTCACATCCTTTGCATGTGTCCAACAAGCCAACAGATCCGTCTCATGCAAGCTGCCCTTTGAACAAGGGCGTGTACCTCCACTGGCCAGAGTTAGCCTAGGGTTTCAATGTTCTTTCAACCATATGTGTCAAAAGCAGATACCAAATGAGGAAACGTGATTAGACCACCGGTACAGCGTGCCTACAAGCCATGTTATCTTGAGGACGGCAAACTTTCATCAGACTCAATGGTCGCTCTAATCAGCTAAGGTAATTGTGGTTTAACACTCCTTGTCCCCTTTAACGCGTAAGAAGGATTTTCGCAATCCCGACGTTATCCGAATCAGGATGCTTTGCGGCCAACCCGATTATTGGAATCAGAAATCAGGAGTCGTACAAGTGTTATTTTAGATTCCTGTTTCAGAAATCAGAAAACTTACTTTTCGGCACTGCCTAGGTATATTGCATAGGCGAAAATACAAGTTTGAAGGAGAGAATGCAGGATTTTGGATTTCCGTTTCCCGAATCAGAAATCGCATTTCTGTTTTCTGAATCACGAATCAGAAATCACAATCTTGCTGACATACGACAAAACACCACGTGTAGGGGAGGGGTGACCACTCGAAAATGCTCTTACTTCCGGTATCAATATCTGCGCTCTATCACCCCACCCCTAGTCCAATAGTTGTAGCTGTTGTTGATCTTCCGCTTAGACAAACATTGAACGATCTGCCGCTATCCATAACGAACACTCCATCCACTAAACTTAAGACATTCCTATTTGACGCATAAATAACTATATTAATAGTTAATTAAAAATTATATTTTGATAGCTTCTTATTTTATCTTCTTCTTCTTCTTCTTCTTCTTCTTCTTCTTCTTCTTCTTCTTCTTCTTCTTCTTCTTCTTCTTCTTCTTCTTATTGCAGTGTATATATACATATTTATTCATTTATTCACTATTTATTGATTTATTCTATATTGTAAGAGCATTGAGATATTATGTAATGCGCTAGAATAAAATTATTATTATTATCAAATTATTGAACCGTGATCCCCTGGGTAGTATATTACTTTAAAATTGTGCCAAACTGATAAATTCAAACTTAGCTAAAAAGATCTCAGTTGTTCTGTCAGTGATTACGACAAAAAATGAGCTTAATAGATTCCCTCAATGTCCAAGACAAATTAGAAAGGTTCTCGATGCTGGAGGATTCTTACGGGACGTGGAAAGGTATTTTAAAGAGAGTTATCCTAACAAAAAGTATAACTTTTTCACGTGGTTGGTAATCTTAACGGAAGATCAACAACAGCTACAACTATTGGACTAGGGGTGGGGTGATAGAGCGCAAGTGAATGATACCGGAAGTAAGAGCATTTTCGAGTGGTCACCCCTCCCCTACACGTGGTGTTTTGTCGTATGTCAGCAAGATTGTGATTTCTGATTCGTAATTCAGAAAACAGAAATGCGATTTCTGATTCGGGAAACGGAAATCCAAAATCCTGCATTCTCTCCTTCAAACTTGTATTTTCGCCTATGCAATATACCTAGGCAGTGCCGAAAAGTAAGTTTTCTGATTTCTGAAACAGGAATCTAAAATAACTCTTGTACAATTCCTGCTTTCTGATTCCAATAATCAGGTTGGCCGCAAAGCATCCTGATTCGGACGACTCTTCATGCGAGTAAACATGTTGCGGGGATGACGCAGCTAGTTTCTGGTAGAACATACGGTAAATCTAGATTTGAGTTGTGCCTGATCTATGAGGCCCTAGCATAAGGAATAAGTTTGGCTGTCCATTATCAATCTGGTATAGAAATTCCTTAAAAGTTCCATAGCAGTTATCGTAAAAAAGCTTATTTTGTTTTTATCTTTCACACGCATTCCCTAATCCCTTATATTGGCTCGGGATGGTATCGGGATGATGCTCAACGAGTAAAAAGGCAGAAAGGAAGGTTCGAGGTAAAAATATATAATCCGTTTTATTCACGGTTAATTCCTATACACAGAAGAACAAATTTACGATACTCTGAAAATAACGAGTCGATATAATGCAGAGCCGAGGACGAAGAACAGAAGAACGAGGCAACATGATTCCCAAGTGGTTTTCGAATTCAAGCAATGTGATTGGTTGGCTGGCATATATTTTTGGTTATGTGTGAGTTGGTTCAATAACGGAAGCTGTTATAAGTCACGGTATCGATATTTCCCGCTTTTTTTTACTCTTTAAGTATAATGACTTAAATAGGCTTAAGCATTAGGCTTAAATGTTAAAAGACAAGCCAGGCACTTTGGCCGTTTTGGTTGGGTCTATTCACTCAACGATTATGTAGCTACGCCCATATTAGAGAGGTGGTGAGTGCGGGACAAGCCCTCTTTCAGCCAGTCACCCTGTACACTTGGCTGAATTTAGGGCCCTAGGGGATATACGTTGACAAGTACGTTAACTTTTAGGATATATTTTGTGGCAGGTTTAGGATTGGTTTATTTTCTTAGTATAAGTCATAATAAAATCCCAGTTGTCAAGGACCTTTTGAAGCCTTTGGATAAGTGTTTGCCATGCGATGTAAAAAATGTACAAAATCCAGTAAATGCATTGTATATTTATTGAGCAAATGCTTGAACGTCCAGAATATTGAGATTGCTTCCTTGCTAACGGAAGACTAGAAGTCTTCGATCTATTAATGTAAAAGTGATTTACAAGTACGAAGTCAATTGCAACCACAAAAGTGCATAGTTAAGACATTTTAAAAATTCAGCGACTCCGTTGGCAATCCAAAGTATTGAGAGTTGCCTTGCTGGAGGCAGTCATGACATTTTCCACTGACACGTATACTTTAATCAACCACAAACGTGCACTTAACATTTCACAATTCAGCAACTCTTTTGCGATCCACAATAGAGGTTACCTTGCTTGAGGCAGATAGAACGGACATCTTCCTGTGAGATGTACAAGTGGTTTGTACAATACCCAACCACAAAGTACTTCAACCTGCAAACTATTCAAAATTTAAAAGCAGATCTACAGTGACCATCCAAAATATTGAGATCTGTCTTGTTTGAGGCAGACAAGATATCTTGCATACCAATAGTTCTACAGCATGACAATGTGGTTTAATCACTGGCTATTTACCTCTTTTGCCTCAGGCAATCTAGTCGGCTCGTGCGCTGCTGTACTGTAGTCTCCCGTCGGTTGACCTTCTGCCCCTATGATTAACAACTTTGATTGCTACTTGTTTGGTTGAGTGGCACACTGAGTGATCCTCAACAGCAAGAGGCTATTAACAACGGACTAGATCTATTGTAAATTTGCGGCTATTCTTTTGAACTCATTTTTAAAAGATTACTGCTGTGAACTCCTTAGCGGCCGTCGAGCAAAACAGAACATTTGATAGGCCTGTTATCTTGGCAGGCTTCCACTCATTCCGGTCTCACGTCTTCTAGCCATACCTTTCTCTGGTCTCGCCAAACAAACCACAAAAATGACAAACTCAGGATGGGGGAACTATTTCGAATCAAATCTAATAATTCTCTTTCATTTCTTATCCTCACACTGGCCAAATTTCAAACATACAAAGATAAAGGAATAATGAATAAAATGAGATCAATACAAAAGCAATTACCCATTTTATCATCTTCGAGAATTAAGAGATGCTGTGATATCAAGATGTCAAATCCCTTGCAGCTTCTGCCAGGGGTGAGACGTTTTTTTTTTTTTTTTGGCTCAGAATAGTTCCAACTGCGTGATTCGTGCCGCTCAATTTAGTACACGAGTCCAAAGTGACCCCTGTCTTATGGTCTCAAAACGATTTTCGCATTGAATCACTCAGTTACAGGATTTCTTTCTTTCTATAATACATGTTCATACTTTAAAGATAATACCAACATGGAATTTCGCCTCGTCGTCTTCCTTCCACAGCTAACATGGTTCTGTTTTCCCAATTAGACTCAAGTAGATGTTAAGAAAAAGCCCCGTCTTATATCGCAGCCTCCCAAACCTTCAAAACTTCGAACTAGAACTTTCTCGAACTCCAGTTTCTCTTCAATTGGTTTAACCTTTTCAGCTTCCCCTCATATGTTTCCAATTGATGCTTTTTACGTAGAACGTCTGCAGCGGCTCGATCATCCATTAATTATGAGGTCCAGACTGGGCAGAGTTTAGGTTTTATTGAAATGATTTCACAGAGATAAGTTATTTTGACTCCATATATGTTGCTTGGCTTTCATTTGAGGATTTTGGGAATTAGCTATTGAAGTTAAGTTGACCTTATTGAAGACTAGATGAAAAGTTGCGCAAATTATTTGCCGGTCAGTCATCAAATAGAGCTGAGCTTGTTTGTAACTAAAGCGCTATACTTTCTACATAATTAAAAATAATGGTATTGTCAGAAGTTTTAGTTTTCTTTTTTTTTTTTCAACATTAAATAGCTGAGTGGCTGCCTGATTTTTTGCAGGTACACCTACAGACTAAACAAGACTTAGCGAAACGACTTGCTCATCTAATCAGCAACGAAGCTTGCAGTATTTCTAGCTCGACGTACTGATCAAATATCATTTTTCTAACCACAATTGTGCAGATAGACCTTATGTTACAAGCTATTGTCTGAAAAGGAAAAAAAGTTAATTGAAGAAATGTTTGTGTCCTTGTATATTTGATAATTGCACAGTTGGCGACTCAACTCGAAGCGCTACACAAACTCAGCTGTTTTCTCTGCCATGATCACCACTGAATTATCTATGGTCAGCTGAAGAAAAAGAACGTCTCTTTTGTGACGTACTGCCACATAATGAAAACTCCCCTGTCAGCCATTGAAGACCTTCGATATTTATTACAATACTGACATGGTTGAGGACTGCAACAGAAGTAGCACGCACGAGGTTCGTCATTATCAAAATTATCAACGAGTTCAAGCTCAAAATTGTTGGAGCTGATGATGAGGCAAATAAGATGAGGAAAAAGCTGAAAAATTCCAAGAAAATTTTAAAGCAAAAAAAGAGTAAGCCAGCTCAATTCGAGACTCATCATTATTGTCAGTCTCTTTAGCATTGTCTCTAAGACTCAGTCTCTTGTCTCTTATCTCCAAAACATTTTATTTAACGTAAAGGAATTATAAAATTTATCGTTTATTTAGTCAGACAGACTATCTATCGATATAGTTTTGATGCTTTTCGGTGTGGAAAGTCTTTACTCCGTATACGAAACAGGAACACAGTACACCGATCAAAACTGGTTGAGCAATTAAAGCCCACCTTGGTAACAATTAGTATGTACCATATAGATAACAAAACCAAACAGTATAAAATTATATCCAAATATAACTGTTTTTACACAAATAGCTATAAAAACATCGAGGCAGTTGGGATTTTATGTACACATTCTCAGTATTAGAGTCTCTTTCAAACCATACTTTATAGTTCACTCATGCTCATGATTCGAAATATCGCGTTTTTTTTCATCTCAATATTAAGCATTTCTAGCTAATTCTCTCGATATCCCACGAAGAAAAGAAGAACAATCTCTTAGGTTCTTATTGCGTATTGACGTCTATTCCTCTCAAGGCCATCATTTGCAGAACCACAGCAGAAAACAACGCCAAATTTCTGGTACTACCATTAGTTTTTGCCCGTGTTTTCGATGACTTCGGTGTCTACAAGCAGTGGCTTTTTCTCAGGTCTTTTCCCCTTAACTCTCTTCCACTTCATCCGCCGATTTTGAAACCAAACTTTAACTTGTCTCTCTGTTAAGTCCAGACTAACTGCTATTTCATATCGACGGAGTCTTGTCAAGTAGTTATTTCGTTGAAACTCGTTTTCCAGTTCCTGTATTTGGTGTTTTGTGAAGGCAGTTCGTTCCTTTCGCTTTTTGCCGTTCTTTCCGATTTTAGGGTCGACTGAAAAACAAAAGCAAGTTATTAGAACTTTTTATAAGAAAATTAAACGCTGGCCACATACAGCAAGCTCGAATTCTCTTAACGCCATAGTTACTTTTTCAATAGACTTTATATAAAGAGTCGATCGTTTAGCGTTTTCTTCTAAAATGGCTCCCGATGAATTCGTTCGCCATCTCCATTGAGATCGACGCAAAAGCTCAATGGATTTCAATGTGCAGTTTTTTTTATCAAAACCACACGAATGCAGACAGTTGTTGGCACAGTTCAACTGAGAACCTGAATCTGGGTTCTTCTTGGTGAATTTGTTTAGTGTGGAAAAGAACGCGACCACCCTCATGGCAGAGGTTTTACAGATACGAGGAAATGCTTCTCTTTTTCACCGGAACAGGCTCCCAGTTTGAGCTGTTTTTCTAGTTGTTGAACTCTGCAACTCCCCCTATTGTTTGATAAGAATTCTACACTAAAGAACTGCAGAATGTTTTAAAAAAGAAAGTCTTGGATTTTTAATGCTATATTGCAGGGACAACACGAGACAAAGGTGAAAAGAGAAAAAATCGCTGGCACACCAAACAAAAAAACATAAAATACGCAGTCCATCCACTTCCGCTCACTTGCAAGAGTTCAGTGTATTATACAGTGCTCTAAACAACCTTTCCAACGTTCTAGACTGAATCCACATCACTAAAACTTACATTTCATAACGTTCTACCGTTTGCGCAAGAAGACGGAATGCCAGTTGTGGCGCTTCTGTAGAACAATAAAAGATCCATCCACGTCTCCAATGATGATCTGAGTTATATGAAACTTCCTCTGACGATATTAGTTGTTTTTTATAGTAGTTCTGTCTCTTTCTTTTTTTAAGAAAAAAGTAGAAAGCTTAAAGAAAAGGAGTTTATATAGGAAAAGGCGGATTCCGAAATGCGCAAAGAAAACTGGTTTGATATGAGCGACAAATAGTCTGATGCCATCGCTTGACATTCCTGAGATGTTATTAACGCACTCTGATGAGAACTGTACTGAGTTCAGTACCACGGTGTGCATATATACTCTAGCGATAAGCTGTGTTGTTTTTGGGGATCTGTTGCGTGTAATTTTCCATCTTACTTCTTGCTGTTCGGTTTAAAAAACTGCAGTTGGTGTGAATATTATCATCAGCCTTAGAGATCACATTCTTATCGCTGAACACATATTTGCCAATACGAGACGCTTGCCACGCCACACAAAAGAAAACATTGTAAGATGGCGTATGGCACCTACTTATATATAGCTTGGCTTATTTTACTACAAGAAAAAGCCTTAACTATATTACAAATAGAGTGAAAATCTGCCAATCAAGATGAAAAACGAGGACAATAAAAGATATAGGATATTTACTGTATCGCGTCTAGGCTGTTCATTCAGCAAAACCCTGGAGTCAATGCTACAACAACTTTTCGAAGTATGGCGCAATAATTTAACGAAAATTAAAAATAATGGGCTTTGTTGCGTAAAATAGTCATTAGACGGTTTTAAATAGGCCTATAGAGCCAGCAAGAAAATCATAAAAAAGTGAAAAACGAGTGAAAAAGTTCTGGTTTAGAAAGGGCCGAAGAAGCTCAACTCAGGCATCTCAGCTCGGCTAGCGTTTTCGATTCAGAATAACATAAAGTGGAGCCAAGCCAAACCACGTTGTTTTGGTAACATAAACTGACTAAAAGCCAGAAGAAGAAATAAGAAAGCTTGTCTTCCATTTAATTGAAGCCGAGTTGCTTTGAGTTGCCTTTAACTGACTAGTTGCAAGATTCAAAACAAAAAACAAAAAAACAGCTTGTTATAGTCATGCATGGAGAATCATACATAAGAAAACTTAGAGTTTTCATATTTGTTACCATTTCTATTAATAACGATAACTTGTCTCAACTTTAAAAAAAAATTTACGATAAGTTTTGAATTTGGTTCTACATTGGTCTTGACCGGAACTTAAAAACAGAGCTTGTTCTAACTCGAATGACACAGCGCCACACCTGAATCTAACTAGCGAAGTGGTCACTTCTAAATATTATAGAAAGTTGTCCATAACTCACAAAAGGGACAAAATATTGAAGTTGGAAAGTCTAAGACAAAGTAAAGGGATTAGTCGTTAGGATCTTCTCTCATTTCTGGAAGAAGAGGACAAGCCTCCCGAGGTACCTCGTTTGCGGTTGAACCCATTTTAACTGTGGTGGACTTTACTAGCTCACATAGCATCCTGTGTATATATATATATACATTCTACAGTAATAGTATCACAAGTTTAATGATATAAAAGTGAAAGAATCGATAATTAGAAGCTGAAGACCTTTTAGGTTTTGAAAATATAACGTCAGAAGACTAGGTATAACTGGGCTCCTCTGTTGCTAGTCAATATGTGAACTGACCAGTAATGTTACATATACATTCCTTAGCATAAAAATATAAATCTATTTGCCTAAAAATAGAGCACAACTCCGAATTTACCTTAGTATATACGATTTTTTATAGGGAACTGTAGAACTGGTGGTGCTTTTTTGCTGAAGTTCATGAATGAAGTGCTTCACGTAGAAGAGGTCTTCACTTACACTGGGGTCTGGTTTGTGGTTTGCTGGGAAGCTCATGTCAGCTTTGTGGTCTTCTCTAACCACAGCAATAGCTTTGCCGACAGATTTCATGAGTCAGTCATTAAGAACAGTAAAAGGGGGCTTAGCTTATCCAGCAATAAAGAGCTGCAGAGCTATTTCGTGGCTTTCTTCAAGAATACTATACATAAACTAAAGTTTTACTAAACAAAACTGATTAAGTGGGGATAATTTAATAAAAGCGTGAATGGATTAATTTAATAGGCTATTAGATGGTTTTTGTACTTGAGTCTCAAGAGCATTGTAAGTACATATTGTTTGTAGTGCAATCAAAGTCAACCCTGACTGATCAAACAGATAGAAACTTTCTAAGATATGGTTTACCAAATACAGGGGCTGCAATTAGGATACTTAAAAAGTCGTTATAAGTATTTTATAGTATACTACCTAATATATCGAAAATATACTGAAATTGTATTGAAGATTCTGGGGACTGTTCCTGTAGTCTGAGAAAGACTAAGGTTTAAGTCAAACGCTCGTCATTTAAAAAAAACTTAGTATTTGAGAACTTGGTAGAGACTTGATACCATCAGAGATCATTCTAAAATACTCTCCTCTTTCTAATAACGACAACTTTAACTAAATTCCACTAAACTAAAAAAAAATGCTGGACACACATGTTTATGTCTGATGGGTAATGATGGTCTATGAGAGAAGACAGTTCAGCATGGAAAGCTGTAAGCAAGTCAGTCCCCTACTCTTGCTTCTATACTGATTTGTAGGTTATATTATTAACTTCTGCTTTACCATCCTTTTCTATTCAGTAAAATCGCAATACTTGGAAGTCAAACTAGAATTTTGTTTGATTTATGCCCTGAGAGAGGTTTGCAACATGATAAAAAACTTTGAAGTTTATCAAAAGATCTAAGAAAAACTAAACCACACCAATGGAGCATCTGTTCCTAAAGTTTTCTTTTTTCCTCAAATATTTTACTTACTTCCAGGACATTTTTTATATCAATTGCAAATTCAAAACAATTTTAAGGTTGTCATGCCTAGAGAGACTCGTATATTATTGAAAATGATTGGTGGTATTTGGTGGTTAACTTGACCACCATGTAGAAACCCTTCAGTAGACCATTCCAAACTAGCCTCTTGTTCATTTAGATTACCTTCCTGAAGCAACATTTCAGGAAACCAAGCTTAAAAAAGCGGGTTATCAGATGATTACACACAATAAACCAGCACAAAGATCCTAGACTCTTGGATAATGAAAATCAATTTATCCTTTCAAGAAACGAGTAAAAACGTATAATAAACGCTCGACGTGGTCATGACATAGGTCCAAATTGATTGATATACATCGCTATGTGCTCCATCAATCTACGGTACATTACTATAACCAATTATCGAACATACATAACGATGGACATTAAACAGAGCTAGGTTCCTGGTATGGCTACTCATTGCTAGTAAAATCAATTACGAAAAAGGTGACTAAAGATAAAAGCACCGCCATTATGCCTAGTCACCCTATTCAAGTGAATTAGCGCTCTTTCAGACTGTCTAAATCCTATAGATATCTTGGTATATAGCTCAATCATTGGTGGATATTTTAGCCAAGTTTTTAAGCCATTGGTGTCAATCAGAACCCTTTTTAAGGTTTGCATTGAAATCATAGTGAAACGCTTTGCGAGTTTTTGGAGATTAAAGAGCAACGAACAGCAATGGATATTAGAAATGCCTTGAGGTACGAGGCACAACAATCCAAGGTCTCGCAGTACTAAACGTCGTTGTCTTTTTATTGTTCCAACTAGCAATCTCAACAGAGACAATCGAAGAATGATTAGGAACTCTGATTTCTTATTGATCACTAGTCAGGCGAGATGTTATTGCTTTTGTTAGACGACCAACCCGAAAATCACAAACGAAATTATCTTTCATTAGCACTCCATGAACTCTGCAAATGTAAATACCGCAAGGCGCATGAAACGATCCCTAATGGCCATCGAGAACTGATTCAAATGATGATCACAAGTAAATCTACGATGCTACTTAAGAAGGTGTGATGCTTAATAAACAGTAATAAAGACATTAACGTCCCTCATTACCTTGTTCACAGCTCGATGCACGAGGAATACAGTTATGTTCCAAAGGCATTGTAGCACGGCAATCGTCCATTAGAGGGGCTGTCTGTGGAAGATGGTGTAGCATTGGCACTTCATTTTCTCGTGGTACGATCTCCATATTCCTCGACTCATTGTAGTGCCCCATAGATGAGCCATGGCCGTACTGCGAGGAGGGCGTGTTTGGGGGATAAGTGCTTGTACTTGGAGAATAAGTGTTGAATGCATAACGTGGAGAAGGGTAAACATAGGGATGGTGGGATAATGGTGGTGGTGTGTGTTGTTCGTGAGGTGGAATGGAGTATGATGGCCGGACGTAGTTAAAACTTCTGCTATACATATTTCATGAACTGGATCTGTTCTTGATGCTGTTTTAGTCTTGGTTGAGATTGTCTAATTTTTTTGGTCAACGGGTCGCACAGGGCCCCTCTTCAGATTAGCCAACTTATCGGAAGGTTCTGTAACGGCGTAAGCGATATCGGGCCGCTCGTTTTGAAATTGTAATTAATCCAAATCACTTTCTGTCGGCAAGATCTTGTTACAAGCAGCTCACATTCTTTTGCACCAAAATCCGAACTCCTCGTTTTTCTTGCCCTCTACGATGCCACAAAATATCCAAGTAGAATCTCCAACCAACTGCTTGTTCGCCTATCTTTTTCTGTCTCCCACCATGAGTCGGTGTGCTTTAGATTCCCCCTCAACAAGCAAAATAAACATCGCTATAATTAGATAATGTCTAGCGCCCATGCTTAGCCTTTTTATGTGCCGCGTCAGTTCAGCTGTTTTTGGCATTAGCCTTTGTATTTTGTTCCGTTTATTTCTTTTTTCCCATGCACTGTCTTAAGGGTTTCTTTTCTGGGAAACCTTAGTCTAATTCCGAGATAATTTTGAATTTATTTATATTTCACTTTCTCTTGTTTTGAGTTCTGGACTAAGACTTTATAGGAAAATACTCATGTGTGGTTTTGTAAGAGTTCTGATCAACAGCCGGTAAGAGCCATCATCTTAAAATAGACAAGTGGATGGATCGCGCCGGTACGAATCGAACTCATGAGCCATGCCGGCAGGCTTTAGAACGCATTCCCTATAACGAACCATCTTGTCTTTAAATAAGCTGAAACGGTTGTTGTCTTTGTTCGAGAGCAAAAAAGGTCTTTTTAGATCCATCACTTGAGACAAGGGTACTTCACAATCCAACTTCCTTTTTCCGTGGATTGTTTGTTGGTGGAGAAAAGAGTGAAGTTGACAGCTGGGTGTCATTAAGACCATTTATTTTTAAGATAAAATTGATACTCTATAATTTAATTGCAAGCTAATAACGCAAATCGAAAACGGATTAAAGTGGGAGTCAAAACGCCGAACCCATTCTTCAAGGAACTCTAAACGTGTCTTGAATAAAATATTTAAAAGATTCCTCTAAAGTCATTTGTATTATTGTGTTGCGATCAAAACAATTTACAGCGAATTAAGAGTACATAATTTGAAAATTGTGTTGATAGTACTTGAACTTTTTCCTGGACCACTCAGAATGAAAGAGCTTTGAACTTCTCGTGCTGAAGGCAAGATGGGTTCTGTTGATTCTAGGTTATGTAAATAAAAGAGGCTACAGTTTGTCAAGATTGAAGATATACCGGTTTAGATTCGCCTGTAATTGCAAGCTGAACATATAAATCTACCTATCGCTCGGAGAGTAGGAAAATTGTTCCATGACCTCCATGTCGACTGTTGCAGAATAGTAGTCGACTTACAAAGTGGAAAGATAATGACAGTCTTGAAGTAAAAAGGCAAGGACGAGCTGGCAATGCAATTAGTACAGACCTAACTAGACCAACTATATAACGCCAATTGTCTGGTTGAAGAAGATACGAATCTCGCATTTCTGCGAAGTTATTAAGTTAGTCTCCGTTCCTGTGCGTGCAATATAACGTGGTGTTTGTAATCTAGTAGAGTTATGCAGAGGCTATTGGTGTTGTACGTTAAAAGATCTGTTCCTGATGCTGGATGTACCACTTCAACACTATTCATCTATTACTTGACTGATATTGAAACCAAACAGCTGCGAAAGGCTTAGTATCTACCGCAAAGACATTGATGTTGGGGCTTTATTCTTCTCTTATTATAAATAGCAAGAGTCAGAGGTTCTGGATTTAAAAAAAAGGTTCTCATCTTCTTGGCATATACCATTTGTCTTCCCGAGTCACTTGCTCTGTGTGTTGAACGCTTATCCTCAAACACATGTTCAAAGAGGATGAAGACGTTAGCGACCATTGATCCCCCACGTCAAGCATACATACTTTACTCTGAGAGTTAAGAGCGCTATGCAGTTCATTTCGTTATCTTATCGATAAGACCTACGAATGACAAATGATTTGCAACTTTTATTAAGATGTTTTCGCCGATGTCGGGTTGTCGGCAGTTGTAAGTGAGTAAGTATCTAGTCAACGTCAGCAATTTGAGATTACTTCTGTTCTTTTCCATAATACTTCAAAGTACTTGGTACTACAGTACATGGGTGTGCACAAAATATTCTACAATCAATTACAGGTCCAAGAAATAAGCAAAACAATTGGATCCAACAAGTTGCTTGAGATTAAGATTTCAAGTGTCAGACTGAAAGTCTAAACTGTAGTATTTTATCTAAGTAAGCTTATTTAGTGTCTAATAATCCATCTTACTATTGATTAAAATAAATTAATGAGTTTAACAAGGCTGTATAAGCCATCTATCTCGCGTGTTCGACTCAAGTCGTAGTGTGAACTTTGGCGATTTCAAATGTACAAAAAAACAAAATATATTCTTTTTAAATTTATACTGAAACAGGACAGACAATAAAATAAAGCAGTGAAGAAACACAAATTTATACGTTTTGTTTGACCCTTGATATCGCTTGATCCGCGTTTCCTTCTTAAATAAACCCATTTCTATTTTGGATGTTTGCTAACCAGTATAAGACATTTTTTCTTAAAGTGACAAGTCAACAGAGCCTTGCTATGATAATTCATTGAATGTTAATTCATCCCAAAATTAAACAAGATTTGTAGTTGAAAAGAAGAAAAAGGATTTGGCGCGGAATAAACAAAGCTAAAAAGATAAACTCAAACCGACAATTTCAATAACAGACGTAGTCTATTGATGTAGTATTATTATGGGAGCGCGCCATCACTTTCTTCAGCCTTGGCGCGAAAATTAGTTTGGTCTTCATTTTAGCTCCAGATTTTGTGATTTTTATCCTTTTTAATGATATAAAAACACAGTACTGTTTTTATTCAAATCTATTTGCTGCTATCGTCTTTTATGACTATTCGTGCCCTTTTTCTTTATTACATTAACTTTAATGAATTCCTCAGAACATAGAAACGTTTGCAGATTCTCTCTATAGCTTTTTAGCTTGAATAAGTCTCTCTTTTGAGGTTTAGTGTGCCTGACACAGTAACACTGTAGCTATTTTTTATATTTTAGAGGTTGACACTTGAGCCATCTAATGAGCCTATTAAAGGAATTTTGGTTGTAGAAAAATTTTTCTTTGTGACTGTTAAGTGTGGAACGACACAACAACAAAACATTCGTCAGATAAGCCGCCAAACAGTTTCAAAGCTGGTGTTGTGTCCTTTTTTATAAAACTTTGCTCCTGAGCTTTTATTGTGCAATTCATCGACGAGTGCGTGAAGCAGAATTAGCAAGAGTGGGATGACACAACGATTTCCTTCTTAGCTTGTTCAGGAACTTCAGACATAGGTAGATTTTACAATAGTACAAGTACGTACCTTTTCTATCCTACTATGCAACGTGAAGATAATCTCGTATTTGCTTGAACCTGTTTCTTAAGGCAAGCACAGGAATTAGTATTTTTAAAACACATTGCTGCGTCGCTGGTGAAAAATAAGCTTTTTTTATATTCGTATGTTCCTTAGTTTTCCCATGAATAGGGGGATAAATGTAGCAGTGGTTTCAAAGAATGGCTCTTCAGATTATCGGTTAAATTCTGCTGCAAACAACCATATATTTTACCTGCAAATGAATCATATAAGAATACAAAGCGTGTTGGTATGTTATGTATATTGTGGTTTTTACTCCTCGTTAGTAGTATCTTTTAATTCATTTGTTATTTTAACATTTATACGAGGTGCCCATGCTTATCGCCAATGGGGCCCATACTCAGACTGGTGCCTTCATGTGCCTTATGGCTTCGTCCTAAACCAGTAATGCAATTTTAATTTTAGTGTTTTAGACAACCCCTTATATTCATGTAGACACCACTGATACAGTGGAATAAAGACCAAAGACATAGCTATGAGTTTAGCACTTCATGACTCAATGTAAGGGGCGCCGGACTTATCGACAAAGAAGTCTATATGTTATACCAGCAATAATTCTGTCCCTTCATTAGGTTCTACCGTTAGATCGTTCGGCAAACAACCCAGTTTTCCAGTGATTGTGAATTAGATATTTTCAATTAAGTTTAAATAAATTTCAAGCAAGGACGGGCAAAATGCAAGTTATTTGGAATACAGTAGGATTGTTGCCTCGGTGCAGACTAATAAGTGGACAAGTTATACCGAGTAAGTGGTCTTGAACATTCGTCTTTATCAAATTAAAAGTGTCTTATCTCAATCTCTTTTTCTTTCAAATGAAGAAGCGATCTTTTATTCTTCTTTGTACTGTGATTTGTTCTTTTTGTACTTTTATTTTGACTGTGGTTCAAAATGGTAAATAGTGTATATGCTGGAGTCAATATTCCCCACTTGTAACTGCGCAGCACAGCTTAAGCAGATATTTCTTCAGATTTAATATGGCTTTCCTCTTGGTGTACCATAGCATACTGATCTCCTGCAGTGCAACCCAACTGGTTAAAAAGAATGAATTGTTAAAGATTACAAAAGAGAGTGGATTTATTTAATCAGTGATTAGTTTTGGAAAGCTATGTTCTCTCGGATTTATTCGCAAACTAAAACTCTTTTAGAAATCTCTTCAAAACCTTATTTTAGGATCACACCCTTGCTCAGATGCATTTACAAGCACATTTTTCTTGCTTTTGTGTCAGTGCTTTTTTTGCTTTTGTGTTCTTTCTTGCTTTGGTGTTTTTTCTCAGTTACAAAAATTCATTCACTTAAAAAATTTCAACAGTGGTACAATCAATATTAAGCTCTAATTTCAAGAACGAAAAGCAAGGAAAAAATATCAGTTTATTAAGCATTTATTTTCTTACATATCTGTTTTCTAAAACTTCTACGTTAGGATACACTTTAAAATGCTTTGAGAAAACCATTGCATTTGGCCCATCCTATATTACTACAGCTCATTTTTGTTCTTTTTATTTCCATATAATCAAAGCCATGCATCATCAGTAAGTATCCTAAAAACTGTTCGTGATATGATCCACATATCGTGCAAGGCTGATCCAGGCCGGTAGATCCTATCCAAAAAGGTGTTATATCCGTACCATTTGTCACTAGTTTCTAGCGCGGTGAACACTCATTCCAGAGGAAACTGCCACTCTCGCATGTTCGTGATCCACATATCGTGCAAGGCTGATCCAGGCCGGTAGATCCTATCCAAAGAGGTGTTATATCCGCACCATTTGTCGATGGTTTCAAGCGCGGTCAATACTCTTTCAAGAGACCACACACCACAACGCGTCGGCACCTTTAGCTGTTCGAAAATCTCACCAGCCACACGGTACTGATAACTAACTACGTGATTGCTCACTTCTGGTTTAAATCAGTTCGATTTAGAACTGAACAAACTTTAGGTCTTTGCTTCTGCAAATTTCAGGTTACAAGGGGGAGGGGGGTTGAAGTCGGCTGGTGAGAACTAGAGTGTCACTATAAGCGAGTTCGTGCATCATGACAATACCTTGTCTTTACTATAGACTTGTCTCATAACATGCGTATATTTGTAAATGTCACTTCCTGATTTAAGCACTTAGAAAGATCGAAGTACTTGTGACAACTACAGTTTCCTAATATGAGGTAGTTAGTGCAAGGACTGTAAACCCTGTCTTTGCCGTAGACTTTTCTCAGAATCATAACATATTTGTATATTTTTGTATGTATATGGTGCCGTGCAACTGGCTCATAACCAATGTTCTCCATGACATTGGTGTTGTGTGTTTTTTGTGGGTATAAAATTATGGGTTTATTGTACAATCATACATCAACATATTTGTATTTATGATAATTGTATTTAGTATAACAGTGTCGCTTTCTGATTTAAGAATAAAGAACAGATCAATGCACGGGTAGTGAGTGCAGCCTCTCGCCACTGTGTAGAATTCTACAGAGTACAGTTGCTTTTTGGTTATAGTTCTTCAGTAATGATCCGACCTCCTTCCACAATACTCGACACTGTTCTTTCGAGTTCGTGGTAGTTGTCCAATGCTGTAGTGGTTTCCCTTTCGCCACAAACGTCGTGGCAAAAGTTGGAATATCTAAAATGGAGGCTCCGGCTTGGAGATGTTTTATTTTAGTGTTTCTTTGCTAGGGAAAACTTCCACTGAAGGACATAAGTGGTCATCATGAAGAGGTGTGCTCACTTCACTTGAAAACGCCATTACGTTTTTAGAATATTATGATTTGCATAAACAGCTCTTTACAGTTTGTTTTGCAGTCAGTTTGATATTAATGTAGTATCCCGAGCTAATTTTGTCCAGCATGCTGATATTAGAACAACAAGTAAAAAAAGGAACGAGCGGCATTTAGTTTTCAAAAGCACGCGCGTTCTCTAAAACGTCTGTCTACTTTTTGAATGAAAAAACTAATAGCTACTGTTTGAAGTGGTCAACATAACTGAAAACGAGAAGCATAAGGTTTTTAGCCATATTTTAAGCTTACATCATAATTGACCGTCCTTTGAAAATAAGCGTCCCGCGTTCTCCATGCAAAACAAATTGCAAGAAAGTAGTTTGTTTGCATGACTAGGAAGAAAGATAGGCTAGTGCTAAAAGGATGCAAAAAATACAAATCACTAATACGAGAAGTTTTTATGAAGATTCTACCGATTGTACGCAGGCACATAAGGTCATAATCAACAATGAGCTTTACATACATTTAGTTTGTGGGTTAAATGGCGAGCTTTCGGCCATTTTGACCATCATCATCAGGGTCTAAGTGAACGCTATATAAAAAATTAAACCATTATTAATTTGCCATGGATTTTCAGTTACAAAAACGCGCGCACCACAACATCCAGCAGTTCGAAAATGGGCTCATACAGGACCAAACCTCGGTAGCATTAAACATACAAGAAAAGTATCATATATTGAGCAGTATATTCATTGAATAGACTTAAAATGACTTTCAGGGCTAGGTTGCTAACGAACGTTCTGTTCCTTTTCCCTGCCACACCTTTGTTTTATTTTCTTGTTAACTGTTATTCAGTATTTATTAATCACAGTAAACTAAACTGAAATAATTTGTTGAGACCATATAATTTTTTGGAAATAATTATTTAGATTGTTTCCATTAGCGGAATTCAACCAAAATGTTTGACGCCAGCAGCTTTGGCTTGCATGTCTTGTCCATTGTTTTGTAAACAATTGTAGATACTGTGCAGTTACTATATGTTGTAAGAAACCACCTAAAGCAGTGACAAATGTAGTAAGACCCTTTATGTAATTAGATCACTACTTGTTATTTCAAACACTGATACTATCGAGAATCAATTACGCTCTTTCAGTTTATGGTGTATTTTTGCCTGAACTTAATAGTGTTCAGTATTTTCTCGATAGATGTTATAAACGTCGGTATATTTCACAGCATCAGGATATCAGAAGCATGTTAGAAAATGTAGATAAGAAAATTGCAGCCAAGGTTAAGAAAGCTGACAACAATCCTTTAAACATATTAATGCCTATTGCCAAAATTAGTTCACATAATTTAAGAAGGTCTAGTACTACAATGCCTGCGGTTAACACTGAACGTTTTAAGAAGAGATTTTAGAAGAGATTTTAAAATTTATAAATATTAGTCATTTTAGTCTTTTTCGTTTTAGTTTCTTAGCGCACCACTTTATTGTATTTTATCAATGTGAATAAATACCTATTATTATTATTATTACAAAATATCGAGTCTGAATTTAAAAGAAAAATTGTCTGCCAAGGACATGACTGAAACTGCCTGGCTTGCGGTTAGGAATTCTTTCAGTAAAAGGGTAGTCAGTATTAGTAGTGAATAAAGATGTTATTCATTCTTATAGCTAAATGACTATTCTATCCATCTTTTTACAGTGGCCTATTTCAAAAATCATGTATTGAACTCATTAAATGAAAAAGATGAGGCGGTGTTCTTTGATCTTACAGATGAAGATCGACACACCCACGTATATAGGAATACCATGCAAGAACGTGATGATTCAAAGATTACGCGCACCAAATATCTGCGAACAAATGGAAACAAGTACTATCTATTTATCACCGAGATAATATACCATCCCATCGTCAAACAAACTTATCTTCCACCAGCTTAATTCTTCGCATTTTCCCACATACTTAATCCGTTAGAGATTAGTTTACTCATAATTGTTTATGATGCACAAGGTGACAAGCGTTTTTAAAATAGCTCCTTCCTCGGTAGATGCATAAAGAGGGCGCGGTTTAATCCTACTAAACGGTGTTATAATTGCTTCCACAGACGCGCGCAGTAGTTTTCTGATGAATTTACAAATAAATTAATGTTTTATTATTAGTATAGATTAGTAGAGAACAAACAAGTTGGTTAGAGTAAAAAACTAATTGGTTAATAATTAGTGTTTAAGTCATTATGCTAAAAAGAGGGTCTCCAAACTCCTAAGGGAAAGTACAGATGGAACTATTGTTCTAGCAACGCCGTTTTAATGGTTTAAATATGACAATTTAGAACCGCCGCCTTGTTGCGTTCTTTTCTCTTACAAAGTCGACCTTTCAGTCGCTTCATATTCAGGTACAGCCACTAATTATATAATCCAATCAAGGTTGTAAAGTCTAGAAAATTTTGATATACCGACATCCCGTTTTATGACCTTAGTGATAGATTTCATGTGCGCACATTTGAACCAAATTTACTAAAACTTTTTATGGAAAATTTTTAAAAAATGAGCTCAACAAGAAGAGGAAGTCAGGGTTTTCAAAGAAGCATCAGATTATCCCTTGACGAACATAGTGGTCTTTTCTCTCCTACTATTTTCGCCAATTTATGTCATTCGTACAAAGCAATACTAAAATGAACGAAACACGCAATAGACCTTTCCTGAATTCGCTTGAATGACCATGAAACAATGGTTTGAAGTCGAGACTAAACTTATTCGAGATTATTTTATTCATCAAGTCCAGCCTCGACTTTATCAGTCAAGCGAATTCGGGAAAGGTCTATTCTCTACTTTCACCTTAAAAACCAATCACGCCCTATTTCTATTGTTTGATGTCGAATTGGAATTTCGATGGAAAACCTGTCCCGTGTTTTGAATTCAGCATTGATACTAACAGGGGAGAGCGGGGATGAATTCAAAACCCGGGACAGGTTTTCCATCGAAATTCAAACCATCCATCAAACATTAAAAATAGGGCTTGATTGTTTTTTTAAACCAGTTAAAACGCACGTGCTCGGATTTGCATTGAAATTCAAGACCGAGCTCCTGCGGCCCTCGGTTTTGAATTTCAATGCAAACCCTCGCCCTAGCGTTTGAACCTTTATATAAACCATAATGCTTTGCTTTTTGAGGGGTAGCCTGTCAAATAGCTGTCCAAACATTAAGCGTTAATCAGACGCTTCTCATATCTGGTTTTGTCAGTTCTTTCCGAGTTAAATATCCACGTTTGGAACATCAATAGGTTTAGTGTTAGGGAAAATGCATCGATTTACAGAGATGTTTTCCTATTTACTTTAAAATCTCTTTCTATTTCTTGTTCTTAAAACCTGTTTCTCAAGGGGAGCAACTAGTTTCTCTTTGCTGACTAAGAATATCCGACGCACGCGCAGGCTCTGGAACTAGTTTCTCTTCAGTCGCTGACTAAAAATAACTGATGGATTGATGTGAAACTTGTTGAGAAACTCCGTAGGTAGCCCACTCCATAGGCAGACTTCTTTCTTGTGCTATTTGAAATTTCATGTGATTTAGATAATTTTCGCTCAATTGCGCACCTTTGCAATGACATGGGATGCATTGGTATGCGTCAGAACATTTGTGTAAGATAAGATAGTTGATGTTAAATCTTCACGCCGCAAGACGACTTTCGCATTTTATACAGCAAAGACATGTCGCACCGAAAACATTGCACCCTCTGTCCTTTGCGCATGCGAGCTTTTACAAGGAGGGAAAGCCGCAACCTGTTCCCATGCCTCACTTGGTCAGGATGCCAAGACGGATGAATGTCTTTTCTTCACTGGTCTTTGATGTTATAATGCAATACAAGAGGTGGTTTCTAAAACATGAAAAAATTGAAAAATCTACTCGCAAACGAACGAAACAGTGTAATGATTGCAATAACTGTTCAGGTTAACTGCCGATAATAAACCGTCATTTTGTCTGCATTATACGCATACAAAGACTAGGTCCAACAAAATGTCATAAGGTTATTAAGAATAAACTGGGATTGTGCTAGGGGTTTTCAAACTGGATGCTGACACCAAATACGGGTCCCAGTTGCATTTGTGTTGGTGGAACTATATTTTTTGGAAGCCCTAGTCAACAAGTAAAGAAGTAAGTCCAGCTTGGAAACATCAAAATTGTTTATATGCATTTTTTCGGTCCTACTTAGCGTAAAAATGCACGATTTCTGCCTTAACGAGATTCCTGTGCCAAGGAATACTGGACTAGCTCAAGGGTGTATCGAAACCATTCGTTGCATGGCACATTTGGTTAGTTTCTATTAGATAAGATTTAGAATCCTTAAAACAGAGTACCTTGGAAGAGAGGGAGAGGGAGAAGGAGAGGGAGAGGGAGAGGGAGAGGGAGAGGGAGAGGGAGAGGAGAGAGAGAGAGAGAGAGAGAGGGAGAGGTAGAGGGAGAGGGAGAGGGAGAGGGAGAGGGAGAGGGAGAGGGAGAGGGAGAGGGAGAGGGAGAGGGAGAGGGAGAGGGAGAGGGAGAGGGAGAGGGAGAGGGAGAGGGAGAGGGAGAGGGAGAGGGAGAGGGAGAGGGAGAGGGAGAGGGAGAGGGAGAGGGAGAGGGAGAGGGAGAGGGAGAGGGAGAGGGAGAGGGAGAGGGAGAGGGAGAGGGACTGTAGTTGTAATGTGGAGTAAGGTGTAATACGTACAGTACACACCCATAACAGTCAAGATTGCTTTGAAATTAACTCACCTTGTCAAGCCACTCAGTGATCCATATGAATTTCATTGTTCGACAAGGATGAATAATGTGATCATTGCAGTATATCTCAATCTAAAAAGTAGGTTAAAACACTATTACAAATTCAAAAAAGCTGAAGTAAGATGTTTATGTAGGGTGTCTCATAAAACATTTCACTAAAACCAGGGGGAGGCATTATGACATTGCTACAAAAAATTCCTTTAGACCCTTTCCTCAAATGATACATAAGAAATAGAAATAAAAATTTCTGGCAGAGGCTGTAGACTACTGAAATTCACCCTTGCATCCCTTGTAATCCTCCCTCGAGTCCAAAATACAACAATCTTCAGAGCAAGACATTATTAACTAACCTGATTAGGATTAGACACATGTAGCTTGACCTTGAGGTACCTTTGTAAATGGAGGACCATTGTTCTTACTGAACATCTTAGGTATTTTTTCCTTATCACCTTAATTTTAAAAAATGGACCCCAAAATTAACAAAATTGCATATCTTTTACAGTGGCAAAATATATATACATAATACATATTTCATTCACACTCTTTAGGTCAATTATGACTTATTGTCAGACCTTAGAAGGTTATGTTCTTGTAGATGATATCATGCAGCAAAAGAATTAAGATTGACTGTAAAACTGTAGAATGTAACACTCAAAGATTTCGACTGACTATAATTTTGTTCTTTCTGTGACCACCCACCCCTTGGAAATTCCAAATTCGTTTGTGTGTGTGTGTGTGGGAGAAGGGGGATATATGATTTCTGGGACTATGCCTTATAATTTGTCTTTTTTTTAATCTGAAACACGTTGCACTATTGCTATTTCTAGTCACCTTGGTAACTGATTGCTGTGGTGATGATGACTGACAATTTTCTTCTTCATTTTCACTTTCTTCCATATTTTCTTCATCTACATATCTGAAACGAAATGCTAAGTTGTTTTACTTTTACTGTCTGATATATATCCATCAAAATATGCTAGAAATCTAAAGAAACTAAAAACAAATTTTTGGGGCTCCTTGTTTCAGAGGATTGTTTTCCAAAAACTGAATTCTGCTTTCAGAATATGTTTTTGCAGCCATACAGCATATTTCAAGGGTCTTCTTTAATGTTATATATATTTACTTGTCATTTAAAAAAATTTACTTGAAGCATTCATCTATCCGCTTCAAGCCAGCCTTCTTAAAATTGTTGAGATAAAAAAATAATTACAATTACAATCAGTTGACAAATCAAATTAACCTACCCAAGCCTTTCTAAACAAAGAGATACCAGATTGTCATCTCTATAGCTATTCCTATGTCCTGAAAAGTCCTTTTTTACAATGTCTTCACATCCTTTTGCTTTTTCTTCTTCTGGAACTAAAGAAATATGGTTGAGGACTTGTTATTATTCAAGAAAGAAGATAAGCTGGGTGGAATCAGGGTTGTCAATAAAATTTTTGGTAGGCGGTTATGAAATTGAAATAGGCGGTAAACCAGAAATCACTGGAGCATGTAATCGAGGCATACTTGTCACCAGTCTCACTTTTCTCACAAAAATTCAAGATGGTGGAAAACGATCATTGTAGTTTTGATTGTGTGGCAGTTTTCATAGCACAGCAACAAAGATTGGGTTAAAATTTATTTTATTCACACATTTTGCTAGTTTAAAGAACTTTAATCAAGATTTACAATTACATTGGGAAGTGGCTGAGTAGGCGGCTGAGTTAGTGAGAGAATTGGGAATTGGCTGAGTAGGCGGCCGAATTAGCAAGAGTAGATGGCGGAATCTGCCAGTTGCCAGCTTCTATTGACAACCCTGGTTGCATGTGATACAACAGTGCTGTCTCTCATCACTGTGTAGTTCAAGCCAGGTGTCAGGAGTTTAAATCTCAACTAAAGATCAGATGTATGTAGTCTCCTATGCAGCCCCTATTAGTGTAGTCATGCAACCCCATCCCATCCCCCCCCCCCCCCCTTCCCCAAATTAATGACATTTCACTTAGGTTTTGTGGAGGGAGGAAAATTGGAGAACATAGAGAAAAACCTTGGAATCAAGGAGGAGATCATGAGAAATAATGGCACTTCCCCCTATTTGCACCAGCCCTCACCCCTTCCTCCTCTAATTAATGAAACATCCCTTTTGTGGTTTTGTGGAGAGAGGAAAATTGTAGAACCCAGAGAAAAACCTTGCAATAAAGGTAGAGACTTGACAAACTTTACTGACATGCGATGCTGAGCATGGAATTTACCCCTTGACCCCATAGGTGAAAGGCAAGTGCACTACAGCTATGCAATGCCAGCTTTTCCCTACAATTTTATTCAATTTGCTTCCAAGCATTCATTTTTCCTTTTTCACATGTATGCACATTAATGACTCCTATTATCTTTATATCAAATTAATAGATCTAGTTTAATCATACCTGAAGCAATATGAGTTTTAATATCTGGAAGACCTCTAGATTCATAAAATTCTTGTCTCCTTCTCATTTCATCTGAAATTTAAAAAAATGTTTCCAAGTTATTTATAACCATATATGTGGAATGATGTAGTTCAAGGGAACATGGTAGCTAGAGAGATATGTATTGATGGAGTAGATAACTATGCTGACTGGATGGGTGTGACCATGAAGGGCTGGGGGATAGTTTTTGTATGCATCCCAAAATGTCAGACCATTCGATGTGCCTGGACTAGTATTATATATAACTCTATTTTACCAGAAGGGCTTGCAAGTTACATCACTATTTTTGGGGCTCATGTTACATCATAGCCGTCATTTTGGTTCACGATAAGAAAGGATTAGCTTCTCTTGTTAGATCAACCAACATGGCATTTTGAGTCACATGGCTCCACCCCAAGAATAAATGTAACTTGCAAGAGAACATAGCAGTGTTTAATAGGACTTACCTTTGAATAGATTAGGGACAACTTTGAGTACAATATCGTGCATTGTTCTGTCAAGCCTATGAAAATAGCATCAGGTAAATAAAGCTTATAAATGAGTGACCTTTTTTCTACACACCAGACAACACTGTGATATGACAGTACCCACAACAATCCCAGAATGCTCCAACAACTTACTGCAGGTTAACTAGAGGTTGTGTTTCATGGATCTTGAGATTGCATGTTGGACAACACTTGCTACTTTGAAGGTATTTCACGATACAGCTCTTGCAGACTGGAAAAGAAACAAATAACACTATGAATACTAAAAAACCTGCTTTTGTAAGGTTATGTAGCAGGGTATAAGCAGCTATTTCAAAAAAGGTTGATAAGAAGAATGGCAAATGGTGATAGGTTATTGCCAATTAGACGCCCGAAAGGAATTTTGGTACCACTACACTGAGAAATGAATTGAATACCAACAGCGTCAACTGGCGGTCAAAGGTCTTCACCAAATGGCACATTGTTTCTAAAGTATTTAATAAATGATAATAAACAAATTCTTTTTACCCCACGGTTTCTTTCGGTCATGCAATTCAATCAACAATCACCGATAACCATTCACCTCTCCGACCTTTTTTGGAATAACTGTATATAAAAGCTTTGGGATATTAATCATATATATGCTTTCTGCTTTCTGCATGTTCAGTGCTCGCATATTTAGTACTAAAGGGCTGAGTGGCCGTAATACACTTATACCCAAGCCTCATTCACCTATAGATTCGATACTTGGAACTGAGAGTGGTCACGGCCGGGGTTTTGTGGCGTTCTCATTGATTCTTTTACGTTCCCATCTTATTGGAAACGGGACCTCCATTTAACATTAGTGGTCCTAGCCACGAAGGATTCACAATCCCCAATGTAAAGAGCCCGGAGTTTTGGCACTTAATCTTGGCATGAACCAGGGATCGAACCCGCCCGACCTTCCACACCAAAGCCGGGAGAACTATTAACACTGCGCCACAGGCTGAATATTAGGTCTAATACATATGGTCTATATAGTATTGCAAGTATCATGAAGTATAATCAGTTCATATACTAACAGGTATGAAGACATTCTGTTATAGTTGTAGCATCTACGAAGTATCCAGCACACAAACTACAGACGAGATGAGGGTTCAAGTCCCGAAGTTTTATGACAACCTTGAGGAAATAACAGAAACCAAGATAATTAGCTAAACCCATAAGGAAAAGTTCGTAGAAAGAGAATAATGAACGATTTATATATTGGGCAATAATATTTATGCTTTACCTCGTGGGAATCCATTAAAATGACCTTGTTTTTCCGCTTTACGAAGAACACCTAGCATTGACACATCCCGTCTTCACACGATGGAACGATGGAACGACGACGTAACGTTAACAGCGCTGAAATGGTGGTATTCCTGTGGTTTGGGATACCTGTGGTAAGACGGGTCAGATCGAGTTGCGCGAGAAAATACCCTTTTCCTTCTGTCCCCACTCCACTCATCCCGAAAAAAAAGAATAAAGGGATAGCAGATAGCATATGCAGGTCATGTTCTATTCCAAAGGCCCTCAAACCTTCGCACGTCGATTTAAAGGCAAAAATAAATAGTTTATCTGGTTTATCTGCATTGTTTTCTTGGCTATCATTACGCTAATTTTCGTAAAATATTAGCCTTCTAGCAAACCTTTGCTTTTCCTAAAATTTGAATGAAGGCGAGTAGGCAGGGTTACCAGATGGGTGTGTTTTGATACCTTATTTTTCTTTTTACTATTTGGCATACAGCTGGCCACAAAGATTGCTTTACTGATTACCATGGTAACGAGGGTAAATCCTAAACATGGCGGACGAAGAGGCTGCTTATTACCTCGAACGTATCCTTTTTACAAAGCAATTCTTGAAGGTTTTGGGTTACATTTAAATACGAAAATACATTAATATTTTGCCTTATACTATGGATTGTAACATATCTTTCGTTTAGCTATATCCGATCTTAATTCTTCGAGATAATGAGGTTTAGATCTTGACTTCATTAGGGCATTTTGAAAGCTCTTGTCTTGACTATATCTATCTCACAGGTTGTTTTCAAGACGATTTTCTGCTTTATTTTTTTATACAATTTTCATTTCAAATATATATATGAATTGTCTGAAAGTTTAATAGTTAATAATGCAGAAAGAATATTTCATTCTAGCCCTTTTTGCTCCTTTAAAACGAATACTTAGTTCAGTGTCTGTATTTAATCATTTTAATCAGTTGTTTTCTTGACTATCATAAAACACAGAGGTTACCGTCGCAGATGACAGCGATGATGAATTTCCTTATGATGAGGTTAGTACATAATTACAATAAATTTTTGAAAATCCTATTATATGATGATATTAAAAATGGTTAGAATATACCTCTAATATTGTTTTTCATCATGTTTATTCTAGGTCCCTGTTGAAGATGACTTGTCAGTTACAGGTATGTTTGATTGATAAAGCAACAAACCATTTGCACTAATAGGTCATGTCACCCTACCCCCATCCCCCTTGAATTAAGTGGTTGTGTCTAAATGAATCCTGGAAATGAAAAGAAAATGAAAAGAGCACCCAGGCAATAGAAGGCAATGTTTTAGCTCATATAATAATACACACTGGTCCTTGTGTTACATTTTGTGCTTTATCCATTACATTTGTTTGAAACAGAGGGAGATGAAGATCTTGACACTGCAGTGAAGACAATACAAGAGAAATCTACAGACACCTTACTTTTGGTGAGAACAATAAGTAATTATTACTTGTTTGTATATGACTGTGTAGTATGTAGAGAAAATATATCTCCACTAGATGCAGAGTGTTTTTCAGTTTAGAACCCTGCAGAAATGATTTAATGATGTTGGTTGGCCATCCGTGTTCCTTTTCAGCCTGTGTGAAGACCAACTTCAACTCACCATTGTTTTAACAGTTTAAAAGTTTGGCTGCACACAGGCTATTCCTGTTAATATCTATTATATGATTTTAAGCTGGATTTCATTAATTGACATTTCATTACTTCTTTAGAAATCTGGACCTGTCAGTGCATCAATTAAGACTGTAAGTATCTAAAAATCATCTCTACTGATTCAATACAGGACCACAGAGGCAGGGGGACTTGGAGGAGCCTAGCACCCCCCCCCCCCCCCTCCACATTTTTAACCAAAAATGATTAAATTTCTGTTATTAATTACCTAAAGCTTTGACATGACAGTTGCAATTGCCCATCATGATTACCTCATCCCCCCCCCCCCCCCCCCCTACTCAAAACTATGCTAAGGAATCCCCTAGATTGACCCTGGAAGAACTTAGGTACCTATGTGTTGCTCACAACTTTCATTTATCATTTCCACACCAAAAAAACTTGTTGATTGATCACTAAAAACTGGCCTAATATTAATACCGTATATCTTCTGATTTCTAAAAACATTTCAAAATGCACACTGGCTGTAACAGTTTTAGAGGAATGCATGGAGTGGTTATCTGATGTTGACAAGTTTGCAGATGATTATCATTCTTTCATCTTATCCATTTTGATAGAGACCAGAAGTTGTTGAAGATTTTGTGAGAAATTTCCTGGTAAAGATGGGAATGAATAGAACATTGGACTGTTTTCAGACAGAATGGTAAGGGAATACATGTACTGATAGACTCTACTGATGACGCACAGTATCATGTTCATCTCAGACTCGAGAAATCATTTTTTAACTAGAGAATTTGTTTTGTTACTGAAAATCACTTTTTATTCCAAATAAGGTACGAACTTCGACAAAAAGGATTATTAAATGAAGAGGAAGTCCGTATCGTACCAGATCTTTATGTCAAGTAAGCTTTTAGATATGGTAATATTTAAAACATTAATGCATCCTCTATAGGGCCATGGTATGAGGTGCAGGTTGTTTTGCACAGTTGCAGGTTTTTGTTTTGTTTTGGCCATAGTTAATAGAGGGCTTAACCATTGACTACGTTTTGCCATGATTGTTTATTGTATTGTCAACTCAAGACGAAATTGCGCGTATGGAGCCATCGTACAGCGTCTTGCGCCGACAACAACAACAAAAAAAGATATTGGCAGCAAGATAGGATGCTTGAACATCTATTTTCCAACATTTAGGAAGTCATAGTCAAATACTGGTGCACATGATAGAGGCTGGAATTTGTCTCTGCAACAGAAGTAAAACTGCAAGTAAACTATGAGTGTTATTGGCGACCCTCTCCCAAAATAACATTCAATAACGTGGTAATTATTTTCAATCCTTGTTTCAGGAATCAGCATTTAGACGCTTTGGTCAAAAACCTAAGGCAGGATGTCGAAAAATTCAAATCTGCTGCAGAGTAAGTATTTTTCAAAAAAGGGTGTGGTTTCATAGTGGTGGGTGTAACCTTTCGATGTATATCTCGATGACAATACTTTCTTGAAGCGGATTTCGTACCCTGTGGTTCAATGGCAAAAAGATTAAATCCCTTTGCTCTCGGGAATTGATTTCTTTCTCGTGTAAAACGATTGCATTTTTCCTGCCAACTAACATGGCTGCCGTTATGTGATCGTCAGGCAAAAGCCTTTATTTACAACTGAACACTCCCTCTACTCTAGTGGTTATTCCTTGTCTGTATGCATCGCACCGCATTGAAACTTACAATACACACACCAAACACACAACAGAACTCTTGCAACGATGGAGACGATACGTCAAACATCCAACAAACTCAATTTCAGGTCGCACGTAAAATGTGACCTGGACCAACATGTTACGGCTCAGTACAGTGATAAGAGCCAGTCGAACGTTTATCAACGACTCCACTCTTTTTATGACATAGTATACCGTGTCCGTATAAAAAAGCATCGTGATTAGCCATTGGATAGATTGATAGCAAGCTATTTTTGAATAAAATTCATCGTAATTTATGTTTTTACACTCGCCATATCAATCTAACTTTGTATTTCTGGGTTTTTTCTTCACAGAAATGCTCGTCAAACATTCGTACGACTACGGAAGGAACGAGACTTCCATCGAATGCATCACAAGAGAGTTGTACAAGAGAAGAATAAGCTAATTACAGATATCAAGAGACTCAAGAAGCATTATGCATCATACGAGCCTACCCTTGTAACACTTAAACAGAAATATGAGGTATATTGGAGCCACTAGTTCGAAGGTGACTTGTTCGCAATTTTTCTCTTGATACCGCAGCGAAGCAATGGTATTTTTCAATAAAAGTAACGCAAAGATTACAATTTGCTCAGTGTCGCTACCAACAAGGTTTGTTGTAACGTGATTCAAGGCGTTCCCGTTGCATAGGCGCTTAAAAACTTGAGTGAAGTTACTCCTTTTTTGTCTTTTGGCTGCGGTAACAGTTCATTCATCCGTTTATTTTTATTTAGGTTGCTATGAAGGAAAAAATGTTAACCAAGCTGGAAAGAGACAGAGCTGTCGGTCAGGTGTGTATATAGGGGAACAAGGTTGGGGCACTCGCCTTTGCTCTCCGTCTTTCTTGGTGACGAACGTTTATTTTCCTATATTTAGCTCCCTCCTCTATCGTCTTCAACAATATTACCTTATTGATTATCACAGGTGGCGGGATTACAATGCACCCTGCATCAAGTTGGGGGTACCAAGGAACTTATCGCAGGTAAAAGTCACTCACTCTCTTTCATCAACTGTTCCAGGCATTCTGGTTACCAGGCACCAATCAAATGCTTGTACTGACCAATAAGCGATTTTTGTTCTATCACAGAGGGCAGTGCTGGAGCTGAACGAAGAGTCAAAGTTTCTCAGCAACGTCCAGTTCCTCCTCAGAAAACCGGTGAACTAGATGTATCTCAGACAATGGAGAAACGACATCCAAAGGTAACAGGGGCGGATGGTATGGATGGTGGTATAAGGGGTAGTCACCCCCCCTTTAGCTCAAATTTTTCAGTTTATCGTTAGTAGCCTTTGTATTAGACAAACCCCTTCTAAAATTCCTGGACCTGCCCCTGGGTAAATGGTAGTGCAATCACCTCTCATTAGCTTCCTTTCAATCACGTGGAATAGCCGTGCCCTGAAGACCTCGGGGTTTGATTAGTTAACAGCAATTTATTCATTTTTGTAGGATTCAGAGTTCCCTGTCGATACTCGCACAAACCCCATGTTAAACTACCACCGAGGCCCATCTGCTCATCTAACAAGATCAGGTGGTTTCCGTTTGACACATACCATCAATGCACACGATCTGCCAGTCAGTGGGTAAGTCAGGTTTTGTGTCAACAATCGACCGTTCATTTTAAGGCTGTTTTAGACGGTACAATTTTCGCCTACAACCATCTTATACAACACACTCGCGTTTGTCGTAGGCGAGTTATAGGCTTGATTTACACACTACGACTCGAGTTGTACGATGGCGCGAGCGTGTTGTATACGATAGTTGTAGGCGAAAATCGTACCGTCTAAACCGGCCTTTAGAGTTACCTCTGTCTTTCTTTGAGAAAGTATTAAGTATGGCTGCATCTCATTTGGACTTTCAAAACTAGTGCTTTATAAGCATAGCCTAGTGTAGTAGCTCTAGTATGGAGACTAGGCAAGACTGAGTGGCTGCATGAAAATGCTCCCAGCTTTCAACAACTTCTTTCAACTTCTTTTAAATGTCTAAAAAGCCGCAATATCAATAGTCTAGACTGGATCCACTTTTCACAATTGTTTTTATTGTTTTACGCGCGCAATCCTGGCTTAGAACTTGTTTACTTGAAAAGTGGGTACAGAGAAGATGCATATTTGCACGCCCGCGAGCGTTTAACGCACCAGAACGAACATAAACAGAAATAGAAGAGGGTCTAGTTCTGGAATACGATATCAATGATGAAAATCCATGAGAATCAATGACAAAATATAAATACTCAAGGAATTAACCGTAACTTTATTCCATTTACTTTCACTAGTCTTGCTTTGCACCCACGCAAACAGGTCCTTGCCACTGTTAGTGATGACCGATCCTGGAAGATGTGGGCTATTCCAAGGTACTATGCTTGATTTACACTACAGTTTTATAGTACTGTACTCTCAGGGGCACTCCCCAGGGCGTGGGAATTTATTTTAGTGCCCTCGAGATCTCATCCTGCTCAGAATGTCCTCGAAGATGTGAGATGTCAACGTCTTAGAAAACGTTAAATTGCCCATTATTTCTAGTCTGGATTTCCCAAATCCCCCAAATCTATTCTGCATTCCAGGGTTGTAGATTCTAGCTAAAGAGTATCTCTTTAACTTAAATGTTTTGTTTGTTTGATAGTGGTGACATCATCATGACCGGTGAAGGACACAAAGACTGGATCTCTGACTGCGACTTTCACCCGGGGTAAGTTAAGGTGACTGCCTACTTTTGGAAATTGATTTAAGCTTTTTTTTAAACTTCGATTTTCCGAATTGAAATTTAATGCTGATTCCAAATCCGGAAAGAAAAATAGGGTGTCCCGAGCTCGTTTTCGAGATAATCAGCATTTAATGGAAGCCTACGCACGAGCTTTTGGAGTAAAAATTGCGCCACCCGAAGTGATTAGAAAAAAATTAAGATTCATAAGATAATAGTTATTTGCAGACTATATGATTGCATGAACGAAGGCTAGTCAATCATTCTACAATAATACATGGATATTTTCGACAAAAAGACAGAGAGATACATTGATTTGTCATATTTTGTAGTTTCGGTGCTCTTAAAAAATCTCATAAAGTCGAACAAAAATCCCTACAAAAATCTATTTTTTCACGTGTTCCTGATTTAAGCTTTTCCTAAAATGTTGATATAACCTACATTTTTAGGAGTTTTTTCGAATGAGCTATCAAAAAATATAGAGTCCCGTGCAAAATTTGAGGGTTTTGCCCTGTTGAAGCTCAAAACGCGTATGGTTCTTCAATAAAATCTTGTAGATTTTTCAGCGGTTTTTGAGCGCGCGCTCATCGTGGGCTCAATTCGAACGTTCAAAAGTAGGCAGCCACCTTAATATCTAATTTTGCGGAACTGACTCTAGCCTTCTACACGGGTGTTCGTAGCGTCGTCCGGATTAGATCCGAATACCTGTGTCTCTTTATTGCTTAATGCGAGACTCCATGTTTGTACATACTGACACTAATTGTTAACAGCTTTCCCAATCTTCTGTCCGTTTGTCCACCTTCCTCCAGTTAGTCTCTGGCCCAACGTCATGCAATACCGCTCTTCACCACTGTCACGGTGTGTTGTTGTTCCAGGTGGCGAGATTAACTTACTTTTCTTACTTCTATATAATTCAGTGGTGCTCGACTGGCAACATCATCAGGTGATGGTACGGTCAAGATATGGGACTTCGCTAAAGCGGAATGTGTGTTAACATTCTCTGACCACACCCATGCCGTATGGGGGTGCACTTGGCACACAGGAGGTGATTTCCTGGCTTCCTGCTCCATGGATAGTACCTCAAAGATATGGGACCTCAATAGGTACGTTTGACAAACTAATGTTTTTTATATGTTTAGACTTTGGTGCCTTGCATGGAGTATGCATGTAATTAGAAATGGCAGATTGGTCCACTTATCCCAAGTAAAATACATAAAGGAGAAAAGACGTTTAGTCTCGACTAACAATGTACAACCCTCCATTTAAACAAAGATGGTTGTTATGACAATGATGCTTGCTTTCTGGAAGTTATTGCTGATGGCTAAAAATAATGCCGGCATTTAGCAATCACTAGAAGCCCTCGCCTCCACTGACCTTGGCCATTTAACGTTTGCTGTCATTTTCGAAGAGGATATTGGAATCGTGTGTCATGTTTCCAGGACTAATATGTTATCCTAAATTTGTGATCTCAAAATCGTACGCATGCTGCTGTTTCGCCATCTACTCATACACTTTATCATAGTTAATAGTCTACTAATAATCTATTAACTGATTTTATACCAAAACGTCTAGTCTACATTTTATACTAAGCTTTGGTGTGTTCTTTTAGTGAACGTTGCCGATTTACTCTCCGTGGTCACGCAGATTCTGTAAACAGCATTACATTTCTACCGTACTCCAACACCCTGCTGACCAGCTCTGCTGACAAAACACTTTCCTTATGGGACGCAAGAACGGTAAACATAAATATTTCGATTCAATAGATTTTTTACCAATACGGCCGCCATCTTGAATTCTATTGTTTTAATCAAGACATTATGGGATGCCGAGGGGGAAAGTATTGGAAAATTGACTGCACAGCTGTCAGGATATCTTTTTATATAACTTTACTTTTTTCAATGAGAAACACATCTAAAAGAATTTCTGGTAGTTGGAACAATATGCGAAACACCAAGACTTCGAAATGTTTGAAAACGTAACTCCGCCACTCTCTGTTTATAAATTATCTACGCGTTTTCCCCCTACCTCGACATCCCATAATTCAAGATGGCCGCCGTATCAGTAAAGGTCTTTTTACCTAAATGCTCTCGAAAAGATAATAACCTCGTTAGCAACAACAACTCCATTTCAATAATTTTATCCCCTTCTCTCATCAGGGTTTGTGTGCGCAAACATTCTACGGTCACATGCATTCTTGTAACCATGCAACATTTAATCTCAAGGTAAGAATGGTAAACATGATGCCTGGCTTATGCCTGGTTTCCATTTGAACGACGCGATCACCCAAAAACGAGTTCAGCAATCGTGAATATTGTTATCTCAACGATCGTAGCGATCAAATGTAAGCCACTCGTAAGGCCATGTTAACATGAAGGTAGGGTGGTGACAAATCTTGTTTATCTACCCAAGGAAACATTAAAATCAAAAGGGTTCTCTTCCCTATGTAAATTGAGGCTAAGCCTGTCAATATTAGAGACTACGACCTTCTTGCTAGGTACCGCAAACCTCAAACTGCAGTTCGACGTCAGGCGTTTTGCGTCAAACTTTCGACATTTAGCAAGGCGTCATAACGAATTTTTTGCTGGAAGAACTGCCTTGAATTTCATTGATGCCGAGTGTTTCTCCGTGTTTGCGGACCTGTTTCTGGGCATGATCCCTAGTGGTTAGCGATAAACCTGAAGGTCTATATTATCAGAATATTTATCTTGGCACGTTGGTCGTAGCATTCCTTTTCATTTGTTACATGGTTGATAATTCTTCTGATTAAGCATTTGTTTTAATATTTGTTTACCAGGGCGATACCGTGGCATCTTGCGATGCGTACGGCGTAGTCAAATTATGGGATGTTCGAACTGTCGGTTGCATGGCAACCAGTGACCTAGGTCCCCACCCTGCCAACCGCGTGGCATTCGACCCAAGCGGAAGTGTACTCTCGATAGCCAGTAATGATGGCTCTGTTAAAATGTTTGAAGTTGGTACAGGTCGAGTGAATCAGTTAACAGGACACGAAGAAGCTGTTCAGAGCGTGTTGTTCGACAAGACTGGAGAATTTCTTCTGTCAGCGGGCTCGGATGGGACTGTTCGGGTTTGGTCCTAACTTGTCTTAGTTATTATATATATTTCTTGTTTGTAGTCAGTGGGCTAGTTTGAATCAGTTACTAGACTATTTGCCCATGCCATTTATTAGGGCTTTTAGTAATCATTTTGACAATGGTGTCGAGAGTATTAGGTCAGGTCATAGTTACTTATATCACCAATACATGAAATTGTTAATAACTTTAATTTCATTCGTTACACAGTTAAATAAAGATTTATATATCATATTACTTTGTAGCAATTATTTGCATCTTCCCCTTGGTCTGCCTAGCTCATCCAGATACGGAACAATAGGGAACAGGTATATAGGTACAGTAACATGAGGTCATGGACAGCGAGTCCAGATCAATATGGATTGCTAAGTAAAGAAATAGAATCCCACTTCAGTTCTCCTGGTGGAGCTTGAGTTTTACTGCAACCCGTTGTGTGACAAGGACATATGTTTCCGAAAAGGTAATGGGTCTTATGTTTAGAGTTTGAACTTTGAAATGCTTTGGTTCAGGAATAGAATAGCTTTTCTTGTGTAATAAAATAATAAAAGAGAATGAAAAAGCCATGCACAATCGAACTCGGTGGTTTTAAAAATAATATTCTACTCAGTTCTTTGCCTTACAGGCTGAGGCAGGATTTTACAGCACTGAAAGCGTCTCAAGGAAAAAATCATCGAATGACCAACAGAAATGCTGGCAGATGTTTCCCACTCACTCCAGCCTATCAAATGGAAAAAATATATATATTATATTGTATGAAGATAGAATTTACAAATATTTTGAAAGAAACACTTTAGAAGTAACGTTTGAAACAACACTTGCTTTCTTGATTTCTGACAACAAGCCTGCTTGTCAGTCATGGAAGATGTTTTCCGTCTCTTACTGGAGATAAAATAAACAAAAACTGACTACTAAATGGTTTGAACATTTATATAATACATTGGGTATTGAGTTTGAAACCCCTTTGTCGGGCAGAATTTCTTATTATCTTAAAAACGTAATAATAATAATAATAATAACTTTATTAATGTCTCTATATCTTCTAGCCGGGCACAAGTGCCCTACTAATCGGGGAGACAAATATATAGTACGTATAGTACGGATGTTTTAATACTGGGAGTGATTTCGTTTAGCATCTGCTATTTCCTGACTTACAATTTATTTCTTACCTTTTTCGTTGTTCTTGTTGGACTCGTTGATATTGAAAAGCAAAAAGGTACAGCAAATTGTCATATCGTCCATCATATTCTCTGAATGAAAAAACATTAGAAGTTAGTAATGAATGAAAAATTTGATCAGAGAGGTTTACCATGTCTCCCATGTATATAGATATAATGCATCGCCTCAAAAAAAGTAAGAGCAATTACGGGGTGGGGTGTCTAGTGCAATAAAGGACACCCCAGTATCCGCCCCTGGTTGTAAACTTTAGGGGGGAGGGGTATTTTTTAACTCTGTACAATTTGAAAAAAATGAGGAAGATAACTGGAGCTTTCGTTCTTGACTACGTACACACACGTGATTCGAGGAACGAAATTCAAGAGTAAGATTTCGAAATACTAGATAGAGAGGAAAGTTGGAAACGACGCAGCATTAAGTAAGTTTCGACCCGATCTGAACAGAAACAGATAGGCGGCACCATCTATCGCATGTATGAGACGAACTCCTCGAGTCAACTGTGTGTACATGGAACTGCTAATAAAGTCATTACGGATAAAAGGGGTTTATGCATTGGTTCTGATCCCACTGGACCCATTATCGATCACCTTTCTAAGATGTACTTGTCATATTCCTTGAAGAAATAATAAACTGCCTCTATTGTTGCTAGACATGTATTTGGTTTACGTTGAGTTCTGAAATCAAAGTAATCGCAATATTAGAACCACCCTGGCCCTGATATACGAGGTTTCTTCGATAATAAGAGTTATCAGTATTGGGTCAGACAAAATATCGTAATCATTTAATATTTAACAACTATTCACCATATTTACTGATCCTGAGGTGAAAAAAGTTGATTAATACTGTCTTTTGAGCAAAGTCGGGGCACGACTAGCTAACAGATCGAATTGAAATTTGGAGTGTTTAATACTGTAGGTGCTGTGGGAGGAAAATTCACATCATCTACTTTGCAGCCATTCTTAGGGTTCTTAGCGTTCGGGCCCGCTAAGAACGGCAGCAAAAAACTCTAATCTACTACTCTACTATTCTTGGTTTGCAATCAATCCCAAGAGAGCACAATAACAAAAGGGATGTCCGCCATGTTGGAATATATAACAAAAGAATTCATTGAAAAATCTTTTGTCAAATTCTTCCAACATGGCGGCTATGACGTCTATTGCAAACGAAGAATAGAGAGGAAGCCACCGTTTACTCTTAAACTCTACTCTGTCTTAAATGCCGAGTTGGCTAGTTTGGGAATTGAACCCAAGACTCTAGAGGTGAGAGGCGAGTGTACTTCTGCTATGCCCTTGATCCCCATACATGAATCATACACAGGAACCTTGCTTTAGCCTGTGTGAAAACCAACCTCCAAAAATATGTTTTTGCATCTTCTATCTTAATTCTTTGTATATTTTCTAATCTTTTGTCCTAAAAAATAAGAACAAAAGTTAGTTCAGTTTATTGTGGATAGCACTATCCAACGGATAAATCCTTGTCCAGTGAATAAGTTGATGCTGTTATCCAATAAATTTAGATAAAAATAAATTCGGATAGCGCTATTCACCCTTCGTAGAACTCCTGGCCCTGATAATTAGGATTAATTAAACTCTTGTTCTTAAAATCCTTGACATATTAAGTACAGCAACTTTTCTTTACTTTTCAATTTGTAATTCCCAGGGAACATCTGCCTCGCTGGTGTACTGATTCTTCTTTAGGAATCTGCTTTCGGGTGGTCAGTGTGCAAGGTATTAGCAGAGTTTACAGGAACATTATTCTATTATTGCCCAAGGCCCTATGAGCACAGGGCTGTAGCCACCAGTACGTTTGGTCAGGTTTTGACCGCACCACTCTATACCTTCAGAACCATTTTTTCCTTGTTAAAAAATATTTATTACAGGAATAAAAAACCGAGGACCACCTTTTTTAAACTGGACCACTGCCCAAGTGGTGGCTACAGCCTTGCGGCACTGAATTTGGGGTTGTTTACTGTTTACTCTAGCTATTAAGGTCATTGAGAATTAGATAATGGAACATTATGAATGAACCTATTGAAATCTTCTGATCTTACTGTTATTATCTTGTGAGCCTGTTGCCAGGTGCTGTCAATAAAGACAACTTCTTCAATGTTTTGATTGATATTTTCTGTTTCACAATTTGATTGTTTTCCAAGCTGACTGAGTGTCAAGGCAGTCTACAAAAATCACAAAACATTTGACATCAGTTAGCAGGATATTTTCTTGAATTTCCAAGTTCATTCTCCCAATATGCTACAATTTCACTATCAAAAGCTTATAAATATAACAGGTTTCAAGTAACATCATGTGACCCGAAAAATAGCCCATTAATTGGCTGGTTACTCATGAATTATTAATGAGTATGAGAACTATATTTCAAAACTTAATGAAAACAGTGTTTATTTTAGTGGTTTTTGTTAGCAGTTGGATGCAGAAATATGTCATAATTTAAAAGCCCTATACTAAATTTCTAATTGATCACAAAGTATAATTTGACTAGCTTACCTCACAGGGGTACACAAGAACAACCTAGTCCATATATAAAAAAAATATCATTGGTTCATTATTTTTTAATAAGAAACTAACAGTAAAACTGATCTAAAAATATATGACCTGGAGTTATTAATGTGAAGAGTTCAGTTATGACATATATGCAATACATTCCAGTTCAGCAATTAATCAAAAAATGTCAAATGTAAAACAAGTAGACAATGAAAATACCAGAATGCCTATAACATTCCCAGGATGCAAGATCCCCTTGTAACAATACAAATGGGGGTTTGCCTCAAATTTCTGTGGGGGCTTTGGAAAATCAGCCTCACTTATCAAAACCTGAATCTGGCCTCACAACTGGGAACCTGGACAATAGGCCAGATTTGATAAACTACATCAGGCACTCCAGCAAGAATTGAGTGAATTGAATTGAGCTGGAGGTGCAAGAATCCCGGGGGGGAGGGGGGGGGGGGTACTCCGCCAGGATTTGGGTAGGGGCGTTCCGCTGGGATTCTGAAAGGGGTACCCTGTTTATGACAAAAAAACTCAAATTTGTAGACCATGTTTATGACAAAAGATATAATTAATTGCACTGAGTTCCTGTTTCAATTATCATGTCATCTCGCATATTGCTTTTTTACAACCATAATAACCAGTTTCGGTCAATACGAAAGTAGAAACCCTGAATATGACAGGAAACTCAGGAAGAACTTGGAACTTGAGTGAAATTGCATACCCTGTTTATGACAAGAAGCTTCAAGAAGCAGTGGATCATATAGTCCATATATGGAAGTATCCGTCCTGCAGTGGCAAAAAGAGGCTTCTAGACTCGCAGCAGCAACAAATATAGTAGGAAAATGCAAACACAATGCAGGAATATGAACTGCACTAAAGCTGTGTTTAGGTTTAAGCTTTTTAGATTTATGATGCATAAACATGCATTGGTTAAAAACAAATTCCATTTAACTAATTAAACTCATCATTTTATTTTTTTTATTTTTTATTATTATTTAATTTTTTTTATTATGATGATGATGATGACGAAGATAAATCATTACATTATGCTAAATTACCTTTTCTTTTGATTTAAATTCTGGTACATCCTGGCAAAGAAAAGATTGGAATGGATCAGAAAAAAACCTATAGGGTGAAGTACTAATCAATATTCAATGAAAGATACACTTGATACAATGAGATAATCTGTTCTAGTCCAAAAAAATGTCCAACATCCGTATTATCCCCACAAAGCAGAAGAGTGCAAGGCTACTACAAAAACTGAAACAATCAAATGATTGAAGTTTGATTGACTTACATTTATATTTTTTCTTTTCTGTTCAACTAGTTACACCAGGTTATTAGTTGGTAGTACATATAAATGTTTTTGTTCATTATATCTAATACTGTAATGAGAAACACCTATATTAGCTGGTTATCCTTAGAAAGGATACATTGGTTAATGTTAATCATATACTTACAGGAAAATCATGGATAACAACATTTTCAGCAGCCATGATTGCAGCATGAGATGAAGTACTTTTACCATCTACTTCCAGCTGGTGTTTTACTCTATGATATACAATATCAAATTATTATTATTATAAAATACAAGATATAGAAATATAGATATTAAGTTATAGTGTTTGGGGATGAGGTTATTCGGGGCGAAAGACCCTTGGAAATAAATTCGGAAAAATTAATTTCCGATCTCGCTGGGAATCAAACCCACAACCTTTGGAATTGTACTACTGATGCTCTACCAGCTGAGCTAGAGGTCAGACTGAGAGCAGGCCAGGGTGAAATAGATGTTTGGTCACGTAATTATGAAGCCAAGCACTTATGAAATACAAGATATAGAAATATAGATAAGTTATAGTGCTTGGGAATGAGCATAACCTCCAGAATAAAGAGAATAAGGGCAGACTCTTACTCAGTCTCTTGAACTCTTATTCATGCCTAGGTTGATAGGAAGGATTAAGTGAGCTAGCAGTATATCAAGGGAATGAAAAGAAAAATTTTCTCACTCCATCCTAAAAGGCTGGCATTTATTGCCTATTTATATTCATTGCAAATATAAAGTATGAACCTAAGCGATAACTAAATATGAGTTTGGGGGTGGGGAGAGATGAGTATAGGGTTAATAAATCGTTTAAAGAAAGTGTTTTTCGATCATATGTTTTGGTTGCTTAATGAGACCTTCCTTGGTGAGCACAGTGTTGAAATTTCCAAATTGAGCAGATAGGGACAGTGGATATACTTCATTTATTCAGACCACTTGTCACTCTCTTGAGAATAAGATTCTTTGTTTGAGTTGTATCGACATTCATTTATCTTCTCATGCACAACTGGGGGAATGACAAGAGGTCTCAAATGGGGGGAAACATTTTGCCCAAGCTAAAGGGGTCTATTAAAGATACAAAACATTAGTACCTTTATATCATTTTGAAAAAGGATAGGTAAATAGCAAGTAAAGACTTTATTTAAAGACAGTAGCACTTACTAGTGTACAACTAAATTGGTTTATCATAAACATAAGCCATCTAAACTAAACTTATTTCAAGATATAGAAATTTACAGTAATATGAAACAAAAACATAAAGTTTTGGCCATGTCTAGAATAAATTCTAAATTTAAGCAATTACAATTTATCGGACACAAAATTAACAAACTTACATGTGCACCTGAAGTGGTAGTTTGACAACAGGGATCAAAGATCGATCGATCCCAACCACAACATAACATTTGTAGCAATAGTATTTCCTCGAAGACTTGCACTTTGCACACGCTCTTCTTTCAACATTACTAAAAGTAAAATCAAAAAACTTTTAGTCTTTTTTCAAATACTAACGAATAAATCAAATATGGTACACGTTAACTAACTTTAGGGCCTCAAAAGAAGCAAGCTTCATGTCCGAAAACGGATTTAATTTTGACTCTATTTTAGAACTACATTCTCTTGAATCCGCCGCCATCTTGAAATAGTAAATTGCACGATGTCGAGGCCCGACTCAGTCTCTTTTTCCTAAGGCTTTCTGGCTTTTACAAATAATAGGTGCTTCACTCTACAATTACTTTCTTTTTCTCCATAAAGAGCACTTAGTCCAATTAATTCGTTGACTTTTTCTCTACCTGTACTGCTAGAGTGAATATGGAAAAGCATCCGATAGGGATCGTTACGTGATGAGTTTTATATATGTTAAAGTTAACCTTCTTAACATGCCAACGGTCCCATGGTGTAATGGTTAGCACTCTGGACTTTGAATCCAGCGATCCGAGTTCAAGTCTCGGTGGGACCTCGAGCAGATTTTTTCTTTCTCATTTCATTTTCTGTTTTCTTCATTTTGCGAAACTTTTAACATACAATGCTTGGTAGGGGTTTCCTTATTGCCCCCTTCTAAAGAGCAAAAACATCACAATTTAGAGCATCATTGACTTTCAAGTTTATTCATAATATTTTACATTTGTTATGTACAATATATTTTCATGCACATCCTCATATAACATATTGGCTAAAAAATAAAGATTCTTTCAGAAATTAAATAAAACATTACCTTTTATGGAGATGATTACAGATTAAGTTTGTAAAAACATTTTCTATTTCTATACAATATTTTTAAAGTTTCTTTCAACTTTCTTAAAAGTTCTGTACCATTTATTGTATGTAATTTTTCATATTCATTTTTGATATGTAAAGAAAACTTATGATAGTAACAAAAGATTTTAGGCCAAGCCAGCCTTAGTATATATTTTTTTCAAGTAGATATTATGCATTCAGCATATATAGATAGGTCCAACACTTTTCCAATTTGATCCTTATAGATGCAACCCTCTCAGAAAAAGCAATTTACACTAATCCCTTTCTCAACAAGATGTGTTATCATTTCCTGTGTCACCTGGAAAATAAATCCATTTGATGTACAGTTAGATATAGAAAAGGTTTTTTGCTTCAAATTAAACCCTGAGGGTGTGACTTGACATTAATACTTCATTTTCTGGAATAAAGTAATTCAGAAAATGACAGTCTATACCAAAACAAAATCTGGGGGGAAGGGGATGTGGGGCATTTCCAATAGGTGGGGAAGTTCTTTGAAAGGTAAGACCAATATGCTTCTACTTGAAAGTGGTAAAGATAATTTGCTTTAACATTACTATATCCTTATGACTTTTTTTATTTAAAAAAAGTTAGAAATGCATAAAAAGTAATGTGTGGGATCAAGAGACATTGCACAAAGTTATACTACTTAGTACTTAAATGATAAATATAAAAAAGGTCTGAGAACACCATTACTTACTAGTCTAGTATTAAGTAAGGCAATGAATGTTATAGAATTTTTTACTTACTCTGCTACAGTCTTTAATTCTCAGTGACTTTATTTTCTTTTCTGGATTTAGAAAAAGACTCAAGCTTTGATCAGTCACTTTATAACACCAGCTAATGTCTAGGTCTTGCAGAAATGGGCAGTTTACAGCCAGTGCCTCAACACTTGTATCAGTGATACCATAACAGCTACTTACACATACTTCTTTGAGTTTTGGGCAGTTTTCAGTTAATGGGACTAAACCCTCATCTGAAATCTACAAAATTAAAAAGATCTATTCTTAGCAAATAATAATAATAATAATAAAATAAATAAATAAATAAAAGATATAGAATAGAAATATATAGAGTATTTGAAAAAATAAAGATGTCAGTGAATTAATTCAACAAGGCATGTCATTGAGCTTTCTTGAAATTATATCCAATGAAATCCTTAGACATAAATTAGCTAGAAAATGCTATTGTTTAATGTTTATTATGCTCTCATATTCTTTAGAACTCTATAGAAGAGCATGAGACATCTATTAGTATTTCCATTTTTCTTTTAGTCTAAAATGAAAACCATTAAATACTAAACTTGGGTTCCCTGTGGATAAAAACGTTTAAAAACAAAAATAAAAAGTTAGAATTTACTTATTTCTTTGGATTTGAAAGTAAATTTTTATGGCTCTAAAACACTACCTAGGAAACACTGTTTTGACTCTCATTTAGTATCTGCTCTTCCAACCACTTCAGCTTTATCCATTCAGTGGTTTGAAAATTGATAGCATCTGACATGTTCATAGTAATACAAACTAAAGCCTTTTTGTTAACTGTGATCAATTGTTTTTAATATTTCTTGGCAAACAATTAAATTCAGTATAGTCTGTTTTTGTTTGGACAAAGTGCCATTTGGGCAAAGAAAAAAAAAGACTGTTTTATTGAACTAGATACGATGATTTTTTGTCTTTCACATAACAAAAAAAGATATATACATTTATAAAAGTTTTCTAATTTTCTAATGAAGTGATTGAAGCAGAATTATGGAAGGGTGTGACTACAGGAAGAAGAAAAATACTAAAAAATTATTTAAAGTATCAAGGTCTGTTCTCAGCATTTGTTCCTTTGAAGAGTGCTTTATGTATATGCATGAGGCTCAGTTCTTTGTAGAGTAGGCAGGTAATAATTTCTAATGATAACACAACAATGTGTTTGAGATCACCTGCTTCTTAAGACTAATATTCATCATTAAAGAAGTGAATAGAGCATAAAATATTCTAAAGAATAAAACCCTACTCTATTTAGACACCTAGAAAAAGCTCATAAAATTTCCTTATTTTACTTATTAGGGACTGCTGGCATTATGAGCTTCCATCCAAAAACAAAAGTAAAACTAAAATGAAAATTTTACAACAAAAAAGAAAAAAAAGAAAAAAAAAGAAAAGAAAAGATAGAAAGAAAGGAAAAAAAAAAGAAAAAAAAAAAAGAAAAAATTAAAATAAAATAAAGGAATAAGATATTTTACCTGGAAGCAACTGCTAAGATCAAGTTCTTCAAGTTCTTTACAGTGCGCAGCTAAAAGTTTAAGAGTTTTATCTGTAAGTCCCTTACATTTACTTGAACTCAAAGAACGTAGTTTTGGGCAGTTTTTAAGAAGTGAAAAACTTTCTTCGGTGAAGCTGAACCAACAAGTTTCAGCGTGAAGCTCTCTTAGATTTTTCAAGCAAGTAAGGATTCCTTTTAAGCCTTCTGCGGTTAGTACAGATTCAAAAGGAACACAATCTAAAACCCGAATGTGTTGGAAGTAGTTTTCTATAGTTCTTTTCCATGCTTTTGAAACTCTACGAGAAATACAAATCTCATTCAAATGCAAAAATCTTAAAATGCGAAATACAATTTCCGGTGGTAAAGTGATAAAAGGGTCAATTTTAACAACTTTTTTAGCATAGTCTTTCTCTAAATCCCTCTCTTCCGTAAACTTCAGTATAATGCTTTTTAAATAGTCTATATAATCTTGATGAGACTGCTTTCTAGTGTGTTCGTCGTTTCTTCTTGTCATTCGTTTTGCCGCCATCTTTGTTGAATGAAACGTTTGTCAAACGTCAGGAACAAAAAGATTTGTTATGCAAGATAAAGAAATGATTGAGCAGGTTTCATCTATCAGAATCAGTTTTCGAAACACTGTATTGGTAAGAATAAATAGGATACGAAGGAAGGAAGACGAAAAAAATAACAAAGGAATTCGCGTTCGTTTCCATAAGTGAAGCTGCCACAGGGTTCCCATACAGGTTATGTTCTGTCTACAAACCTCTAGCTACGACGGCTTTGCGCATTTCCGGGGACACCGAAGTAAAAATCGTCGTCGGATTACTGTCCAAAAATGAACCATTACAATGGAGGCCGAGCTTGTACTTGTACTGAGGACTAAAAAGGCGCACCTCGTACTTCCCTTTTCAGTACTTCCTTTATAGATTTGAAGCTTGGAAAAAGTAAATATCAATCGCTACCAATAAACTCCTTCTGCAAACCAGTGGCGTGCAAATCAGACGCTATCATTTCAAATTTATTTTTTTATTTTATAATAAATTAGCAAATTTCTTTACATTTTTGTGGACACCAAGATTGCCGGTTGACCACTTTAAATATTACCATATTTTCAAAATACTGGTTTCAATGTAAAAATAATCCATACAAAACTTAGTTCTGTTTTTTCTTGTATGGAGCTTTTGTATTGCTTTTTGTGCGCTTCGTCTGCCGCCATCTTCTTCTCATTTTTGATAAATTTTCCAAATAATTACAAACGTTCTAGTGGAGTAATATAAAATATTTCCAGCCCTGACGAGAGTTTGGGTTTCACCATAAGAACAAGTACTCTGAGTTTACTTAGCTAGCACGTCTACAGCACAGGAGAGTTGTTGACTTTACAAAACTATAATATGAAAAACTGCAATATACACGTGAAAGCAACGAAAGAAGACAAACGTCCAGCCCATTAGACATGGGCAAAAAAATTACACGTTCGAATAGAAAAAATTTACAATAACTATACATAATAAATAAAATGCGTGCAGGTTAATTCCAAACTAAAAATTGGAAGAAAACTGCTGTCTGAAACATTATTATATTGTTTGGCAATAACGTGGTAGAATGAATATGTCTGTAAATTAACCAAAAATATAATTTGATGATATCCAAATATGTATCATAGACGTGGGCCGCTCCATTAGGAGAAATTGTAAATCAGAGCTATACTTGGTGTATACAATAATTTGATATTTATAAAGAGGTGAACATCACCCCTTGAAACTAACTGATTTAAACAAGATTCATAGTTTTACAAACACAACAGACCTATATTGACCACGGTGGGTTTCACATATACACTTCAAAAATAAACTATATTTTTTGATTTCCTAAAGAGTCATTAATCTAAGATGACTACTTCTCTTCTTGATACAAAATCACTATAGCTATCAAAAGTGCTACCAAAGAAGTTATTCATATAGCCCCGGTCTTCAAAGTCACTAACGTAGACACAGTCTTCCTTCATCACGTCTTGTTGGATCGATTCTTGTAACTGTCGAGATTTTCGAACGAGATTTTGAAGTTGAATTCCTGCCATGTCGGCGAGTTTTCTTCGGATTCTGTTGAAATCTGAACGTAGTCCTGTTTCCAAAAACCTACAAAATAAGTACAATTCAGTATAGATATCTTTTTAACTTCCTATGTTTTTGCATGAATCGTATGCACTTATTTTAATAAACGTTGTCGGTTGGTGAGACCAAGTAGCACGCTGCAAATCGTAATATATTCCTAGCCGAACAACATAATTTCTTTTTAGACTGTAATACGAGACATTATATTTGAGTTGGAAATGTGATTTTTCGTACTTTAGCCAGAAAACGACATTAAAGCACAAAAACTCCTTTCAGTTTCAGATCGCTCATTTTAGATTTCGGACTGACGAGTACGTTTTTGAAATAGTTGCATTGTCAAATATAGTACAGTGCGGAAAGCGCTACTTTTCATGAGTTATATTAGTTCCGTTTACAGTCCGTACAGAATTAAAACGGTAAATTGAACGAGGAGCAACTTTTTTAAACATTGTTGATAGTCAAAAGACGAGCTGTGAACTGGAGTTCCGGGTGTTTGACAGCCACGCCTTTCCGAGTCCTCTCGACTAACAAAAAGCCCGCCACCGCAACGTCTCTAGCAAACCAGTCGTGCCGAATGACACATATCCTACTAAAAAACTTGCAAATGAGCTGTAAATTTGATTCAGAAACACGTCCATTGAACCAAAATCACACTTCATACGCTTAGCCTTTGAAACTTTTAAAAATAAGAGTTCAATAGTTTTTGATTGGATCATTGTAAAGTGCAGGTACTCAACGGCTTTCTTGGCCCAACCCGTTTGCCTTTGTTTCGACTAAACTAAATGGTTTTTCTAACGAAGTGGATGATTTTCTGCAGATGGTCCGCTTTTGTTCCAATCTCCATATTCTTTTATTATTATGAATTGTAAGTGAATCTCAAAACAAAGTACTTTTTCAAATTTCGGAAAAGACATTTAAGCTATTCTGTTCTTCGGCCGTTTTTTTGGGCGTCTCAATTCTTTTCTCTCTTTATTTTTCTTTCATTTTTTACTTACATTCACTCATAGCTACCTCGTATCTATCTTTGTAGGGGGCCAGAAATTTTTCCTTAAGACGATTCTTAAGGGCGATGTTTAGAAAGCTACCGACAAAACCAGATAGAGCATGATAAATAGGCCTTTGTGTCGCTTTTCAATGTTGGTTTTCTGCCCGCTTATCTTAGTCGATTAGATAGCCTACAATGAAAGACAAGGACGCGATGGAAAGTTTATCATATCTTGTCTTGCCCTGCTTGGATCATCCACAGTCAGATATCAGCTTATCTCGTCAAAAGTGATGTTCAGATAAGATCAAGTGTTAATTTTTAGTCATCACTCTGTGGATTATGGCAGAGGGAGACGTACAAGATAAACGACCATTCGTTTTTTACAAGACCACCGTGCAGACATTAGCAGATACAGTTAAACCTCATTAATACAGTCATTTATATGATTGACAGCTCCCGGCAGTGCGAATAATAAAAGGGGTGCGACTAACAAAAAACCCTGAATTCACGGCGAATAACGAAAATCGACGAACAAGTGTTCAATTATACTATATTTGCAGCCGTAATGGCTATATGGCATCTCTGCAAATGTTACAATAAACATTACCGGTCGTATTGACGACATAAAAACCCAAACCATCCAAACCATGAGGTCGTAAAATAAAAGTATATTCTATCCCAACAGAACCCTCCTAATACGGCCAAGCATGTTCTATCTCGGGCGGCCGCAGTAAAAAGGTTCACTGAGTATTTATTGTATAGCATATTTTCAACCTTACCTTTCTACAAGACTTTGAATGCAGTCAGTAGAATAGTGAGGATTTGGTAGTTCTGTCGATGAGATGCAAGCCGGTCGTAATGGCCGTACTACGTAGTCACCTAGAAGAGGGTGCATCCAACCGTTCTCTTTAAACCATGCGACGACGATCTCTTTCCGCTCGAAGTATAGTTTCAGCTTTGAAAAGTACTCCAAATTGCCTTTTTCAAGGAATTCTCTGCAAAAATAACATAATCAAGTAAATATCAAGTTCAAAAATGCCTTTAGGCAACCTAATGTAAAAACCTAACTTCCTTGATATAAACTCTTCATTAGTAAGAAATTTGTCCTACAATCAAATATCACGGAGCTTCCTTTACCATGGCAACAACCACCTCACGCAACACGATAATCATACATGGATGCAACGTATCAAGCAAGATACATTAACGTCCAACCAATGGTAACTTAAATGCAAATAACATTAAAACATACACTGCCTTTTTCGTCATGAATACAAGTTTTTTTTACAAGATAAGAGGTTGCTGATCAAGTCATTTGCTGCAAAAGCTGCCCCAGGCTTAAAGAACCTGAAAAATGAACCTTCCGACGTTCAATATTCTTTCTATATATTTTTTCCCCCTCCGTCACCAAGTGCTGTATTTGGAAGGCCCATTTTAGCTCACTATTGGAGGCAACTATAAAATCACAGACATTCGTCTCGCAAACTTATACTGAAAGGGACTTATGACAAGGGAAACCGGTGAAGACCGATCAACTCGCAGCTATCGGCGTTTCGCATTTCTTTTTTTAGATAGAATTATAGGACTAAAAGCCAATAGAATTTTTAGAGAATTTCAAGCTAGACTTACTGGCAGTTAAAACCAATTGAAGCCAATACCATCGAAAAGGACCTCATTATCAATACAAAAGACCGTCAAGGAAAGTTGACCGTCAATATCCTTGCCGATATCGCATCGAGAGGCACCTTGTATATTAAACCAATATAGTGAATGGTCATTCTTCTTTTGTGATATCAGAGCTAATTGAGAATCAAACAAATAATCTGCCAAACAACAAGAGTAGGGTGGTGAATGGTGCCACCATTAGGGAGGGCGATTACGTGATGTCGTGACGTTCAACCCCTAACCTCGTGGTGCCGATAACTACATTTTTTCACGTTATCGACGATTAGTGAGAGAGTTAGAAGTGAACGTCATTTTCAAGTGGTTATATTCGTTGCTTGTTTCACGGTCTCGTTAACTTCAGAAAAACAAGACATATTTTTCAGCCTAAAGAAGGAACTTGTTATTCTTTCGCGAATGCCTTTTTGCCGTAGTTCAAGGAAAACACAATTAGAGCTAATAATAAAAGTTTTTGCTGGCCTGCTTCTCTGCATTGCAGGGTGCATTTTTTGTAGTCCGACAATTAAGAATTCTAAGTATTCTACTAAACTGTTCCACCAATCTTCACAACAATGTCTCGCATTTTTTTAAACCCACAAACCTTTTCACACCAGAACATCACAAAAGAGTACTTGAACAACATTAAAACTTATCATTCACGTTGCTATACAAAAGACATTAAAGGTTGACCAAAAATATGCCAGCATCATTCTTCCTACATAAAAAAAACCTACAGCAAAGTGCATAAAACCAGCAGCTCATAAAATGGCCCCACGCTATGGAAAGGTATAGACTGTACATCACGGCCATTGCTAAAAAAAATGATTGATTACTTACTTGCAGTATCTGTGTTCTCTAACAACAGCTGATGGCCGATGCTCTTTCCTGTAAGCAGTGTCTTTCCTATTCTGCCATAACCATACTTCATGAAGACGTTCAATATAAGGCTTTGCTTTGCTTAGAAAGTGGGTCAATGTTAACTCTACCTCTTCAGCAATTGGCGCTAGCTACAGTATACAAGAGAAGAGAAACAAGTTAGCAACAGAGTAATTTGCCTTAACCTTATAATGGCTCTTGCTAATGCCTTTGCATACTCCAGTCAGATTGTAATTTTCAATTCAAAAAAATTTAATAGAAGTGTCTCACCTCTCTGTTGACATATTTCAGACAGTGTCGATAGTCCTGTGCAACCATTTCTCCCTGTCTTGGAGGCCATAATTTGATACTCTTAGCATCAAGCCAGTTTTTGAAATAGCCACAGAACTCAGCATAGGCTTTGACTGTTTTGAAGCCTCCTTTTAGCCGTCCATCTATATACTTTGTTGTAATCTAAAGTAAAAACCATGTCAGATTAGAAATCGCAAAGCATCTCGGAAACGTTATCAAAATGTGAATCCAATCGCCATCAGTCACCATCTCTCCACCAAAAATTTAATTGATCAAAATTCATTTCATGACAATGGTAAAACCATTCTTAGCATACCTAAAATAAGTATACATCAAGTAGACTATTACATATCAATTGCTTTAATTTGAAGAGCTGAATAAGTGGTTCTGGTTTCCTCAAGGCTATCCATAGCTAAATTTCATCTCCAAAGTATTTTGAAGGAAACATGAAACCTCTTGTTGAACCAGAACTTGATCACTGCTGCTGAGCTTAAAGGCACTCGAGTTTTATAATTAAAGAGTTCCTTTTCGTTTTCTATTTCTTGAAATGTATCTTGCAAATCTGTCAAAATCAGCTTCTACAATTACTCATTTACAATTAGAAGGATATATTCCTTGACAAACCATTAAGTCTAAAGTATAGTGCCACTTATGGCACAACATATCTCACATCGTAACACCCAATCTGAACAACAACCCCTTCAGCTTGAAAACCCTGTTAAACCCAGAAGATCATAATGCTATTTTTCCAAATATCAACTTTCTTTTAGGACGTACCTGATGTAGCATGTAATTGTGAGTAGTAGGTCGCATGTGTTCCGTTAAGGCCTTCAGTGCCTTGTGATTGCCCATTTCTCTATCTTCTAGATACTGATACCATTTCTGCTGTCGCGAGGAGTGAAGAGAGAGTTGGTAGTGTTCTTCTAATGCTTGTCTATTTCGAAGACATCTCTTTAGGACATAGTTCTGCATGGGAATAATGCCCCCATGCTTTTTAACAAAAATTTTGTACAATGTTCTCCATTCATAGTAACTAGAAGGATAATCTGCTTCTTGGTGGTCATCGTGGTCTAATGAAACAAAAATAATAATTAAAAAAAAACCACATGAGAAATAAAATTTGTTAGATTTCTCTTTTTGTTTAAAGGTTTATCTCCAGTTTTCCTCCCTCCATAAAACCTCATCTGCAACTTAGTTAGACATTCCTGGACTTTGATCAGCCCATAGGTTTTTTCAGGGTAGTCTTCAGGGAATCAATAAAATCTGAAGTCTTATCTTGATTTACACCAGTCTCCTCAAAGTGAAGCTGTAAGTGATATTTCAAAGCAGACAATGAGGACTGGACGGGAATTCAAGTCTGCACAATTAGTTCGGCTGCGCCTCGGACTGGAACTAATTGCAAGGACTTAAAATCCTGTCCAGTCCGATTTGGAGGCTTTAGAATGACTTCTCATACTCACTAATAATTCAGGAGGTGATTTGTTTAGGATTGAAAGACTTAAGGGACAGATATGTCCCTGAACTGAATTAATTTTGATCCAGAACTTGAGTAAAATTTATTCAGTCCTTTCACAGAACTTTACCAGGTTTCAAGTAACTTCATGTGTCCCAAAAAATAGCCCATTGATTGGCTGGTTTCCTCGTGAATTATTAATCAGTATGAGAAGCACTGATAAAAACCATGATAAGTTTTATAGCTTTGTATGATGTATGTAAACATATTTGGAAGAGGATTCACAAAAGAAAATGAATCATCCCAAAATGCTTAGTCTTCTGCACTGTTCCTATGGAGATAAACCAATCTTCGTTTTAGAATGCACTTGGGTACCTATCAACTATTACATTGTTATCTTGCCTATCTTCCTGGACAGGATGTATAAGATTTTGTACAGCAAACTAACATGTATTTTATATGTTTGACTGGCCCTACTAGCTTAGAAAGCACATTGTCTAAATATAGCATAATGTATCTTTTTTTGTGGCAAACATCTACCTTTGTGTGTTCCTACTGAGTAAAGAAATTAATACCCTTTTCTTGAAGAGGGTATATGTAAAAAAGACATTAACCATAAAGTTAGGAGTTATCTAACAATTTTTTTGGAAAGAAGAAAACTGAAGGATTCCGTGAAAAACCCGTAGCATAGGAGAGAACAAGTTATCGAACAATAACTTAACTCACATACTAGGCACTGCATACAGGGCTCGAACCACGGACCCCTTGCACCAAAGTCTGGAATTGGTGAGAGCGGTTGATGCCTTAGCATTGTAGACCACCCAGGCTTACCCTAAAAAAGGAGACCCCATATATATGCATGGTGATATCTAAATATTATTTTTAATATTATTTTTTTTATTAATACCAATTATCTTTAATTGAGTATTGACTCAACTCCAACTGTAGGAAAAGTCCAATTAATATGAAAACTACTGCTAAGTTCTGCAATAATAATATTTGGCAGCCCATAGCCAGGCATTATTACATTCTGTCAAAATTTGAGGTTCTGCTGCCAGTTTCTCAGAAATAATTTATCATGCAGCTATACATTAGTAACACATTTCTTTTATAAATATCATCATATCAAAGTGGAGTTGTTCCACTTGAAGTTCTTCTTTAACTCAAGCCTAAGTGGCAATGAAAGCAAGAATACTCAACAATGTTAGTTATTAAGCTCCTACCTTGCTGGGATTCTTCATAATGTGTTTCCAGACATTTATCTGTCAGACCCCAAATAGACTTTGCTTGGCTAGGAGTGAGATGGCTAACACTATGTGATGGAGGTTCAGAGCTAAGTAGATACCAAACTATGACTGAAGTCTTAAGCTGACTCACAGGACGGAAGAAGTTGTGATCGTTCTTGAGAATTTCAGCTTTATAAAACATTTCATATAGATATAAATAAGAATATTCTACCCATTTGACATAAAGTCCAAAATCAACCTGTAAACAAAAAAGAAAAATAAGGGTTAGGATAACAAGAAATAACAGGTTAGACAGTTTCTTATGGTAATAGGATTCTAAATATAGTTTAGTCATCTCAAGGTAACTTTTGAGAGGGATTCTTGGGTTCTGCCCTTCACAACAAGCAATTATCAATAAATATGGGGTCCAGTTTGTTGGCTTGCTTGGCATTGCAGACTTTTAGACTAAAGACTTAATAAATAAATATCATATTATCATTAGATATCTGTGTCTCCAAGGTTGCCTGTTTCAGCCATTTAAATTTAAATTCTACCTTGTCACAAAATGGATATTTTATGTCATACATTCATGTCTGGAGTGCAAAAACAAGCTGAAATTATAATTTCTCTTTAACAATCAACAGCTCTTACTAAAATTTCGTTAAGTACTCCCTATTGGGACCTATTGAATTTTTATTAAAAACCAGAAACAAAAGAGAAATTCCTTGGTCCATGGTCCAGTGCTTATGAACCAAGGGGTTTTTGGTATCATTCATAAAACGTGCCCTGTAGAGGGATCTTTATGTTTGTCATTTCAAAGTCAATCTATATACTCTAAAAACGCAGATAGAAGCTTCACAATTTTAGCTTTTGGTCATGTTCTGCCATGTAATACACAGGCCAATAATTATCTGAATACGTTCTAGAATTTCACTCTGCTAACCAAATAGTTATGATAACAAGCCACAATTTTAAAGTTTTCCCACTGGCCATAATTTAGCACCACAACTTACAAAGGGAACAGTCTATTGTGAAACAGCTGCATCATAAAAAAATCTATTTCAACTCTAGTTATACGTCCTACTTAAACGTTTCTAGAAACCAAGATCTTCAGATCTAGGAAATGGACTTCTAGTAGAGAGATGTACAAGTTTATTACGAGGCATTCAAACATTTTTAAAGCGATTTCTGAAACGCCTGGGATGAAATGTTCGTGTCCATGCAAGGATAACATACATTTGCATGTGACAAAACCTTAATCAAACCCTATCAGCAAACGAATTTGCAAAGCCCAAGGCATTGGCTAAAACTTGTCAATAAGCAGAAATAGTTGATTTCCTTCTTGTAATAAAAGTAGTTTAGATGAAGGGAGGGTTATTGTAGGAAGTGACGAAGTATGTTTTCAATGGTTAATAGGAACAGCTGGGAAGGCCGGGTGAAAGAAAACCCAAACTCCCTGATAATATCGCCTACATTCCGCCTTCAAATGGCATCGATTTATTTATTCATGGCTTTTTCAAAGTTATGAACGGTAAACTCTTGTACCGAAGGTTTTGGAAGATTTTGCGCATTATCACGATTTGAGATACCTCCGATGCAGTATGGCCGTATTGTGTGACTAGTTCGAACAAACGAAAACAAAACATTCCATTTGTTGGATCGAATTGCGTTAGAAAGCTCTAATTTTCAGGAATCGATCTTAATTTTGCTATAATAGGAAATATTCTAAGGAATAAACATTATTTCGCTTGTTTTGAACGAATTTTTAAATGTCCGTGGGATATAAATACCCAAGTCGGCAAATGAGTTTCTTGTTTTGTGATACGAGTATACACGACTCTTGTTCACATCAGATCGACAGAAGTGTTTGGCTGCCTTCAGCACCCTAAAGCTGAAGTCCTTTAGATCTATTTACACAAGAAACAAAACAGAAAAGCCTAAAAAGAAACAAAGCTCCAATTTCTTGGCAGCTTAGATATTTTGAATAATAAATTAGAGGTTGCTTCCTGTGCGAGAAATGGTAGCGATGGGAGGGACCGATTCCCTTGTGCTCAGGCGCTTTAGAATGTCGAAGAACTGGAGTCTTATCGCCTGTAAGAACTATATCTTCTTTCTGCTAGGTCTTAAGCAGTTCAAAATACAAAGGATTTAGAGAGTTATCCATAAAATATGACGACCATTGCTTGTGGGGGAACAGAGCCACATGGCATCTTAAGTCGGAAACGCGATGTTTGAACGCTTTGTGCTCGAAATCCACAGCCAAAATTTGTCAGCTTAGAGTTACATGAAAGAAAGTCTATTCCTTCTTCTAATGTGAACCACAAAGGAGATCGGTCGCCTGGAAATAAGCTAAGAATATCATCTACGTACCTTACATCGATGACGCCATATTAGATCCGAGAGGCAGAGTCGATGGAAAAGCCGACATGTTTTGCTTAGCGTTATAAGGCTCCTAAAGTCTAGATATTCCAGTATGAGTACAAGAACTTCTTCACTCAAATGAGTCAGTAACGATGGTGGTTGAATAATACTAGAAGCCATCTCGTCGGGTTGAAATATCCTTGTATTAGAAGGAACATGTAGTCTATGTGTCGGAGTAAAAGACAAGGGTGAAAAAGTTCTTCTGTTTGAACATTCTGTTACAAATTTTTTCGCCTTTGGAGGCCCTAAACTCGAGTCCAGCATATTCCTTTGTGAGTTCGGCCTCAAATGAATTTGCTCCTTTGGGGCTAAAAGGTTTAGATAAATAGCAAACGATAAATCAATCCTGCCTTGCTAATGACTCAATATCTCTAAGGCCAAGAATTGAGCTTTGTTGTTTTTATATTCTTTTGACACGTGCATTTCCCGTCACACTACGCATGCGTTACCTGCAGGATGACATGGTTTGGACCAATCAGCGTTGGCGGCGCGTGTTTAGAATTCTTTGTATGTTGAGCGGGTTGTGCTAATAAAACATAATTACCACTACTCTTACACGGAACACAAATCACTCGACAATGGATCTAGAACCTTAAATTCAACAAAGCTATCAACCTTAACGAGGCTGTATGCTGCTCGTCAACTCTTGAGCCAATCGCCATAGTGATTTATCAGATCTGCCTTGAGAAAAGACAGGACAAAAAGGGCCGCGAACAAATGTGTCAAGCACCTCGGTTCGAAACATAATCCTCTCTTATGATTTATTTAATTTCGCTTGGGTTTTTTATCGAAAGGCAAAGATGGCCTCGAAGTTTAGCTTGTGGTGGGGTTCAAATTCGATTCGCCTTTTGAAGCCGAAACTTTCGTTTCGAATGGCTTGCCCTGTGCCCTGCTGTGTTCGTGGTCTTTGTACGTAAAACCGCTAGAGCGAGTCGAAGGGTTTACATGGAACGTGTTACCGGTAGTTTATACGACTGAACTGTTGCGTACTATGTCGCCTACTCTTAATCTCGTTTTTCTTCTATTGGATCTCTTTGTTGTTTCGTGACTTAACTTCCTTTCGAGATCAGCAAAACTGAAAAATGTTAAGAACGTAACTGACGACTTTCGTTTCTCGATTGGAAGACCCGATTCGGCCAACAGAATAGTGCTGAAAAGCCGGTTCCAAGTGACTGCTGAATGCTTCTCTGTACAAATTCAGTCAAGCGAAAGCCGTGAGCCTAATGACCAAAATAATATAAGCTTTCATCATAATAGGCTCAGAAAAGATGGATGCATATTCAAAAGCCGTATATATCGCTAGGGTAATTGAGCGGGTGAAAAAGCCATTACTGAGTGAAATAAAAGTAAGAACCATAACAATATTTAAAATGCTCTCCCGAGTGACTGATGACTCAAGTATTGAAGTAAAGTGTCCATATATGTAGAGAACAGTTCCAATAACCAATGCTGTTGCTACTTAAATTCTCAACAAGAAAAACTCAGTACCATGGACACAAACTCTTCAGGCTTTCATAAGTAAATACTGAAAATGATATGGAATTTAAAGAGCCTAATTCGCAAGCGCTTTCGTGTTGGAAGAGGCCAATGAAATGTCACTCTGCTGCCTATTGTGGTCGGGGGCTTTGTTCACGTAATAAGGGAAAAGTGAAATGTTAATGACTTCCTGCAAGTTCTATTAGCAGACATACTCTGGCCACTAGTTGGCTGTGGATGTGTCAGGGCAAAACCCTTAATATTGAAACCACGGAAACCACAAAACTCGTCGAAGAGGGTCACGTGACAACCCCTGCTGAACAACCAGCTGTCATTCCGGATTGTATGCTTTTGTTTGCTAGTGATAGTTAAGAAAATTATGTAAAAAAATTAAGCATATTGATTGGTGTTTAGTTGAGAGGAACAAAAGAATGAATTATTGAAAGGACGAACGGTAAGCTGCAGCATATAATTTTAAGTAAATCTTCGCAAGGGGTTGAGAATTTCATGTCGATAATGAGTCAGCCTAACTGAAAGGAAATAGAAAATGATGAAAAGCTTTATATATCAACAGTAAACTCTTCACGTTCTACAACCCAGGAAAAAAACGTTCTCTCGTGCTTTTCACCTTTCAAACCTTACATGTACCGATGTCAGTAAATGTAGAGTTAAAGTGGCCGTTGTTCCGTAGACCAGCACGTTCTATCAATTATTAATGTTATTTTTTCATTTCATCCAATTAGAGTAAAGGGATATGTACTTTCCAACCGGACAGCTTTCCCAAGGGAGCCCCTGTTAAATATGACCACCAACCATTTCTAATTCGTTTTTAATATTTGGACAGCTGAAAAAGAGCTTCTTGGTTATGACACCCTTAAGAAAAAACGTCTTTTATCTCGAGATAAGAGAAATGGAATGGCTCTATTTACGGCGCTGAGCAAAGAACAGGTCCCTGCGTGTGACTCAGAATTTTTCTTTTCGTGGAATCTCGAAAATAGATTTTTTTAATGAAAACATATGGAACATTCAGTACTGCAACGTAATATTCAAAACGGTCGATGGATCATAGTGAATCCGAGTGGAAGCAGCCAATAGCCAATCAGCTGCGGTGGACCGAAAACAGAGATAAGAATGACTAAATCGGAGTCACAAAGAAGGAAAAAAAGATGGTACTTGAGTACGTAGTTCTCTTAGCTTGTTTAATGGTTTAAAGCGAGGGCTTTCAATAATGGATCGGCTTGTTTGCACGAAACGTTTGATATATCCGCGCTGGCAATCATTAGAAAAGGATGATGGGAAATGATATAACGGCAATCATTAGAAAAGGATGATGGGAAATGATATAACGAGTTACATTCGTAATTAAATGTTACACAAAATCGTTGAAAACTGTACAGAACTGTAAATAGTACTTTTAAGAAGTTTGAAATTCGTGTTCTTTCGGGTAAAAGACTTGAGAATATTTATAGGTTTGTGGTTCTAAATAGATAAATATGTTGCAAGACTGAATCACGAAATCAGTACAATTTAAAAAGATTTTTTGGAGGGTGAGTTCAGCCCTTTTCTTCATCTAAATTCTTCATTGATTATAACTTTCGTAGTGAAAGGGTTAATGTTATCGGAACAAAACTCTACTGAAGTCTTCCCAAAACAGTGTTGCTCAACTTCAGACAAGTTCATAAGACGCTTTCTTTCTGGTTTTCTATTATTTGTTGTGTGGTTAAGAGAAACGTCTATGTGGTGTACTTTACTTATTATGAACACACGTGTGTATACACAGTTCCCTGTCACAGGTTGTCCAATTGTACGGTGTAGAAGGGCGGTGGTTGCTTGTACAACCGTGGGATATACGACTCCACCGGGTCCATATTCTCACAGTATAGCACCAGGCACACGTTTTTCCACCGGCAGAAAAAAGCTAACAAGTGATGGATTATAGTACTTTCTTAAGGATAACTCCAATTAATCAGCCAATAAATGCATTAGAAGAAAAACAAAAAAAAACAAACAAAAAATAAATGAAAGCTGAGTAGATAATAGAACAACCTGTCTTGTCCATAAAAACAAAGATTTCTGTGGAAATTCATCAGCAGTATTCTAAATAGATTAACTATAATAATAGTGCTCGCTTCGTTGTGATTTTTTAACTAAGAAAATTATATATTACTAGTTTAAGAAATGGAGTTTTTGCCTGTTTAGTTTAGACGTTTATATTTTAGTCATTAATGGTGTCACGATATAAAATGAAGACGGTTACAAGACCGTACAAGACAAAATAAAATGAAACAGTATTTTATGAATCATGGCACTGATTTGTAAATCCGCATCATCAATACAGCCGATAAATCCATCAAGTCCCACCCAACTAGACCCTTGAAAGTGTCAACAGAGTGAGAGTGCGTTACAGCATTAAGCGAAACTGAAATATTGCCTCCGTTCTGACTGCGGTCTTATTGATTGCTATTATTATGAAAAGTTGTTTGTTCTGAACGCCATGCATGAAAGTGTGGCTTAATATCATGTAGTGCCGACATTATTCGAGTCATTGCTTTCAGAGTCGGGAACAATCTATATCCTTCTACAGCTATCAGAATTTGAAATCTTGAAGTCCTAGACATGCACAACTCGATCTGATACCCAACTGTGTACCAATGTTCAGTTGTTGGATTGTTGTGTGACTTCTAAGCATCCTGCGCATTGCATGGTTGGAGGTCGGTTTTGATCAATCTAATAAGAATGCTTTCATAGTGTAGGGCCGGTTGCTTAGAAAATATCTAATAGCAAAACAAGCCGCTAAAAAAAAGAGACACCCAATATTGTTCAAACCTGACCTTGACAGTGAGTAGGTCAAGGGAAATCATTCTTTGCTATTAAGGTTATAGCAGTGCAGTTAAGTGTTGTTATTCAAACGTGACGTCACTACCATAATATTTAAGTCGGCCTAGTACCGTATGTGTTTAGTCACAAAAGAACCAACTGACCCGATGAACACATAACGAACCGGAAGGTTTTGTGACACACCCCCGATGACGTAATACTCGGCTTAGTGTGGTGGCGTTACGTTGGGCACGTACGAATCTTTCACTTACTACGTACCTCGGGAGTTTGAATGTAATCGAGTGACATTTCAATTTCCATTTCCGCTTTAACTTTTCTTCCGGTTGAAATATTTCGTATTCAAACTGTTGGCCTTGGGAATATTTAAGTGTGTTGTATATCCCTTCATGTCTATGTAGATTTATATATATCTATATTTATTTTCGTCGGAACCTGTGTATACTGAATAACATATTACGTGTGTAGCCCTAAGGCAAACTTTCAGTACGTACCGACAAATAATAAAGTTTGCAAACAAACTGAAAGTGCTCTCAACTGATGAACAACATGTTCCAATATCTTTTGTCATTTTTTGCCAATTATCATTCTAATTGCTTTGATAATATAAAAGCACTTTTAATTATTCATCTTTAATTAACGCCGAAAAAACTGTTTTGAGCCAAGATTAGTATATGGTACGTTTCACACGTACGTACTGCGGGTTTATAAAGAAAATAATTGTCAAATCAAATAGATATATATATTCTATCCAGTTTTCTGTCTTTCGTTCAAGCCCGTCCTTAGTTCCCAACCGCCGTGTCTTTTGTTATTTCATTCTCTTGGAAATGCAAGCCAGCAGATCGTTACGTGACGCAATCACGGAGGCAAGAAGACTAGAAGACAAACAAATTTTAATGTGCTTGGCACGTACTCTAATTTTACTGGAACGCTGTATTGTTTGTTCGGCAACTTTTTATACTTTTACTGCGGTTTTCCATATTCTGCGTACTCAGACATTTCAACTGTTATTGATGGTTTTCAACCATTCCCAAGAGAATTAAATAACAAAAGACGCGGCGGCCATGTTGGAGGATATAACAAAAGAATTCATTAATAATTCATTTGTTAAGTTCCTCCAACATGGCCGCCGTAAAATTGGTTTATCACTGCCAAGAACAAGAACATAAGAAGGTACCGACTGATTGTTTGTGATTGACAGCAGCGAAAAACCAAATTTCAGCGTGCAGCTCGCAACTACCGAGTTCGCAGAATATGGAAAACCGCAGTAATTCCCATCTCAAGTCTTTTGCAATTGGATATCGATTGAAGCTTTGAATAATGGACCGAATCCACTATGGGCCTGCCCATTTCAGACACACATTGCATGTGTCACTCTCTTGAGAATAAGAATATTTGTTTGAGTTGTATCCATATATTCATGTTGATCCTAGTTCTCATGCGCAATTGTTAAACAAAGAAATAATACTCTAGGGAATGACACGTGGTCTTTAAATGGGAAAACTGTGTGGATGAGGTCTATTGCTTTCATGGATTTTTTCGGTATAAGCCAGCATCGAAACTGAAACTTCGAAAAAATTGATACATTTATTAATTTTAGTGAATGAAACGGAAATCAATGAATTGTACCCTCGTACGATCAACGGCACCTAAAGAAATGAGAGATGCCATACCGGCATTAATCACTCAGAGGTCTCATCCCATTAAGCCGCGATAAAAACAATGGAAATTAAAGAAAATATATAGAAAATTAAACAATAATGAAAAGGAATTAATCACACGTGGTTGGAATATGAATATGAAAGAATGACTCATACTCGACCACGCATTATAAGTGTATCATCACAAGCCGTGCGCTTGTATACTGATTCGGGCGCGGTACATGGTCACTTAAACTTTATTCATAAGTCATCATCAGTTAAAATGGCCACCGTCATGCTGGAAATAAGCCTGAAGTGAGATGACGTTTTACCCCCGTCTGTAGACCATAATCCTTTTCACACTGCTTTTGTTCTTTAATTATGACTATTGTTCCTGTATTCTCTAAGGGATAAAAAATTTTAATATGAGAGAACTTTAAAAACTATTATGGTATAGAGTCGGGGGTAAAACGTCATCTAGCTTCAGGCTTATTCCGATGTCGATTCTTTATAGACTTGCCTGCAGTCATAAGCGCTTCACAGCGGCTGCTCAGGAGGCTAGAGTCCGGCAACTAGTGATGATTTTTAGAGGAATCCCGATCTCGATGTAATTATATGCATTTGTAAGCGACTAAAACAGTAAAAGAGAGGGGAGGGGAAAAGAAGAAGAAGAAAAAAGAAAAATGAAAGAAAGAAAAGAAAAGAAAAGAGGAAGAAAAAAGAAAAGAAAAGTCAAGTAAAAGTAGCTGATTCAGAACTAATCTAGAGAAATGCAGTCTCGATGGCAAAGGTGGGCACAGGGGGATCAGCATCACGTTTCACGCACCGCTATATTCCCACGTCATCAAATTTAGGCATATTAATGAATAAAGAATTTTACTGACCTTTAACTTTTCGAAAAATATCGAATCAGTCATTTACGAATAGGCTTCTTTACCTTAGTATGCTGAATGCCCATTTCAGACCACATGAATTCCTCTGAGAATTTTTCTTTTATGATGAATATGAAGAATCGATTCCCAAGAGTGGCATTATATGGTCTGAAATGGGACAACAAACAACGAAGCTAAGGAGGTCTTTACGCACATTTTATGAGAAAAAAACACGCGCGTCACAGAAAACCTGGAATTCACAGACCACATTCTACAGTTTAGCTATTTTCATGCCTGGGCCACCCTGAAATATTGGAGATTACGATAAATTCCAGTCCCCTTTGTCGTTTTATCCCAGCCTACCTTTAATCTTAGACCGATCCCAGAATGCATGTGGTGCGCAGCAAATCCTATTTTAGTGAACGCCTCTGATCATCTTAGACAAATCTGTTGACACAGTGTATCGTGCTTGAGCTGAAGTAGAAATTCTTAGGAAATAGGTTGTCCAACATTATAGCTTAAAATTTACTCTCTCAAACCTTACCTATAAGCAAAGGAAGATACGATACTAAAGGGAATTGGCGGTCTCGCATATCGTCTCGAATGCGGCTTCCCTCTGGTAAGGATTGCTTGGGTTTCCTGTGGTGTATGATGTGTTGCCTGTGATATATGTGGGTTGCCTGTGGTTAAAGAATTTTGTTTGTTCAGGGAAGCAAAGATGATTGAAAGGTTCTGTCGATCTGCACGTCCACGTAGCAAAATCCACTATGGCTGACGGTGTGAGAACGATAAAAACAAAAGAAATCAGTAACTATTATAGCGGAGAGATCCGTGAACTCGTACTTTCTCATTCCGAGCCCTTGATTTTTCCTAAAGCTTCTAAACAGTGGCCGTGCTCGAAGTGGACACCTGAATTTCTCGCTGGAAAACTTGGAAATGTTCAGATAACTTTTCGAATCTGTGCTAAACTTGACTCCCCGTTTTATAAATTCCCTTTGAATAAAGCGGTGACAGAGCCAGATTGTGAATATTCCAAGGCTTCTTTGCAGAATTTTTGTGCGTGGCTGAAAGATGATTTACAAAATGCTGGCGATTTAGCCAAATTCCCAAGGTGAGTTAATTAAATTTAAAGGAATAAAACAACCTGTAATATTGTTATAGAAATAGAAATCAGGTGTTTAGAGATAATTTATGTTTCTTCTCAAATTTCAATCTTGCTTGCAAAATAGCAACCACTTTCTCCTGTTTTCAACGCTATGAAATTTGTTATCTCGATTATTTACAGCTTAATAAATGATGACTATATCAATGAAAGCTTAACTTATTTAATTACAACGATAAGTTTATTTTGATTATTCTAAATTTTCTTTAAGATGCAAACGATGAAAATCGATGCGCAATATAAATTTTGGCTGCATCCCAGAACATATTATGCCTTTAAATTCATGAGAAAACTTCAGAAACACTACTCGTTTTGAAGCCATTTCGAAGTCACAGTCTAGTCGTGTTATACGCTATTATTAGTATTTATTATATAATTACCAATGAAATATCCTCTATTTCTCTATTTCGAAAAATTGATATTTTCACACGTGAAAATAACATGTTATTTTCACGTGTGAAGATAACACCATTGTGATGGCTATTCAAAAATTCACAGAAAGAATTGCCTGAAAAAGCCAAAACATACTTCATTGATAATTATATAATAAACAGAATATTACATGGCCGCTTGGAGATACGAATTTTATCTTCTTGTGTTGAAAATCTCTCACTCGTTTGCTACGCTCACTTGTGAGAGATCTTTTCAACACTCGAAGATAAAATTCGTATCTCCGCGTGCCCATGTAATATCCTCTATAATATATCCATTAGACTAAAACAACCAGACCAAAAGCTTGACTGGTTAACATGTCAGCTTTTTATTGACTCATAGACCAATATCTGGGTTTTACATGCAGCCAGATATGTAACCTTGTGGTCAGCAAAAGCTGCACAAAAGAACATTTTATGCTGGTAAATTAATGAGAAAATTTCAGAAACACTACTGGACTGGAAGCCATTTAGGAGTCAATGTCAATGTTATTATCGTGTTTCAATTATGGTGTGTGACTACAGACCAGGGGCTGCAGAGGAGGTGCGGCAGGGGATAGGGGGTGGGGGCTACAGTAGTCTTGCTTTTTTCCCATACTAGTCTCTTATATTTTTCAATCTTAGTGCCCCCCTCCCCCTCCCCCCAAATTTTCCCATATTAGTCTCAATTTTTGCTTTCCCCCACTTTTTAGGGTGCTCCATGGCCCCTGAAGTCTGTCACCATTAGGGCTGCATGCCTATATTAAGCTTATATTATTATTTAGAGAAATCTATTGTTACAAGTTATGATTGGAATATTAGCAGTTGGAAAGGGACCTACTATCCGAATTCTGCTCTGTTCTCTTACTTTCTATTAAAATAGCTACCAAACTTTTCAGGGCACACTATTGGTGCTATGCTGATTACAAGTACATGGCAGAAATTTTCAGTGAGCTTCCTTCATTGAGACAAGGTCCTCTGTGGAAAGCATTTGGATTTCCAGAGGTCACGGGTGACCAATCAACCATATGGATTGGCAGTGAGGACTCGAATACACCTTGCCATCTAGATACCTATGGGTGTAACCTTGTCGCACAAATTTATGGCCAAAAGAAATGGACTCTGTTTCCGCCATCTCAATCTGACAAGCTATGCTCAACCAGAATCCCATATGAGGAATCAAGTGTTTTTAGCCGAGTGAATATAAAATGTCCAGACCTGAGTCTGTCACCTGAATTCGACAAGGCTGTCAAATATGAGGTATCTGTATAATGAGCTCCTTTAAAACAAAAATTGGCAGGGATTTGCCAAGAGAATAGATTTTCACAATTTCACTGCATACCTGGTCTCTTGTGTTGCAGAGGGCTTTCCAAATATTAATTGTCATCCAAATCTCTATGCTATGACTCTTTGGATGTTTTAAGTTGTTGCATTAGTACCAACACTAGCTGTAGAAACCCCCAGTGGGTTGTTTTGGCTTGTTGATGTCATCATGAAATAGAATCATTTTATTTTATTTTTTACGCTTTCAGGTAGTTTTGAATCCAGGTGATGTTCTTTTTGTTCCAAAACACTGGTGGCATTTTGTGGAATCATTGGAACCTTCGATTAGCACAAATACCTGGATTACCTTGGTACACAACAATCGAGTTATGTTACACATGCACACACATTTATCATTTGCCTAACTTCTTTCCCCCATACTTCTCTCCATATTTTATTCACAGAATCTTTAGCTTTAATTGATTTCGATTGTGGCCTGATACTACTGTGAAATAATAATAAATGAACGTGGCTGAGAGTCAGAGATGTGTATTGTAGAACATGACTAGAACAATGGGAAAAAACAATGCACTTATTGCTTGGAAAGAAGCTAGATAAGTTTACCTATAACTATGTGTATATAATCTTTCAAAGTGTTTCTAATTCACAATATTTCTAACATTCTAATTAACAGTCTTTTTTAAATTCTTTGTTCAGGATAGTGACCATGTTGACAGAGTCCGTGAAGCTGTCACCAGAACACTGGTAAGTCGTTCATACATATCAATGCTACATTTTACAGTTCCGTTCATTGACCAAGAATAATAGTTCCAAGCTGAGGCTGTAGTTGCTGCACATGATGAACTGAAGTTTTGCTATGCACCGAAACCAGCCTTGACATGAAGCTGTATTTGTGGTCACTGAAAAAAACTGTAAAATGGAGTATTGGTAATCTAGCTCTAGAAGTAGTAAGAGGTGATACAGAAGAGAGAACAGAAGACACCTAGAATGCATTATTTAATCTTCATTATTTTTGTCATTTGATCTGAATTTGTTTCTTGTATAATTAAAGGTTTGTTCACTAAAGGAAAGTGAGAAAGAAGACCCAAAACTTTGGCTCAACCCAACTCAGGTACGGTAATGGCATTTACCAATAATTCTCCTGTCATTTGCATAAAAGTAAATTCTTAACATATTGATTGATGTACATTATCCTTTATGGAAAAATTATAGATAGAAAAAATTTATATGCATGCTAATAATTGTCTTGCATTATATAATGGTAGATTTTTCTGGTGTATTTGGCACATCTTGGCCTCAAAATACAAAAATCCTAAAAGGTCATTTTTCAGATTTTTTTATTTATTCATCACTTTTATCTAAAGCGGGCTTCCTTTGGTTTCTAGATGCATCGTGCTAAATTGCATGTCCTTCCATTTTTGTTTTCAGGAAATGACAACACATATTCAAAATATTGAATATGTACAGCAAGCTGTCATGGCATTCTTCCAAAACCAAACGAGTGGATCTCAAAGCCGTGCATTAACCAATAATGATATCATTGATTGCATTACTGCACCGGAAATAGTCAACCAAATTGCCAACCGGTTGATGTCAAAATCTAAAACAGGGGATTCTGCAGCCAATATTTCTCCTTTCAAAATCCCTGCCGAAAGGTCGTGCCACTGTGAGTGCTGTGGACCAGTGTGTATCAGGACTAGCATGATGGCAAAAAAGGCAAAGAGAAGCTTAAGTGTACCCGTTGGAGAAGAACACAAACCTCGGCCATTTGATGATGACAATGAAGAGATCCCCAAAAAGAGAAAGAAAAAAATCCTAAAGCAGTTTGCTATGCCGTGCCAATGGATTAGCTTGATAATTTTAACTGATAGAATTGTAGACAAAAATACATAAAAGGGGCACAGACTATAATGTAATGCTGATAACTTCTCATTAATGGCGATGATAGTAATGATTTTAATATAGTAGTGCTCATGCTAATGATTGCAGTGATGATGCTTATAATTTGAATCATAATGCTAATATTACTAATGCTAATACTAATCCAAGTGGCCGCAATAGACCGTTTTCTCAAAGTTGCGTGCGCATCCAAATTTAAGAAATTGACGGGCCACGATACCAAAACACGAGTATTATCACGCATTGTTATGACTTTTTTTCGATAAGAATTCATAGAATCTATTATTTTCCTCGTTAAATATAAAACTGTCAATTTTACTGAATTTGCGTATTTCAGGGTTTTTTTTTTCTTTTAATATTATTTTATTTATTAACAAACATGAATCATGATTACACATAACAAATAATACAAATAATTACAAATAGTGGTTACATTAGAGTGAAGTCATTAAACCCGTGAAGTAGATGTTAGACTAATACACTTTAGTAGACCCTAATTCCATTGTTTTCTTTTGTGTCTTTTTGGCTATTACACGTTAACTAGTACTTATTTCACGCGTAAATTGCCTTCGCTCTACTAATGCTAATGCTGATATTAACACTAGGAAATAACGAAAGAGCAGAGCAGCACCACACAACAGAAATCACTTTAGCTCGGTTTGTCAGCCCAGGACACGCAACTGCCAGAATCAATTCAATGGCTTACTGCAGATATCGGTCACAAAATTCCATATATTTTTAATGACATTACACTTGTTGACAAATCTCTCGTACTTTCTAAGTAGCCTTAAAAAGGAATACTAGTTAAACTAGCTCACAGGAAGGTAAATTTGCACCGTCGGCATTCTGTAAGACTATTCGCCTTTCCAAGTAGTATGGGCCTCATGGCGCCTGAGATTGGGGAGCTGAATTTGGGGCACGAGGTGGCAAAGCTTAGTTCCTATGCACCACGAGGTCATCTTCGAGAGGCACACACTGAAGGTATTGCCGACATTAAATAAGGTGGCTTTAATATTTATATAGATTGTATAAGAAAAAGATAAAAGTAAAATGCTTATACAGTGAGGGATTTTTTTTACTTGGGATCTTATACGATGTGAGTTCAAAATCACATATAAAGTACAGTTTTTATTGGATTGCGATACTTTGCGTAAAATCGTTCCTAACCCATTCCCCAAAGGCTAAATCGATTCCGCACCCGGAGCCACGTTCCTCTTTACAAGGAGGAAGGGTGACCTTACCACTAGGGTTACCCTAGTAATTACACCTTTTGCTGTTCATTAACAGAAAATGTACATTCATTTGTGCCAATAGTTGTATCAATAACGTGTATCAACGTTGTATCAACACCACAAGTAACATCATTAGCGCGAATCAACTTTCAATAACGATATTTGAATATGCGTGAACATTCATAGGCATCAATGGACAATCAATAGCGCGTTCGTACATTCATATGCGCGGAATGTATTTTCTTGTGCGCGAAATTCAACTTCAATAACACCAAATGACAGACAATTGCATTTATGGACAATCATTTAACCAAAAGTGAAAATTCATTAGTGCTATTAGCATAATCATTGACAATCTATTATAACGCGCTTGGACAATCATGAGGGTCAACGTTATATTCTATAGCGTGGTTCGACAAACATTTGCATGATTCGAATAAACAATAAGAGAAATAAAACAATCATTAGCGGTTTTTTTTAATCACTTTAATACATATAAAAAACTCAGGAAACTGCCTCCATAATAGCGGCTGCGTAGGAGAATAGCAATTAGCTCACTTAAAGCAGCCGACATCAGCCGTCCAGAGATCCAACAACATACGAACTATTGGACTGAGGCAAGACGACAAGGGATTGCTCTAGGTCTCTACAGAAAGCAGTTGCTAATGGAAGGGTTCCAGAGAAATGTGGCAACCATCACTATCGCTAAATGTGATCAGTGGTTCAGATATATGCAAACGTATTTGCCACGATGTATAAATGGCGAAGAAATTGAAGGCTAAAATAGTTTTTTTTTAAATCGCTAATGATTGTTTTATTTCTCTTATTGTTCATTCGAATCATGCAAATGTTTGTCGAACCATGCTACAGAATATAACGTTGATCCTCATGATTGTCCAAGCGCGTTATAGATTGTCAATAATTATGCTAATAGCACTAATGAATTTTCACTTTTGGTTAAATGATTGTCCATAAATGCAATTGTTTGTCATTTGGTGTTATTGAAGTTTAATTTCGTGAACAAGAAAACACATTCCGCGCATATGAATGTACAAACGCGCTATTGATTGTCCATTGATGCCCATGAATGTGCATGCATATTCAATTGTCGTTATTGAAAGTTGATCCGCACTAATGATGTTACTTGTGGTGTTGATGAAAGTACATTACACGTTATTGATACAACTATTGGCATAAATGAATGTACATTTTCTGTTAATGAACGGCAAAAGGTGTAAAAGGGATACTCCAGCTCATACAATGATGAAGGGCCTATGTTCCCAAGGGAGCGAATAAGACTAAGCTAGATCCTAGCTACATATTGTTTATTTTAATGCTTTTACGAGCAGACGCGGCCAACGTTTTTGGTAGAGTTACCCTGTCTGCGTTCCATAGCGGTAATCCTTTATAAGCTTCTGACCGGGTTTGGTTGCCGGACAACTTTTCTATTGGTTCTCAAACCTATTGTATCACGAATATCTTATCCGGCCATTATCATGAAGTACGTTAATGCCTGCTGATCATGAATCGCAATACCAGGAAGCAAAATAAATTTAACTGAGCCGTCAAAATTTCCCCCCCATATCTTGTGATTTGTGATTTATCTGACCATTTGGTAGGCAATTTTTTTGTTGACGTTGCTAACCAGCCCTATCTATTGACCCTGCTTGGCTGGGAACCCAGCCATTTCCGTTTGCTGGTCAAGAGGAATGTGGGCTTTGGGTACGACATCGATCGCTTGAAGGCGTGCCAACATGAAGGTTATTTGCGCTGGAGTATCCAAAACGGGTACTAAATCCATGGCAAAAGCCCTACGTATTTTAGGGTATAAAACATATGACTTTGTAGAACAACTACAATTTTTCCCAGATGAGTTTGACGACTACTTTACGTATGGAAAAAGACCTGACTTCCAAGCCATGTTCCAAGATGTTGACGCTGTAACTGACACGCCAGCATCAATTTTGTTTGAAGAGCTTTTTGAAATTTTCCCCGATGCTAAAGTGATCTTAACAGTTCGTGACAATGAACAAGTATGGGCTAAAAGTTACAGCGAACACTTAAAACTCTTCACGTGCTGGACGTGGATTTATGGGTATATGTTTTTGGGCAGGAAACGATTTCGAGTAATAACATCGCTCGATAATGCACTCCTAGGAAGCCGTAATCCTAGCTCGTCTTTAATCCACATCAAGCGATACCAGTTGCACAACCAACGTGTTCAGCAAATCATCCCAAAAGACAAGCTGTTGGTGTTTAATGTAAAGCAAGGTTGGAAGCCCTTGTGTGAGTTTCTCGGTCGAAAGGTTCCAGACGAGCAGTTTCCTCGAGCTAATGTTGGAGGGCAACATGCAAAGAGTTTTCTGCGTCATTCCTTCCAAAAGGTTCTGATGATTATGGCTTTCCTTGTTTTGGGTGTTGCTATCATTGTATTTCTTATAATAAAGAAGATCTAAAAAGTCCTTAAAATGCATCGAAAATAAATAAAGTAAAGGGATTAGTATATGTAATAGGACTCCATGCTGTCTAATTAAGAAATAATTGGACGAGGAAAGTTCTGAGGACTGACAAAATTGGATGAGGCCATAGGCATGAAATCCCATTACCTATTAATTATATAGCTGCCTAATTAATCCCATATCAACAAAACCTGTCCAATTGAGAAAATAATTGGACAGTTACCTATATGGGATTAATGAGAAGCTGTTTAATTAGATATGTTAATGCGCGAGTCTGGAATATGTCATGACCTGCAGAAACTCGTGAAAAGTTTGCAAGGCTAGCGTGACATTTAAAGACCCACATTTAAAAGTTATTGTAGTAAACAGGAAAGGTTATTAAGTAGAACACGTGCCTACAAGAGAAATCAGCTATCAGTAAGAGTTACTTTACCACAATGGATGACGTCCTACATACATATCCCAAGCTCCGTCAGTTGCCAACCCGACCTAGGCATGACTGAGATGGAGTGAAATTATTCAAAAGGCCATAACTCGCTCAAATTTGATTAGAAAGACTTCAAACCTTCCCCAACGAATGACAGAAATAAGAAACAAAAAACAGTTAGATAATTACATGTAATTTGATTCAAGGTTTTTCTTTAAAAGGAAGAGTAGCAAGGGCCTCTTGGCGCATGGGTTCTCGTGGGGCTGAACTTCGTGCGCGAGGCAAAGCTTTTCAATGTCCACTCGCCACTCCCTTAATCCTATGCACCACGAGGTCAGATCATTAGCAGTGGTATCTTCGATGACAAACCTAATATATGAGCTGAAGTTATTGCCTACGTTAATAAAGGTGGCTTTAAGTATTTTTATAGATTGCATAAGAAAAAAGTAAAAGTAAAATATTTTAAGGGCCATTCCTAACTTTTTACTTGGAGTCATACACTTATTTCAATAAAGTTAGTCACCTGAAAAGCTACAAAGCTGAGACCGACAAGGGTTATGGGTAGATACATTTTACATGTTTTAACCGCTTGATAACTGTTGTTGGACTTGAGATCTTTTACCAGTTACAAGTTCACCTCCTCTGAGCATCCTCAACTACTGCAGTTTGTGTTGAAACCTTTACTTGTTGAATATGTAACTTTTCCGATGATTCTCAGCGATCACAGCTTTCTCGGTTTTTGGTGACAAACTTTATTGAAATAAGTGTATACATTGTTAGTTAACAATAACAAAAAAAGTAAACGCCTTTACAGTTTTTAGGTCGATACAAGCGCATTACGTTTTGCGTTCTATTCGTTAATTTGATACACTTATTTCAATAAAGTTAGTCACCTGAAAAGCTATAAAGCTGAGGCCGACAAGGATTATGGGTAGATTCATTTTTCACGTTCAACCGCTTGATAACTGTTCATGGACTTGCGAATCTTTTACCGGTTACAGTCTCACCTCTTCTGAGCATCATTGAGCTGCAGTTTGTATTGAGGGAGCTTTGTATATATATGCTTTTTTGATATGAAAAGTTTCCCAGTGTTGACGGGTGAGGGATTGAACCAGGTGTGCGACATCAGACGTGCAGCATTAGCAGTTAACGCCAGGTCTCAAATCGGTGTCTTGAATTTTTAGCACTGTACAGAATGGACGACCACTCAACTTACATTTCCGTGTGAATAGTTTAAGAGAAGTCTTTTTAAAAGTAGTCCCGTTCCGTGTGCCATGCTAGGTTTAATTCCACCTACATACCCTATATTGGGCTGGCGCCTCTTCTCTCTCGTTCTCATACTTACTTCCTCATTTCACTAACTTTTTGCCATCCATGTGGACATTCCATGCTTATCCTCTGACACCCTTAACAAGCTCAATCGACATTTACTCATTGTCCTCTGACATTCTACTCATTCCCTACTGAATTTATTTACTTAGTTATCAACAATATTTTACAGAGGTGCCTAGTTCAGCAAAGCTGGTTTGAATGGGGCTCTGTTTAAATTAAACTTACTGACAGAAAATATAGTACAGAATACAAAAATTAAAGTTAGAAAGTACCTAAGATTAAAACACTTAACATTTAGTATTGCATGGCGCACAGGGTTAATTTTTAGCGAGGTCTGAAATGCTTTTTAAGGCCAGACTTGAATATTGTCAAGTCGTGAATATGTGATGTGAATAGATTAGGTTTCTCATAGGGAAACTAGCGAAAAATGAGTTAAAATTAAAAACCTATTCCAGCTCTAGAAAGCGCACCTTTATTTTAGTAACCCTACAAAGATCTAACACCGATATTTCACCTATAATATAACGAATCTTTATTGGTTCCTAGGGTTAATTAAGTAAGGGTGCTCTTTCCAGTGCTGGTATTGGTTTTTCAACCAGTTTAAAATTTACCTCGTTTGAATTTGTGGCTGCCATTTTGGCAAAGGATCTGTTACAAGTACAGTTAGACCAAGTTTCAAAACATTTCATCAGTTCCATCGACGATTTTTAATGTGCTATTATAGAGCCATACTTTTCTGGTTTTGAAGGTTTTTGTAGAATCGATGGCCAGGAACATTTCTAAAATTCGTTTGATCTCCAAAACATTAGCATTCAAATTCTCATTACTTAGACTTTTTTGGTGTAAATAAATGGAACGTTACTGCGGTTCACGAACGTGTACTGAAACTTTGGGCCGGTTGTTCTAAACTGATACTGCAACCTGAGAACAGCCGTCCTTTCGCTCGCTCCTCGGCGGAAGTCTCATGTAGGCAATCCCAGGGAGCGAGCGAAAAGGCAGGAGCTTCCTCAGGCTAAAAGTACTGTTGCCTGATTTGTGCGCATGCGCATTAATCGATGCCGGAGTGTCAAGTACAATCTAGGTTCTCGCCGTGATAAGATACAGTCCAGGGCTAATGTATTGACTAATATTGCGAAGACTAACTCGATCAGTCCTGTATAATAATATACTAACATGAATAACTAATTTTAATGACATTTCACTTATTAGGGTTCAATTTTACAAAAAGCTATTTACCTGTTACAAAACCAAGTGTGGACCGTTTATTCTACTACTAGTCGAGAATTTCTGAAGTGCATGAAATGTAGTAATATTATGGATTTCGTAGACTGGGAAGCGTTTAGCATTCTGACACTCAAATGGTTTTCATATACTCGACCAATCAAAAAGCGCGATATATCCTGATGTCCAATCCGAAAGTCTTGATGTAGCAGGGGCGGATCCAGGATTTTTTCAAAGGGTGGGGGGTTGTTGCATTGATTGAGGTACTTGTTTGGCGGGAAAGTAGCACAGGGTTCCCAAACGAAAGTAGGTCTTATGAAAATGATTATTTCCTGTAGGCGAGCATGGTTGTTTCAGGTCCCACACAAGCGTATAGAAAAAAAAGCGAGCGAAATGTGTTCGGCACCCCTGTTTTAATAAAACTCACGATGCTGTTGGTGTTGTCATGAAAAAATAAATAAAAATAAAAAATCACGATGGCTCTCATAGGGGGGGTTGCAACCCCCAAAACCCACCCCTAGATCCGCCACTGTGTAGGAGCCATTCGAGTGTCACCTTGTGAAACGCTTGCCATTGATCAGGTACAAAATCTATCTTTAAGTCTCTAGTCTTTTCTCACTGGTATTATTAACATCCTTGCCACTCAAATGGCTTCCTCACTCGACTAATTAGAAAGCACGATATATTCTGCTGTCCAATCAGAGAGTTTCGATACAGAAGCCATTTGAGTGTCGCCTCGAGGCACATTTTCCATTGATACAAAAGCTATATTGTGTATATAATCTTGTCTCACTGGTAAAGTATTAACATCTATTGATTTTTCAAGCCTGTCTATTGTCTTCCATACTGTCCCTGTCCAGGTTGTTGTTGATACGGGTAGCCCCCGGGTGGAGGGCCATAGAAGTAGCCCTGTGGTACCGGAGGTTGTCCTTGTTGCATGCCGTACCCCCCGACACCACCAGGAGGTGCATAACTACCGTAACCGTATGGTGCATATCCTGGGGTTGGCATTGGTTGGTAGTATTGTTGAGTTGGATAGGAAGGTGCTGTTGGTGCACTCGCGTACTGTCCTTGTGTGGTGGCAGGGGCTTGGGTACTTGGGGGTGGAGGGCGTGGTGGAGCTTGTCTTGTGCCTATATCGATACCGAACAAATACTCGTATAAAAATTTTTTGACGATAAAGAAGAGTAGTGGTGGCAATAATTTTCTTCTTTCTTGTTTTCAAGAAGTGCAGCATCTTTACCTGTTTTTTCCTCCACTTTTACACGTAATCTGATTATAAGTTCGTTACTTTGCGCATGCTGTGCTAGCAAAAAAATCCAAAAAAATCGCTCGTCTGCGTTTCACGTAAATAACAGAACACTTCAAAATTGGAATGTAGAGTAGTCAGTTCGTACTATATATTTCGGAGACCCAAATATCTCGGTTATCTATCGGTTACATCTCGCTTATCTGTCGGCCCCGATCGACAATGAAAGAGAATCTGATATCTTGCATTACAGTAGGTATCCGCCCGCAATCAAATCATAAGAATATTGTTTTGATATAAATGCTATTTGGGTCTAGGATAATCCCAGATGTATCTACTTTTTACCTTGGTGATGTACTGGTGCTTCTGGAGTTGGTTCTGCTGGTTGATTTGCGATGGCATTTTGGAGTCCCCTATAAAAATACATATTGTATTTGAACCAGTAATGATAAAAAGGTAAATTATACACCGTGAAAAGATGAAAAAACTTACTGACGTTTCGGACGCTAGTCCTTCGTACACCGACGCAGCTCACTCTAGTTTTTAGCTAGTTATCTCTTTATATTTTATTTGATATAGTAGTAATAAATTATGAGTTCGGTGTGTGCAATGAAATAGAGAGAAGAGAGAATAATTGATATTTTTCTCTCATATTTTATTTGGATGAGAAAAGGAAAATTAAACAGAAAAAGACAAATTTACACCAGGTTCAAAAGTACTTTAGACAGCTTTCGTCAATCAAGATAACAATATATATGTTCATTATCTTGAAAACCACCGCTTGGTTGGCTGGGCACCGGCCTGTCTTGCAGGACGTCGTGGGTTCATATCCCAGCTAGTCCAACACGGTCTTAAAAAATCTGAGTAGAAGGTGCGCTTTTTTGCTCAATAAATTATCTACAATTAGTTACAACTTTTGTGCGAATTTATGACTAGATAAAATGGTGGTCCCGTCTCATTCAGATACTAAGGACTACAAGTTTATCAGTTGTTTTATACTTGATTGATGGAAAATCTTAGAACTATATTGGTGAAGTTGGGGTCTGGACATATGGGTCACCAACATATCGATGCCAGGATGTATAAATGTACACGAAAAACGTGCTTACTTGGATAACTCTTCCCTTTCTGTTTTTCGAGCAAAGACGAGGTCCCCAAGCCTCTGCTGGAATCTTACTAAAATTGGCGTTAAATCGTTGTAGAACTGAAATGAAAAGATTCAAAAAACATTATAGCAATGTGTTTGAAAAGGGGTTGCTTATCTATGATGTCTTGTACTTTCGGTGGCAGATTCAAACTATGATTGGTCAGAACATGATGTTTAACATTTCAGACATATTTTAGATGTTCAAGGGTTTCTTAGTTTGATTGTAAATCATGTGGGAAAATTGTGTTAGATTTTGAATCCATTTACCCTGGGTGCCAGAGGCCGTGTGGGGCTTGGGGGTAGAATCCATTCACCATTATCAACGAATAATGACAAATCTCGATCTTAAAATAAAAGATTTCGTAAAAAATGACTGTGAAGTCACTCGACAAAACACTGTCACGGCACATAGTTGCCTACATCTAACACACCAATCACAGCACACAAGGTCGCTGCAAATCTAACGAAGATGCTGAGACACGAAACCATGAAGGTGAAAATGAGCACGGCACGTTGGTACTGTGAGTGTTTCACGGTTCATACATCAATCTATGGGGTATTAATCCATTACGACTGAACAATATAATACATGGTTGAGCTTAAAATGACGACCGATCAGTTGCCGCCATGATCACAGGCCAAACTACTTTTAGCTTACTCATACTTCATTTCTGGCTCAACGTTAACGGTCAAAATGACCGGCAAGGCAAAGATTTGATTTCCCTGCTAGCAGAGCAGGGTTTGGCGCCACGGTGCGTTACATTTGCTCATGAGCACTACATGTAATCGGTTAAAACTGGTTTTGTTCGTCCACGATTGTGGGCGGCGGTGTATCAAAGGAAACGCTCTACATCGGCAGTCTCCTTCCTCCCCGCCTGAAAGAAGGGAGAGAAAGAGAAGAGAGACTCTGCTAGCAGGGAAAGATTTGACCGGACAAGTCCAGGTTCTGGCCGTTATTGTTAGCCCTACATGAGAAGAAGATAAATGGTTTGAGTATTTCTAACCTTTGTTCCTTCTTTAAGGTTTGCAGTCAGTTCCATGTAACTGTCATAAGCTGTTGCCAAGTCTTTTAGCTTGGCTTCTCTCTCACTAACAGCTTGTCCAGATTGCTTTTCTTGCACGAATTTCTCATTGGTAGTCTATTTAATAGCAGTCATGTGTTAATATTTTTTACATTTTCTCATTCTTTTTTTATAATTTATTTTATTCATTATTAATATATTTTAAATATTATGATTCATTTGTAAACAAGTTTTAAATATCATTAATTTAAGTACATTATATTATTGTAGAGCGCTTGTGACAGCAATGTATGAGCGCTATGTAAATTAAATTATAGTAATATTATTTTTAGCTAACCACAAACAAATATTCATTTCATTATTTCTTACAAACTCCTTTCATCCATTTCTTTTTCTTTTGGCTATTTTTCATTTTTTGCCCCTATTCCATTTTCCATTTTACTTTATATTCCCCACCCTAATCTATCACCTGTGCTATAATAGCGGTCCAATGTCCTATTCCATGTCTTATTCCATTTTCCATTTTACTTTATATTCCCCACCCTAATCCATTACCTGTCCTATAATAGCGGTCCAATGTCTCTTGACTTTGCCTATCCTATACTTCTTATCGTCATGATGACTCATCGCTCCAGGAGGCGCGTAAGGCCTTCTATACTTCTTATACTATATTCAAATATCTGGATGCAAATATACCAACTCCTAGTACTGACCTGTACAGCTGCAAGGACGCGTTCCTGTCTGGACATACTTTCAGAAGCCCTTTCTTTGAGTGGATCATAAGTACTTGCTATATTACCCCCAATGATACTCTCCACGTCTGACACAGACCCATCTGCAGCAAGAGCGCTCAGGAACTTTACAGCTATGCAGCAAAGACAGATATCACGATTGTTAACAAATTTAGCATATAGACTGTGGTTTCCAATTAGAATTTCCAATGAGAAACAGACGGTACCTACTAACAGCACGTACATGGTACGAAATGCCGTAACACTGAAATGGCTTCCCATAAGAATAGTGGGAAAAATACGGTATCTACTAACAGCACGTACATGGTACGAAATGCCGTAACACTGGAATGGCTTTCCATAAGAATAGTGGGAAAGATACGGCACCTACTAACAGGACGTACATGGTACGAAATGCCGTAACACTGAAATGGCTTCCCATAAGAATAGTGGGAAAAATACGGCACCTACTAACAGGACGTACATGGTACGAAATGCCGTAACACTGAAATGGCTTACCATAAGAATAGTGGGAAAGATACGGTACCTACCAACAGCACGTACGAATATGCTTTCCATAAGAATGGTAATCGTATAAGTGGGAAAGATACATACTGACTTACAGCATGATATGACGTAGCACTGAAATGGCTTTCCGTTGTCTTTCAGTAATTCATCCAATCACAACGCGTAATTTATGTCTGTTTTTTTTTTTTTGTACGAAAATCGTAATCGCTCTGTACCGTTTCTTACTGTAACCGTAACGACTCGTTGGTATTGGATGATCCGAACAAAAGCAATGGGAAGCCATTTTGATGTCACGGTATATCAAACCGTGTACGCGCTGTAAAACTCTTATATTTGAACAGAGGGTTGACCAGTAATCTATCCAACCACACAAACATCTATCTCAGTCTATTGACTCCAGCTCACCCATATCATCTTGTTGTGCCTTCAGTTCTTCTTCTAAAGAGTCACGTTCTGCCTTGATGTTTTCAATCTCGTTCATCAGTTTTCTTAGCTCCACAACGGTGCTACTTCCAGCAGCATTTGAAGAGCCTCCACTAATTTTGGGCAGGAATGCAGCGATTTCGGCCTGAAAGAAATGAGGCAAAAAATGAGAAAATCATTGTTTTGAATCAAAACCAAATTCTTAATAACCGGGACATATGAATATTATCATCCATAAGGTTACAGATTCAAGTGGCTTGGATGCCACATAAAATGGCGGTTCCATCTCTCCATTGACACACTACCTCACTTTGCATCGGAGGGACATAAAAGAACCACTGAAAACACAAAAAGACTCTGACAGACCACACTCAATGTCTGTCCTTTACTTAATGGGTTGAAAATGGGTGCACTATGTACCTCGGAGGGGAACTTGGGTCCTATATACCTCCTTTGCACAGGGTGCAATGTTTCCCATTTCAGACCACGTGTCATTCCCTTTCGAATACAATTCTTTGTTTGACTTCTATCATTAATCATGTGTTTTCTCAACGGAGCGCAACCGTTAAACAAAGAAATGATACTCTAGAGAATTAGTCTGAAATTGGAAAACATGACAACAAAGCTGAGAAGGTCTACTGTGCATCGCCAGCAAAATATCAAAAATCGAAGTTTACCTCGCCTTTGCACAATATATCCATTGCTTTTCTGTGTGTATTATACTTTTCCCGCACAATCCCATCAGCACAAACAGCATTCTCCAAGATCCCTTTGTATTTATTTGTTTCTTCTCTCAGCTGTACTGTGAGTTCAGCAGAAGGTTTGGGAGTCCATTTTTCCTTGAAGCGATCTCTCATCTGAGTGTCGTTACGTTCTTCCTCGTCCAGTTGGCGGATACCCTAAAAACGATGGTGCCAAATATCTAAGAAACTGTTCCTTGAACTTAAAATAACGGCAAAATAACAGAATTGGACTTCAGTTGTCTGGTCAAATCTTTGCCTTATCGGTCATTTTGGCCAGTGACGTTGAACCAGAAACGAGGTATGACTGAGCTAAAACTAATTCGGCCAGTCATCATGACTGGCGACTTACCAGCTGTTACTTTAAGCCCTGTCTTCTATTGTGTGTGTGTGTGAATGGGCGGGGGGGGATGTGAATGAGGGGGGCAGGTAGAGTTGGGGGAGGGGGTGGAGTAGAGAGTAGGGATCTCAAAAAAAGTTCAAGGGGGGAGTAAAAGAATCCAGAGTTTCAAGAACAGTTAACAAAAAAGTTCTTTTATAATATAAAACGTTCATAAAAATTTTGGTGGGGTGGCTAACAACTCTTAAAATATATTTAAATTTGACAGTTCAAGTATGCATTACTGTACCTCATCTAAAATTTCTCTGTTTCTTTGCAGTAATTCAGGCAGTTCCTGCATAAGTGTGTCTATAGTTGCCACACCACCCCTTTCTCTGATGGTAGCTGCTTTTTCAAGGACTGATTTGGGTACTTTATCTCCTGATAGATCCTCAATAGCAGCTGGTAGGTTCAGAGAAGCAAGCACACTACAAACGAAAGAAAATACCAAAAAATCTTTAGTATTCATGTTAGAGATTAGCCATCTTGTATGGGGATCTGAGAATCAAATCCAGCAATGCATGTATGAGACTTAACCATCCTAAACTTCTATCTGACAAAGAGGACAGAGGATGCCCAAAGAAAAGAAAACATTGAGAAACATTGAGGCTACTGTTGGGAGACTGGCCATGAACAAAAAGAAGTGTGACCTTTTATGGGCAAAAAGAAGTGAAGTACAGATCTTGACTTTTAGAAGGAGATGGTGATTTGTATTACAGCCTATTTCGTAACCCTAACTCTACTCATCTACGACACCAAAGCTAACAGGAGTTCCTCGAACCTGGGTCACATTGGTGAGGGGCAGAGCACTAACAGAGCACACCAGTTGTGCTCTATTTATCCGAGTTTATTCTGATCGCGAGTGAGAGAAATTTTTATTACAGAAATTGGAATCAAATTATCTTTGTTTATTTAAAGGTGTAGGAATGGTTGTCTGTATTGGTTAAGTGAGAATTTTATTTTTGTTCTTGCAGATCAGAATGAGCTCGGCCTGTTGTAAGTTTGAATGAAAGTAGCCAAAACATCGGGAGTCAGTTACATCGCAGAAACATGAAATGGGCTGTAAATTCTTCTTTTCTATCTCTTATAACTGGAACATTTTAGAAAAGTGTCTTTCTTTACCTGTTAATTAGCTGAGTTCCTTCACGAAGTCTTCCAACTTCCACGTTAATGATCTCTGCTTTCCTACTCTCGTATGCCACCAGTGCATTATGGACTGCCATGGGGACCAGCTTGGGGAACATGTCCATGAAATTATCTGATGCTGGTTTAGACAAGAGAAGTTGTTTGGCCAGAGCTGCACGGCCAATGACAGCCATCTTATCATTACTAGGAATCATGTCATGATAAATCAAGTTGTTATCTTTGTCTGCCTCGGCATGTGCTCGCTTGATACGATCTACCCATGCCTGTTGAATGGACAATAGAATGCTGTTAATGAGGTAGCCAATTGCCCTATTTCACTATGATGTCACATCAAAACAAACTATTGTTAAAATGCAAAGGATCATGGTCGTCGCAGGGGGTCAAATTGTTCTAAAACCAGTATCAATCCATGAAGAGAAGTAGAATAGCAAGCAAATGCTCAGAATATTTTTTAGTACATATTAACACATATTATATCTGAAAACCAGGCCATTTTAGATCATACTGTTTCGCTAGGAGCAAATTGTGTTGAATTTTGTAATGGATTTGGCGATTCTATCCCCCACATAAACAAGCAGGCGTGACGTCATATATAGTGAAATAGGGCAATACTGAACATGAAGTATTCATTGATTATTAATAAGTGTCTAATAAGCTAACAAAAGAAACAAAACCTATATAATACCTTGGTTTCAAATAATCCTAGACTCTCTTTCTGAGCTGACTCAGACAGGTCTTTTGCGAGCTGAAATTATAAGAGAATAGTCTAAAATTAGCTATTATAAGGGGGTAAATAGGTCTACCGTTTGGTGAATGTCAAATAACTTAGTCCAGATTAATATTCAGAGTAAAATCTTAACAGATTGGCAGACCCTGCAAGTGCAGCGGATCACAGATTTCATTAATTTTTTGGGGGGCCTGGATTTAAGTTTTGCTGGTTATAGAGTTCAGATCATCAATCTAAACCCTCTTAAAGAAATGCTTTATGTTTGTTTTTGTTGGCTAAAACAAAAAGTACAAGGCAACTTTTGAGGGTGCTCTACACTCATGTCCTTATGAATTAATTATGAATTTAGCAAATATGATTTCTGGTTAGAAAGTAGTTAATACCAAAGATTCACACTATAACAATATTAATTTAAAAGTTACCTTCATTCTTGCCACATTTTCTCCATATGCCCCCTTATCCTTAGCAACCAATCCCTGATGATAATTAGCTATGGCTAAAAAGTAATTTTGTTTGGCTCCAAGTACAGCGATCCACTCCTGAAAACAAGAGATTAATTTCAATAACCAGCAATAATGGCAAAAAGTGCCAAAGACTAGACTTTCATATGAGTTTTGATCCCAATTTTTGTTTTGAGTTAACACTCAAAACCTTTTATAAACAGTTAGAAACTTATGTACTATGATAAAATGCCTGTTTGAAGCCGTATTTTCAATTTGTACAAAGATGTTTTGTTGCATTTGTGTTAGAATGTTGCTTTATCAGGCTTTTTTATAGAAAATATATGGGAAATGAGCAAATGAAGGCCTAAACTTCATTTTCAAATAAAAATTTTTTGCTTTGGGTTAATACTTTGATTCCACTTTCATCAGTCATCTCCACTTCCAAACAAGTTAAACTTTCTGAATAACAAGATTTTAGCAACGTACAACAGCCTTTCTTTAAGAAAATAGTTTTTGGCACTCACTGCTTGAATACGAAAAGAATTCTCTCTTAACAATTTACAACAGTTTCAAGTGGTATGTCATGCATGAGTGTTACTAGGTGTTTGGAATTCTGGGTTCAGAAATCTGCCTCGTCAAGGGAATTAAGTTTTACATTTGCTGTCTTTTGCTTTTCTAGCCTATAATCTACAAGTATGTACAAGGGCCTTTATTCCTTTTGATTTTGAATGGATATCATGTCATACCTTTTCTAGTTGTTGTCTGACACTAGATACTTGACAAGCTTGGTTTGCTTCTCTGTAAAGATCAGATGCTTGGGCTGCTACTTTGGCAATGATAGCTGACTTCATGTTATCTGGTTACAGAGAAAAAAATCAAATTTCAAGAAAACCCTTAGCCAAAACAACCTAAGGGCTGATCAAAGCCAGGGCACTGCTAATTCAATTGCTATAATCAAGATTGACCCCTTAGCCATGACCCCCCAACCCCCCTGCATAATACCATAACCCCAATTCTTGACCATGACCCCCCCCCCCCCCCCCAATATATGTTTTGCAATAACTATTAAAATGTTTTCACCAGAAGAAGTATAATAGAAACACTAGCAAAGCTACAACTAGACGTTCATCATTGGATTTGCAACTGCAAGCTAATTTAATATTCTTTTATGTTTGTTTTTTTGGGGGGGGGGGGGGGGTATGGTAGGGAGGTCATGGCATCAAGTAGGGTCATGACTGTAAACCTCAGAATGTACCATGCTCACTAATATATCTAAATTTCACCAAACTAAGGCCTTTGACCACAAAGAAATAGCAAGGAAAGTGGAGGAAGAAAATCATTAACAGGCATCATTGTCAACAGAATACCTTTCTCAGTTTTGTGCCATATTGCCTCTTGTCCTTGAGCAAGCATGACAGAGCTTAGTGCATTAAGCATTTCTATTGACATGTCTGGAGTTGGTACTTGATGCAGCTGAGGGAAAACCAAATCCTTCAACATCTGAAAGCAGCCACTTGCATTCTGGGGAAAAGTAAAAAATAATACAAACTAATTAAGGCATAAAGAATTATGAAGCAAACAACATTTTAGGGACTTGGTCTATCAATGCAATTATTGTGCAGTAAATTGAATATCCTTTGTAATGTATAAATATTGAGGATCCCCTTGCACTGAAAAGAGAGAGGAAAACCAGAGAACCTGGTGAAAAGACCTAGGAGCAAGTGAGGACTGTAGATAACAGCTCTGTTCACACATGCCTTCATTGAGATAGGCTTTGAACAAACAAGCAACCTGGTCCATACAGTATAGTACTCTCAGTTGTCATTTAAGTTGGAAAATCTTTAATTACTTAGCTACTCTCTTTGCTCTTTTCTCTCTCTTTTCCTTTACTGGGCTTCCTGTGTTAACTGAGAGTTCACCACCTTAGGCTTCCTTGTTTTTACCACAAAATACCCATACAGCCACAAACACCAAACCAACAAAAGCCTTAGCGAGTAGCTTGCAGAGGAGGCTATAGCTGCACCACCATTGCCAGTACTAAACTGACCTACCTGAAACAGTTTTGCTGCTAGTTTTATTCCATCTTCAGAATGGAGATTCTGGGAGCTAGCTATCTGACTTTGTAGAGAACCAATGTTGTAGAGAAGACAAAGTCTTTCAAATGCACTGCTGGAAATGGCTGAAAGAATCAAAAAATATTATTGGTATACAAAACTCGTGATTGTATCTAGCCAATACAACACGGTTGCTCATATTGTAAACATTACTTACAAGCTTTTTTGCTTCCAAAAAGTGAGCCTTTATCAAATGCATCATACCAGGTAAAAGATACACGGATCTACACAAAGAAAAAAAATTAAATGAATTGTGATTAAAGTCCAACTATTCCCACGCTATAGTCTCTCCATAAATGTAAAAAGTACATTTGATAAATTATATTCTTGTGATTACCTGAGATTCACTGATGGGTAACTTCCCATCCATTGCTACAAGTTGATCATAGTACCTGCAAGAAACAAATGTGTTTTCCATTGATGGAATACATGTATAAGAAAAGCCCAATGTGAACTAAATGTCTTCTCTTGATCAATTGCTTATTCTGATAGAGTTTTGGCAGACTTGACATAAACTTCCAAGCCAAAATGCAACTGAGTTTCCCCTACCTCCTAATACTCCATCTACCACTAACCCTCAAGTCTCGAACTCTCATCACATTCACTTTTCCCTCCCTATTCCATCCTTTATACATTAGCCCTAATCCATGCTTGGCCAAAAACCAAAAGATAGGGAGAGTAACAAAGAAAGGTAGAGACCTCACAGTCTAGCTGGCTGCCAGTCAATAGTTTATGTTGAGGCCAAATAAAAAAATAAGTGTGTTTCCTGTTGCATGAGAAAAATAACTGGGGTTGGCAGGTCGGATTTTTTTTATTTTACTGATACAACAGTGGAAATGAGCTTAGTGGGAATCCTGTGGTGCATTTGGAGAATGAAAAAAAGGTTGGGGTCGGCAAAAATTGGCAAGAAAATTAGGTTTGGTCACGCAAGAGGAAACACTGACAGACTTTCGTCATACAGTATATTAATGTGACAAGATGAGGTCATTAAAACTTTGAACCCTGATTTTATCATATAAGATTTCAAAACTTAAAAATATATTTATTAGAAATCCTGTGTTGCCATAGTATATCCATATTATTACCAAGCAATGAAAATAAACTTTAAAATTAACTAAAAATAAAGACATGGTATTATGTTAATGAATTTTAAGGTTGTACTTCTTGTGTCCAGTTTGAGTCAGCTATCATTCACCCTTCAAACGATTTCATAATACAAGGATTTATTTTATGAAATAAAATGAATTTACGCAGTCTCAAACGGTAAAGATACAAGTAAAGCCTTAGATATACAATTCATTTGCATCTATTAGAATGGTACCATTAACTCACCTTAGTAGAGGCTGTAAAGCCGATTCATGTTTATCAGCTACCTGCATCACAGCAGTATTTCGAAGCTTGTTCAACTCTGCAATCGCGTCCGAATTCTCGCTCAAGACTTCCTCGGAAAACGTATTCTTGATAAACTTTTCTAAAGGCTTCTTGAAGTCCACCGCCTCGGTCCTTTTGGAGGGTATGACAATCCATCCCGCCATTTTCGATTGAATTTTTCGTTTCTTTTCCTCCTTGGTTTGAAATTCTCAACGAATATTGAAGGAATACACTGTTACTATAAATAGACCAGACCGAGGGGGGCTAGGAACTAAACTAGACGAGGAAGACTGGGACTAGCAGCCGAACGAGGCTTAGTGTCCAGTCTTCTATATGACCTAACGGCCAAGATGGCGGACGAACTGATCTGACAGAAGTTTTTAAAAGATTATCGAGAAAAAGAGAATATATATGGCATCCAAGTGGAAACCAACGTTTTGGAAGCCAGGTATCACATAAGTGATGTTTAGTTTCATAAATGTTATTGTTAAAATGATCCTTTCGTGATTCGTTTAATGGCTGTGAAACTAGTATATATGCTGTGTCGATAAAATAACGTTATAATAATATAGACAAAACTTACTATTAGTATTACACAGCAAAATACACTGCATCCCCATCATATTTCGAACCTTGTGTCCTTTATCTATTAAAGAAACCTGATTAGCTGACACGTGTGTGTAACGAAATTGCATGAAAAGTTTGTGCCAAAAGGTTTGCCCTGTAAGCCTACATTCTCATCAGCCTTGTGGATCGTGAGACTTTCTTAGAAGGAATTGAAAAGTTTGACAAATGAGTTTTCTTTTTTCTGATTCCCCTCAAACTATTATCTTATGAATATGTGTTTACAGGGAAGTAATAGTTGTAGTTGAGAGGATACTAGTTGAGTGGAGACGAGGAATGGATCAGGGAGAAGAGAGCAACAGCTAAAAAAAGATAAGGGAGGAGAAAGAAAAATGGCATAGAAAATATGGACCGGTGTCCATCTCCACTCTAGTTGGTGTTCTGCTTGAAAATCATTTTTAAATGTTTCTTTAGGTTCTGAGGGCCCTGGTAGTAGTATAGCTGAAGAGAGAGCTAATAATGAGGAGGCTGGTGCATCAACAGTGTATAATCCTAATGCATCCTTATCTATCACACTGCAAAGACAAAGACTTCCTATATTCAAGGTATATTTGGAAATTAGACTTACTTGTTGCACAGCACTTGTAAATACACAACCTTGCAAAATAGGGATAATAATGTTGTAGAATAGTCCTTGTACAGGTAGGATATGCCTTGTACTTCAATTCAAATACTGTAGTTCTGAAAAATATGTCATGGGCTTTTCTGGCTATAGCTTTTCCATTATGAGATATGAGGTATTAGAATTGACCTCTTAACCTTGGGATCACCTTTTTCTCATTTCAGACCACATGTCATTCTATTGGAAATGACTTCTTTTGTTTGAGTTGTATCCATATTTTTGTGCCAATCTCATGCTCAACCATTATGGGTAAACAAAGAAATAATAAATGGGAAACTTTATGCCCCAGCTAAAGATGTCTATTTAGAAGGCATATAACTTCTCTATCACTTCCAACTGATTTGAGTTTATTTTCTCCTAAACAGCACAAAACAAATATCCTGTATCTGCTAGAAAAATATGAGACAGTTATCATTGTGGGTGAAACAGGATGTGGAAAGTCAACCCAGGTAAAAACTAATAGCCAGTTAGGGTCACCTATGAAAGCTTTTGCCATAAATCATAAATTATATTTAATACCTCTCTTTTTATCTTCTTTTAGATTCCACAGGCAAGTAATGATGATGGAGATCTCTGTTATAGACTCCACATCTGAATAATGCATCTTGCTGATGTAACATCCTATAGTGTACAGATGGAGGAAAGGAAAACATAGTCTATCAAATAAGTAAATGATAATAATAAATAAATGGGATTGAACAATCAATGGCATTTCCAAACAAAATGGCATTTCCATTGAGTGACTCTTCATTCTTTGAATTCCAATTGGAATTTAAAAGTTGATTTTTGTGTAGAGAGGAAAACCAGTTAATATGGCAGTTAATATGTTGTATTTTTATTTTAGTATTTATTTGAGAATGGTTGGACCGCAGATGGCAAAAAGATTGGAATCACTCAACCAAGACGAGTGGCTGCAGTCACGGTAAAACTAGACAGGGTCACAATAGGGGCCATAATCTAGCTGATATAGCATGCACATATACCCCCACCCCTAGCATGGGAGGGTACCTCTGAGCACTAACCCATACATGCAAGGATAAAGTGCCACCAGCATTGCCTTTTCACAGGGGTGGAGAGGGGGAAAGTTTTTTTTCACATGAGAAAAAAACAGACGGCACGAAATTCTCAGGAATTTGTTGTCTCACTGGTATATGTCGTGAGATGTTTGTTTACAGTGTTTAGTAATTTCAACTTGTTAAAATATAGGTTGCAATGAGAGTAGCTGAAGAAAGAAGCTCATTCATTGGCCAGGAAGTGGGTTACTGTGTAAGATTTGACAATTGTTATGACCCACACACTACGATGATAAAGGTACAATTATAATAATATGAATGCAATTAAATAATTTTCTTTAGTGGATAACACTTGAGAAAAGAGTATTATAGGTACTCTATCCTTATAATAAGCCAAAGTCCAGCCAAAATCAAAATCTGCAACCCACAGTTCTTCTCTGTAGGGGATGTATCTTGTATTTTTTAGAAATAGCCTTCTGAATGAATCAAGGATTATTAAGTGGTAACTTGTGCACTTAGGACTGTGTCTTGATTCAATTCCTGTAACTTGAATCAAGACGAGGGAGAGACCCCACAATTAAACTCTGCTCATATGAGATGCAATATGAATCTATGTCATCCTCTAACTGAATTTGGTAAAGAGGTTGTTTCAGGCTTCACTAAATTTAAGGATTTTTTTTAAAGTATATGACAGATGGGATACTATTGAGAGAAATCATGGGAGATCCTCTGCTTACCAAGTACAGGTGTGTGCAGTCTAATGATATTAGTTCCTCTTATACAGCTGCATATAGTCATATCTGTAAATATAATTATTGTTATTCATCCTGGAAAGCTCTAATAATCATTTACTTTTGAAAAAATTATGTTTACTGAAATACCATAGCATGCAATTTTAATTATTAGATTTTGCTTGCTATTTACATCATTCACTGGTATTTCTCCTGATTTAATTGATAGTGTTATTATGATTGACGAGGCTCATGAAAGAACTCTTTACACAGATATCATTTTGGGTCTTTTAAAAAAGGTTGGTCTTGGAATCCTGGAACTATACTAGCTCAGACATCTATGCACTTACATATGAACCTAATAATATTCTTATAAATATTGAATGATTTTTAGATAAAGAAAAAAAGAAAGGATTTGAAAATAATAGTGTCTTCAGCAACTCTTGATGCAGAGGTAAGTTGGGGTCATACATTAATGAGATTGACTTTAGATTGACATTTTTAGATTTGACTTTTTTTCATGGCAAACGTGACCTTGCACCTTTTCATTGTTTTCGTGTATTTTACATATTAAGCTATCACAAACTTTCACACCAAATACAAACATTCCTTTGTTTTTCTACTTTTATGATTCCTTTTTTTAGTAATTTAAAAGAATTACTCACTGTCAACTGACATTTCATGTACTTCCCATAAATGTACATTATCTAAAACTCTCTATTAGAGAAAGAAAGCCAGTTATTTCAAATACTGACAGTTTTCTTGATGAGCATTCAAATTTGGTGGGAAAACTAATTGATTTTTTTCTTCAGATGTTTAAAAAATATTTCAACACAAATATTACAAGTGATAAAAGGTAAAATTTCATTTTTTCATTTCATTTTGATTTCTATTTTTTTATGCGTGTTTTTTATTTATTTATTGTGAAATGCATCAGTCTGTAATCATAATACTGGTGTGTTATGCCACAAGGTATGTTCAATAGAGGCTTTGCACCATCATGTGATGGCGGCCATGACAGGAGGCAGGAACAATTAAATCTGGTCTAATCTGATTTACATGAGAAAGAATTCAGTTTCCCAGGGGAGAACGACTCTATTGTTGTGCCTCCTGTTATGGCTGCCATCACGTCATGGTGCAAAAACTCTATTGAGCTATTCTCAGCACTTTAATGATTATGTAGTTTTTCCCATCTCTTACCTTTATTAATAGACCTTCTTATCTTGGGCATGTCATTTCCAAATTTAGACCATGTATCATTTTTTTCCAAAATAAGGCTTACATGTCTTCTTATGCACAACCTTTGAAGAAAGAAATCATTGATGCTCCATGACCAAATGTGATCTGAAATGAGAAAACATTATGCCCAAAAATAAATAAAGAGATCTCGTACATGTATGGTATATATGATGCTGTCAAGTGACATTATAGTATTGAACACTACTCTGCTAAGGACTTTACATATAGAACAGAAACGGTAAAGGAAGAGAATGGAAAAAAGAATGAATGAAAAAATGTGATTTAATTATTTTGCACGCTAGAACTTTTCATATATTACCAGCTGAATGATGATTATTTTTGTGCCCACTGTAGCAAAGACACAGCTGCTGTCCTTTCTGTGGAAGGCAGATCGTATCCAGTAGATATACACTATACCTTAAGGTATTAATACATGTAGGAACAATCGGTATTGACTTGTGGTACCAGTAAAATATCCCTTAGATACCTCATTAATGTTCATAGTGACTATTACTATACACAATATGTTGTTTAGCATATAACATGCAAACAGATTTATTTTTTGAAAATATTATTTGAGAACAAATCCCAGATTTTTACTTCCAGAGTTAGTGGGTGCCAGGTGGGTACCCCTATCCACTCCATATTGGGTGTTATAACAATAGACAGGCTATGCTTGAGTTTCAACCCAAACAATGAGTAGTTTTTTCAATGGAATACAGAATGTCTGACCAACAAACACAAATTTATGAGAATATTTTTAGTAGTTATCAATTTTTTCTTAAATAAATGTACCTTTAGAATGCATTTATTCTAAGGCAGACATTTACAACTGTCAGCCATCATTGTCTGTTCCATATACTGTATATCAAAAACACATTTTAGCTTGTCCCACATAGCAAAAGTTACTGGGGAGGTAGAACAATGAATGGGGGATCGGTGTGATGTTCTGATCTTATCCCATACTTTCCTATGAGTAAAAATTCCATGTGAGACCAATGACAACTTTTGATAGCAACCTACAATGTATTGCAACTCATTGTTGTGCTGATATTATGGATATTTTCCCTAAACAGTCCAGTTCCAGATTATGTGAAGGCTACAGTTGATACAGTAATGGGTATTCACCTGGAGCAAGGGCCTGGTGATATACTGGTCTTTCTCACTGGTCAGGTAAGTAAAGTACCCTGTAAAAAAGGACCCTTTTAGGTCATAGCTTCTTCAGGTTCAGCTCCAGGCCTTTTAAGGGTGGGGTAGGGGATCAGCAATCATTTAGTTCATGGATAAGGATTTAATAATAATAACACATTCAAGCATAATAAAAGAGGGATCATAGAAAGATGGTATAATTGTTTTTCGTTTCTAACTTTAAGGATGAAGTTGAGTCTGCTGTGGAAAAACTTATGTAAGTAGCTGGATATTTGTCATTTACTTTAATGCAGTGTCCATCCACTCATCCATCCATCTACACGTACACATCCCTCTATCCATCCATCCTTTCACATACCCACCCATCTCTGTCCCCTCACCCCTCTCTCTAGCAATCCATTGATCCACCCAAGTATCCACCTGTCCATCCATCCACCCATCTCTGTCCACTCACCCATCCCTCTAGCAATCCATTGATCCATCCACCCATCTCTGTCCACCCACCCATCGCTGTCCACTCACCCATCCCTCTAGCAATCCATTGATCCATCCAAGTATCCACCTGTCCATCCATCTGACACCGATCCATCCATCCATTGATCCACCCACCCATCTCTGTCCACCCACCCATCTCTGTCCACTCACCCCTCCCTCTAGCAATCCATTGATCCACCCATTCACCCAACCATCCATCCAGCTGTCCACCCATCCATCCTTGTTAATTCATTTTCTTTTTACCATTCAGTGAAAGAGCAAGAGCAATGCCTAAAGGATCTCGTTACCTGAAAGTCCTTCCGATGTACAGTGGCTTACCTCATTCAGAGCAGGTACATCACCTTCCTGATCCTAACCATGGATATGCGATGATGAAAAAGATCTTCCTCACCCAGACTATTTCATATAGATTTTTTTTAACTAACCTATTTAATAATCAAGGTATTTTTGTTGCTTGGATAGTTATTAAATATGTGAATTGTGTTTCTCCAGAAAAAATTTCGAATTTTTTGGTTGACAAAGTACAATTCACATCTTTAATCCATTCATATAAATGTAACTTATTTTTTCATTTATTATTCATTGAACTGCAAATTTCTGCAATGAAAACCAATGCACTTTCATCTACTTTTTGTTTTTGTTTTTAGATGCTTGTGTTCAAAAGAGCTCCACAGAATACAAGAAAGGTATGTCTTGAGTATTCTAGACTTAGTGTCAGTGTTATTTGAAAATATCCTATGATGTAAGTAAAAGGCTATATAGGGAATAAAGGGTGGTGAAGCAGTATTCACTCGCCTAGCTCTCTCTGGGGTCTCAGGTTCGATCCTTGGACTTGGCATCACATGTGAGTAGAGTTTATGTCCCCCTTGATTCGAGGGATCAGTTTTCTCTCGGTTCTCCAGTTCCGGTTCCTCCTCCACACAAACTAACACGCTTAATTCCAATTCAATCTGTGCAACAGCAATACCCTGACTTGATCAGCCCAGAGATTGTTTCAGAATTATATAAGATTGCGCATTAATTTTCTGTGTTGTTCTTATTCCTACTAGGTAGTTGTGGCTACAAACATAGCTGAAGCGTCGATAACTATCGATGGCGTTGCATATGGTACTTAACAGTTCTCGAAATTACATTATTTGGATATCAAAACTTCGCTTATGTTAAAAATGCTTCGACTCTTTGCATTGAAAAATGTGTTCAGTCTTTAGCTGGCACGTTTCCCAGTTCATACTTTCAAAACATTGTAACAAAAGTTCAAAAAGATTTTACGTTTCTTCTAAAAACTCCATTAGAAGAACGCTAATTTGTTTTTTTTCGTTCTTTCTTTCTTTTCTGGATAAAGTAATTGATTGTGGGTTCGTCAAGATGCGAGCATACTCTCCAAAGACTGGCGTAGGTAGGTAAATAAGAAAAGATACATGATCAAAAACCAGAAAAAAATCAAATTTCTGTTAGTTTTCCATCATTGTACAGCTGAATACGCCCACTGCATTGTCTGGTCGCCCGTTTTTGTTTTTTGTTTTCTATTGGAATGGTTTCTGTTCCGTGATGCAGTGCGTCTTTACATAGTCTCGGGCGTCTTTCCTTTGCAATACTAATGCACAGCTTAACTGTATTTATTACAACCCTAGAAAGCTTGATCGTGACACAGGTATCCCAAGCGTCTGCTGAACAGAGGGCAGGCAGGGCTGGAAGGGTTCGAGCAGGTACGGTACATCAACCTCCTTGTAATTCTTGTAGTTATAAAGGTGAACGCACGCACGGTGAAACTGTGTCACATTCTATATACAGGACTGTTGCAGCGTGTGTACACTCCTGAAACTCTTAACTCGTAACAGGCAGGCGTGGGATCGATTTCTATTTCTTCGACGTAGCGCGCAATTACTTTTATTATGTGGACAATACTGCAACGTTGTTGGCAAAGGCGCGATGTTCTCAGGCAATGAAAATCAAATTATTTTAGTGTACCGATCGTCAGAATAAGCCTTCATTAATTCATAGTTTTGTTGTATTGTTCAAAAGTGCGCAAAATCCAATATTTTTCCGAAGCGACAAAATAGGGTTTTGGTGGATGTCAACTCATAGTGTTTCCACGACATTGTCGGAAAGTTTTCAAGGGGAAGTGCGTATGGAATGTCATGAAAACGCCTTGATTGACATCCACTCAAACCTGCTTTGTCGTGAAGACGATTCCGAGCCTGCTATTGTAAAGCACTGAAAAAAGATTTATTATTTCTGCAGGAAAAGCTTACAGGTTATACACAGGTTGGTGGTCTTTGATATTCTTGAGTAGGAAGGAGTCAAGAAATTCTCCTTGTTTTCAGAAATAATTTCTTTTTTTTTTCAATTGTCGGTTCCTTTACACAGAGAAGGATTTCCACCAACTGGCTTCAGGAACAATACCAGAAATGCAGAGGTAAAACTTCAAACAAATGGAATCTTTCCTTCAATTTAACTTCAAATAACTTAGCTTTAAATCTTATCGAACCCTGAAACAACCTCTAGGCTGATCGATGTCAGATAACGCCTAACTCACAGATCTAATAGGAATTTAGTGTATTTATGTGGAAGGAAAGAAAATCCTTGAATCATGTGATACCAAGTTCAGGAATCGAGCCAGAGACCACACTGAGATGACAGGCGAGTACACTACGACTTCGCCGTCCTTGATTCGCTTTGATTGTTATCCTGGCTTTTTTACTTCAAACACAAACTCCCGTCATTCTTATAGTACATTTATAATAACTAATAACATTTAAGATACTAATGAAACTAATCATAACCACCTTAACTTTTTTTTGATTTCTAGAAGTAATCTTGCTCCTGTTTTACTACAACTCAAAAGCATGGGAATCGATAATGTGTTAAGGTTCGACTTTCCTTCTGTAAGTACCAGTACCTTCCTCTGGACAGATTTTCCACTAGTATGAGGCGAGGGAGGGTAATGCGGTACTGATTGGGTGTGTGGGGGGGAGGGGGACAATATACCAACAAGTATTAGGGTTGCAATTTCGAAATACTGGAGTTCTTGAAGCCCTCGGAATCCAACCCCTCCGTGTTGCCCAACGACAGATATCAGATCAAAAAGCCGAGATTTTTATTAAGAACTAAAGTTTTGTTTGCTGATTATTATTTTTTATCTTTTAGAAACCTCCTGCACAGTCGATGATCAGAGGTCTGGAGCTTTTATATGCGATAGACGGTAACTAAAACATCACTTCAAACACAGGATATAATATGATTGATTCTTACCCTGCCTTGGGAGTTACTGTAGTCGTTTTTGTTGTCGTTGTCTTTGTTGTTTCTACTGGCGTTCTTTCCTCTTGGTATTCTAATGTCAAATGTTTTTGGACCGAGGGGTAATGATTCCTTCTCAACCCTTAAAGATATTTTGTGCATAAAATATTTCAGTTATAGAGCTGAGGATTGCCTCTCTTGCTAACTCGTTTCAGCACTCGATGATAATGGCAAACTGGTCGAACCTTTAGGTGTTAGCATGGCGGAGTTCCCCCTGGAACCAATGATTGCCAAGATGCTACTTTGTTCAGGTAATGATAGACAAAGCCTACGGTCCTTGAATCAGGCTGCCTTGTTCTCGATCGTCCCTCCTTCCCTCCATCCATCCATCCATCCATCCAATTACCCACTACTATTCCATTCAATCTTCTTATCCAAAATATGTATCACTGAAATGTTTATATAAATGCAAAGTTTTGGAAACAAAAGAACAAAATGTGTTGCTACAGTCTAGTGCCGTTAAATATTTTTAATGGAATGTTTTTATTGACATCTTCATTCCATTCCTTTTATCAGGGAAATTCGAGTGTTCTAAAGAAATCCTTACCATTGCCGCCATGTTACAGATTCACCACGTGTTTGTCAGTCCGTCCAATCAGAAGGCAGCTGCGGTAATGTAGTTTGAATTTCAGTACAAATGCCGCCTACCTCGTCTACAACATTGCATATAGTGGTTCCTCTAAAAGGTCTTTTAATAGCTCTCCTTTTCTTCTTCTCTTTTAAGGAAAGGGCTCGCAGAAAATTCGCAGTGTACGAAGGTGATCATTTAACTTATCTGAATGTATACCAGGCGTTTGTCAAGGTACGTGGATAAGTTCAACAGACCGTTTTCTTAAGGTTGCGTGCTCATCCAACTTGACGGGCCACAAAACTGAAAAACGCAAATTCAGTAAAACCAGAAGTTCTGGTATCGTGGCCCATCAAGTTCCTTAAATTTAGATACGCACGCAGCCGTGAGAAAACGGTCTATTGCCGTTTTTCTTTTGGAAGAAAAGTCTTAAACAGGATCTCAGTAGAAAGAAAGAAAAGGATGAGGGAATAAGAATACACCCGTTTGCTTTGGGTGTAATGTTTTCCTATTTCAGACCACGTTTCCTTTTTTTGAGAATAAGATTCTTCGTTGTTTCCACATCCATGTGTCTTCTCATGCGCAACCGTTAAACACGATCTTTAATGGGGAAACATGCCCAAGCTGAAAGGGTCTATTCATTGCTAATGGCGATATGTATGAGAGGGGAGAAAACTCTCAAACGGTAAGAGAAAACTAGTTAAAAGCTTTCTAGCAACTCACATCTCGTCCCATTATTGGCTATGAATATCACTGGTACTCTACACGTTCTTCCCAAAAAGATATTCATTCGATGGTTACTCTCCTGATAGTTTTGCCTTAATGTCACTAATTTGGTGGGTGTTTTGCAGCACAAACAGAGTTCTCGCTGGTGCCAAGAAAACTTCGTCAATTATAAAGGTAATTTATTCTGTATATTTGTCAATTTTGAACATTATTAGTTGGTAAAATATATTTCTTTGCTTTCTTTATTGTGAAGGACTAAAACATGCAGTCAAAATCAGAGAGCAGCTGAAGAAGCTATTGCTACATTTTAATGTACCAATTCTAACCTGTGATGGTAAGAGTAAACGTTGTTACTGCAATACTAATTAGAGCGGTTTTCGTATAATGGGTAAACATACGGTATTGACTTACAGCACGTACACGTTACCACATGCCCAAACATTGAAATGACTTCCAATAAGAATGGTTTTCGTATTAGTGGGAAACATATTGTACTGACTTACAGCATGTAGGAGGTACCACATGCCCAAACATTGAAATGACTTCCAATAAGAATGCGTGGTTTTCGCATAAGTGGGAAACATATGGTACTGACTTATACAAAAACCGCTCTTTATAAGCCGTTCCGAGGTCGAGAAAACTGGGTCGAGTGGCCATTGCAGTGCATTGTGGTAATGTTCTAGGGGACGAAATGAACGCCATCTTGGATATATCTCCCCTAAAAATGTCTCACAATGCACTGTAATTCCAACTTGACCCAGATTTTTTCCTGAAGTTTCTTTTCATTTGCTCTGAAACGAAAGTAAAGGACTGACGTGGCATGCCCAAGTGACGGCATGTATGTGCGTGTATTTAGTTATATATATATATTTTTAGGTGATGTTGATCCTGTCTGTCAATGCATCGTCTCGGGTTTCTTCGCCAATGCAGCGCGCTTACACCCCAGTGGGTCTTACAGGTGAGATACAACTTGTACTTACTCCAACCAATATTTGTCGGTCATGCAACAAGAATTCACCTTTACGAATTTAACAATAAGACTGAGCTCTTTTTTGTGATCTCTTATTTAATTTGGCTGCCATTTATAATTTCATTTCATATATTTTCACCTCATTGTCTCACTCTTAAAGGTGTTATCTATCCTTTCTATCTCTTCATCTTCCGATGTAGACGGATAAAATTCAGTAGTACATTTCAGATTGGGGTTGTGTGAGTGAGTTCTTTGATCTCTTCGCAACCCATGCAGCAAATTCATAGAAATATGATCAATAACAATAGATAGAAAAGCAAATGAATGGTTGACATGAGTGAATTACATCAACTGAGTGCCAAGTAGTTTTTCCTATATATGCATTGTGGTCTAGCATAGGTACAGACACCATATAAGGCTCGGCATGATGAACAAAAGACATTTCTAGCTAATCTTGACCACAATGCACCACGTTCGCTAAAACGGAGCTGTTGTGGTCTTTACCCTAAATTGAACCTAATTCATCCCTTTATGCCATGAAGTTTTTACCACGCGGTACATTACAAATAAACAAATATTTTCATGCGTTTGTTTAGGACCATACGGGATGGCCATCCTCTACACATTCATCCCAATTCAGTACTTTACGCTGAACAACCGCCTGAATGGTAAGTCAGTTGCTGCGCCCAGTCACAAGCCAAGCTATTCCGAGAAACAATCTTTCCCCTTTATTGTCTTTTCGGGTACAAAAAATCTATTGGTTATACAGTGTGTGCAGCAATTTGACTCAAAATCCGCCATGTTGGTTGATCTAACAAGAGAAGCTAATGAGGAATGCTTTGTTATCTTCAACCAAGATGGCGGCAATGACGTAACATGCACATACTCTATACGTAGGGTGATCTTACTTCGCCCTTAAAAGAATAGTCAACGTTATACACAGTAGTAGACACAAATTCCATTGTTTTCTTTTGTTGTAGTATTACTGTAGTCACTAAATATACAACTTCGTTTCACGGGCCAAGTAAAATCACTACTTTACGACCGCCACGTACTATGATCAAACTGTTTTTACCGGTAAAACCTGTTTCTTTCCAGGGTCATTTATCACGAGATCCTACAGACGTCGAAATATTACATGAGAGATGTTACAAAGGTACAAATCACTGCTTCTAATACGAACCATAGATCTATATATGTGAAGTGAAATCATAACAGTCCTTCTTAATGGTATACGCGGAATCGTCGTCGCGACGAAGTAGGTTTTAGTGGACGTCAATCATTGCGTTTCCATGATATTCTATAGACACGTCCCATGGAAACTTTGTGGTTTCCGACAATGTCATAGAAACACTTTGATTGACGTCCACTAAAACCCTATTTTATCGCGACTACATGCTATTAAGAAGCAGTAATTTATTAAGTCTTTAAACTCGGAACCAGCAAATATGAAATCTTATAATAGACCTCTGGCAATTGTAAAATACAGACGTCTCTTCTTAATGCAACTCATTCATTTACTCAGTGTTCGCCTCGTTTCAGCGTCAAATATTTACAAATACTAAAATATGGAAAAATATACATCGCTTATCTTTTCAGATTGAACCATCCTGGCTTTACGAATTGGCCCCTCACTATTACGAGTACGGCACTGTAAGTCAGCATTACAATTACTTTTGTCGTTCATTATTCCTATAGCTCTGATATTCATTTAGATACCTTTTCTGTCCCTTTAGGATCGGGAGATTGCAGCTAAAAGAGCAAAACTGGAGTAAAAACGGGAAAGAACTGAGAAGAAAGGATTTAAAGCTTACGGCAGAAAATGAGTATACTAAAATGTATACTTTATGTATATTTTACTGACGTTTGGTGTACATAATTAATAAAGAAATACAAATAAATGTATAAATTTTGAATTCGCTTTCTTTTGACTTTTTCTTTCTTTCGTCCGTCCGTTCTCTCATTCGTTTCCTGAGTCGTTGTCTAACCTCTTCTCACCCTTGGCCTGATATAGAAGACAGTAGTATGACTTGTTCTAATCATTATTACCAAGCTATCATATCCCTGAGTCGTTGTCTAACCTCTTCTGACCCTTGGCCTGATATAGAAGACAGTGGAATGACTTGTTCAAATCATTATTACCAAGCTATCATATCCCTGAGTCGTTGTCTAACCTCTTCTGACCCTTGGCCTGATATAGAAGACAGTGGTATGACTTGTTCAAATCATTATTACCAAGCTATCATATCTCTGAGTCGTTGTCTAACCTCTTCTGACCCTTGTCCTGATATAGAAGACAGTGGAATGACTTGTTCAAATCATTATTACCAAGCTATCATATCCCTGAGTCGTTGTCTAACCTCTTCCAACCCTTGTCCTGATATAGAAGACAGTGGAATGACTTGTTCAAATCATTATTACCAAGCTATCATATTCCTGAGTCGTTGTCTAACCTCTTCCAACCCTTGGCCTGATATAGAAGACAGTGGTATGACTTGTTCTAATCATTATTACCAAGCTATCATATCCCTGAGTCGTTGTCTAACCTCTTCCAACCCTTGTCCTGATATAGAAGACAGTAGTATGACTTGTTCAAATCATTATTACCAAGCTATCATATCCCTGAGTCGTTGTCTAACCTCTTCCAACCCTTGGCCTGATATAGAAGACAATGGTATGACTTGTTCAAATTTAATACTGTCAGTAGTCAAATCCCTGGGCTTTTGCTTCTTAGCTATTTCCTGTAAGTGGACATCGGGTGGAATTTCCTGTAAAACATTGAATAAACCTGTGGAAGACAAGGACAGTGCTTTAGTGAAAAGACTTGTTTGAAGCATGGCACATGGAGTATTAGTTTTCATACAGTACCCAACCCTTACCCTTCCCATTCTAAGTCCCCCAGTACCCCTCCTACAGAAATCTTAAGGAAAAAATCTGGAAGAAAAGTAATACCTCACAAAGCTAATATATTGGGAGATGAAGAGAAACGCACTTCAAAATCTCGAGTGCAAGGAGAGAGAAGGGGAAAGAGAGAAAAAAAATGCAACCCTATTCACGCGAGCTGAAGTTGAAGAAAAGAAAAAATGTTGGTGGCGTACAAGCTCTATCGTGTTCATATTGCTATGTTAATACGGGGGGGGGGGGGGGACGGGGGGATCGCTGTACATGATGATCATGCTCGTAAATTTCAATCAGAGTATAGAGCCCTTGCAGCACTTTGGAATGCAGCTCAATCTGGACAAAACAATAGGTTTCAATTCTCAGGAGATTGGAATTCTTTTGTTTTGTCCCCAAGAACGAGCTTTTTTGACGTCACATGCAAGGGATCTATACAGAGAGAGTAACAGCTATTCACGTGATACCATTAGATTACACTAAAGAACCTACCTCGTTCATTGAGCGACTTTAGCTCGTCCATAAACTCATTATACTTTATATCAGCATCATCTGTATCCATCTTACTCAGTAACAGTATCTTAGGTCTGTATGCAAGACTGTTATCATACGAATATAGTTCCTTTACAGAGAGAAAAAGAATATTCAAGCATGATTTGTCTCGTCATATGTGACGTCTAATGTAAACGCTAAAAGGGGTAGTGATTTTGCAAGCAAGACAAATTTTGGGCCAACGTTATTGTATTTTCGTTCTGATGGGAACAAAAAAGTGCTGCCTTATGATCAAGACATTTTGCTATTCTCAAAAGGGGAATCATCTTATGTTGGTTATTTTCTTTGATAGGCTACCTGTGCCCTCCCCCTTTCATAGAAACCCAAGTTATAGTAATAAGATTATAGTTTGTGAATCAACCTGACAGATCAGGATACGATATGCAAGGCATTTTCTTACTTTTACTAGAAGGCACAAGGATTGGAATGCTGTTCTTTGTGGGTGTTTCTCAGACAACTGGAAGCCGTTAATATCAACCTAAAGACGCAGAACAAACAAACAAATCATGAACTTTAGTCGTTTAAGTCTTCAGTAGCCTGCGTACAGCCAGACTTTTCTCTAACAGTCAGTTAGAGATCGGCTGCACGCAGGCTAGTGTTCAGAGACCATATATCAGACTGAGTAGCTGTTATGTTAAAGAGCAATGTTCCTTGCAATGTAACTGGTTTGTACCTCGTAACTTGCCTCGCAATGTCAATCTATACAGCATTTCCGCAATCGCTGTGAAAGGATGTTAGAAAATTTCGCAGGGAATGCGAGAGACATGCAGCTAGACGCGATACAGATGGGCAGATATAGATTTAATACAGATGGGCAAATTTAAGAGAATATATTTTACATTTCATAGGTTTAGCAAGCCAAATCCGTTGTTTGGTTGGAATTCTGGCCTGTTTCCCCTAAAGGACAGGAATATATATATATATACTTACCACTAGAGCCAACACTTTCGTTCTTTCAACGTGTTTCAGAAATTTATGTCCCATTCCTCGGTTGTAGTGCGCTCCTTCCACTAGCCCTGGTAGATCAGCTATGCTCACCTAAAAGGCAAGAGACAGTGATGGCTTACCAAAATGTTCCTGGGAAAAAGTTGGATTTGGTAAAATAGAGCGAACTATAATATCAGATGTTTTGTACAATCCCGAGCCGGCAGCCATCTTGGATGACAAAATAACTATTTTCACCCCTCTCTCCATGCACAAACTCATTAAATAGAAGGAAAAGCTGAAAGCCATCAGCTTTAAGGTATCATTGCCTTTACTATACGAAGAAATCTAACCAACACACGAAAAGAGCCACAAAAATAGTAAAGTTGCTACTGTCATCCAAAACAGCTGTCATAAAGAAATCGTACTAAACCTATTTTCCAACTACTATGATAGAAAAAAACAAGGACATCTAAGTGCTCTTTCTGGATTGTTGTCGCTTGATTATCCCCCAGGATAAGATAAATTTGGGTGAACGATTTTACCGCCAAGCGTACCTTTTTTACGTGGTAATTATCATTGACTATCCCAGAAAAGCTAAGTCAAGTCTAGGTGTATTAATGTTAAGAGCGCAGGGCTTCCCCTATATCTATCATACAAGATATAGATAAATATCATATTAGCCAACATGGCTGCCGCGTGCGAAGCCTGCCCTATCTCAATCCCCTTTCTACCTTAGGACTACCATAGGATATTACCTGGAAAAGATCTGGAAACTCCAGCATTCCTATTGATGGACGAATTGTCGTAACTGTGGAATAATAAAATATACACAGAATTCGTATTAGTTTGCATACAGCGCAGATATAAGCAATCAGTTTATTATTGAGAAGCATTTCAGCTCACTCACAAGGGAAGTCCCCAGTTTTGACTGTTGCTCGACTCAGCTCACCAAGAAGAGTGGATTTGCCAGCATTTGGAAACCTGGAATGAAAAAGAACAGAACTTAGGTGACCACTAGTAAGCACTTGAAAACTTGAAGCAACTACTACATTCATTGTTTCCAGAAAAAAGTATACTTTGTTTGCGTTATGTACTGAGAAAAGAGCGCGTATAGTGCTCGTAAACATATATCTTAATTCCTTAAAGACCGCTTCGTGCTTAAAAAAACCTAAAAATTTAAATGGTCATATATATTCACGAGGAAGGTCGGTTGAAGTCGGTTTTAAATCAATGGAAGGCAGTGACTTTACACTCCCGATAGTTGTTTAAGATCAATGATGATGGTAGATCTGCGGGAACATTGGTGACCCTCAGCACAACAGACCTACTGTTACCCACCCAATCAGTCCAACATCAGCAATCAACTTGAGATCAAGGTTTATCATCAGTGGTGTTCCTTTCTCCCCGCACCAGCCTTCTCTCGATGGGTTTCCACCTTCTCCTCCTTGTGCGACTACGAGCCTGGATCCTACTGAATTCAACTGACCAACAACATGCCCATCGTCCGTTGATACAGTGATTCCAGGGGGGACTGGTACGACAAGATCCAGGCCTCGCCGTCCTTTTTTCTTTCTCTTTTCTTTCCTAAAGAAGTGAATGACAATATGGTATATAACCTAACCTTAACCCTAACCCAAAGGTATAAACGAGGTAGGCAAAACTCTGCTAAGACTGACACATCGCGCCACAATCTAACAACGGATCTCAGTCTGTTATATCGTTATTCATTGGAATCGAAGGAGGTGTAGTGGAAATGCACTCACTCTCACCTCTGGGATCTCTGATTCCATTCCTGGACTAGTATCACGTGTGAGTGGAGTTTGTTAAGGGTTTTTCTTCTGTTTTCCTCCCTCGCTCCTCAAAACCTAACATGCTACAGACATTCCCATTCGATCTGTGAGTTAACTGAGTTTCATCAAACCCAGAGGTTGTTTTAAGTAAAGATAAAATTAGCGTCCTTTTTTGGTGTATAATGAGAATTTTTGTTTGTCAGTACTCACGCAAAATGTTCACCATGACTTGCTATAAGCCGTCTGTTTTCTTTTAAGACAAAGTGCTGTAGACTTGCCCCCTCTTGGCACTGAAGAATCACGTGACCCCCATCCCCACCCAGTCCAGCATAAGTAGGAGATCCCTGGCCACCACTCCCACCTCGGACGTACAGGCGAGCACGGTCGTTTAGCCTGGTTCGCTCTGAAACCTGAAGATATAATTCCAAAATTGTAAACTATGTTACATGAAGCTAATTTTTCTCGGGGAAAAAATCCGAGCTCCAAAAAAAACCTATTACGTACAAAAATGGCTATATGCAACAGATCACTTCCGAATAATCACAAATACTAACAGTAAAGTAAAGAATGCACAGCTTCAGATATACAAACACTTTAAAATTTGACGGGCCTTCACTGGAACACATGAATATTCTTAATAAGAACAAGGCTATTCCTGAGCAACAGAGACCCGTTGAAACTGGAGTATAGTTCAGTGCGCGCAACCGGGCAAAAAATCTCAGTCTCTTGCAAGCGACTTTGCAAAAGTAGAATATAGATCTTTTTACCCGAATCCAACACTGCCTAAATATAATGGAAAAAACTATTTGAGAGGAAGGAAATATGTTGGAAATGTGTTGGATATATAGTTGGAAGTCAGTCCTCCAACCTTTTGGACAATTCCATTGTATGGAAATACGTTGGAAATATCATGGAAATACGTTCGAAGTTAGTTAGTGATGACGCGTGCATGTTGGAATTTAGTTGAAAATACATATATGTTATTTACCGGCCAGGAGGTCCGGATAGGCGGACCGATTATAGGACGGTAAATTTAACAAATTTACGATGGTTTAACGTGGTATGTCCTCTTATTTACCACGATATGACGTCAAAAGTTGGTCAAAATGTTATGGACTCACGAGGCGTAATCCGAGTGGGTCCATAACTAATTTTGACCAACGTTTGGCATCATATCGTGGTAAATAAGAGGACATACCACGCTAAACCATCGTAAATTTGTTTTTTACTACGAAACTCACAAAACTCTAGGAAATAGAATGCACGAAATCTTGCATGACGCCATTTGTTGGTATGGCCTCTTATTTACGACGTTTTTTAACCAATCAGCGCGCGAGAAAATTTACAATTGTGGTAAAAAACTTATTAATTTTTTTCCCGTATTTTTTTAACTTGTTTTCGTAATCGTTTTGTATTGTCGTTTAGCGGCAAAGGATACCGGACCGCGCGCCACTTCCAGCATATTAGGGACTTTAAGATTCGCAAAATCTGCGACTGCGACGTCTACCGGAAGTGTAAATAACTTCACTTTGGTGGTTCGCTACTTCAAAGTCTGTCTTTCCCGTGGATGAGTTGACTTTACTGACAATGTTTAGAATGAAATCTCCAATGAACAGAACCCCAAAGAGAAATTATTTACACTTCCGGCTGACGTCGCTTCGTAGATTTTCTCTTAAAGTCCCTATTTCCATCATTAGGAGCGCGCACGATTTTTCCAGTGCTATATATATGTGTGACTTACCGATCGAGGAACGGGTACCGCTGGACGATATAAGGCGTATTGCGGGATCTTGGCTGGTATTGGTTTCTCCAAGTCTGATAAAGGTTCGCTTTTTGGTAGGGCAGGTACAGTCTATGAGGATAAAGGAAACAATATGAGAAACATGGATTTATAACACTGGGCAGATGGACAACAGCTATTGCGAGTTGGGTTCTTGTATGTTTTGATATCGCTATACTCCTCTCTGCAATCATCGTTTATCCATTTCAGACCACGTGTCACCTTGGGCCGTATAAAAGGTTTCTTTTGTTTGCTTACTTAATTTTGCATTTATTTTAGGCAGCCTTAGAAGTTGTCAATGATCATGAAATTCAGGTAAAGTGTGGTGCATTGGTCTGTTGTAGTTATAAAAAAAATCCAAGGAAATAAATCGACGAGTTTTGGCATGATCGTAGTTTTCGTGAAAGTGTCCGTAAAAAAGCGAAAAAAGTAAAACATTGCGTTTTTATCTTGAATCATATATTTTCACTATCACGATAATGAAGATAAAAAAGGACAATAAAAACAAAATTCAAATCAAAAATCAAAAAAAAAAAATCGAAATAAAAATGAAATGAAATAGAATAGAATAGAATAAAATAAAACAAAACAAAATAAAACACGATGCATGCAATATCTGAAACAAAAATGTGAGTAAACCTTTTATCTTACTTACAACAGACGAGGGATCCAGTTGTACGTTAGTGCTGTTTGAATGCTGGACGCTATAGAATGATGGCGGGTTGATTTTTATTACATCTACGTATTTTTGAATCTAAAACAAAAAAAATGGAACAAATTACTACCGGGGTAAATCAATATTCTCTGCATGGTCACCCTGTCTCAATACAAGCGCGCGCTCAGTTTACGTCAGAGGACGCATCTTTTATGACGCAACGACAGTCTTCTGTCAATTTTGTGATCGAAACTCGAAAGATAAACATTGCAATACGAAACAGAAGCTAAATTCTTCAAAAATCCAAACGAATCAAAATGGGAAATTGTGTTTCAGGGACAAAAACAGTGACAATTGAGGCTCCTCTACGAACAAGCAGTGCGCTGGAGGTTCCTGACAGAAAGGTGTGTCTGGTTGACAAGATGAACGAGAAGTGCGAAACAACAAGTATCAAGGACGATCCCGCCGCGCAAGACCTTGAACTGAGGAGCTTGTCCGAATCTGATGAATTTGAAAGCACAGAACTGAACCTGTCATTCAGTAAAGATGACAGTGAAGCAGAGACCAGTGCCGCGCAAATGAATCCCAGCAGCTGTGCGGCAGTTTATGCTGGCTCCAACAGCGACAATACCAGGCGAGACTTGACACTCAGAAGCTTCACAAACAGCCCTTCCAGCAAACCACCGAACTCTGTAGATACAGTCATGCCAAAGAGTGAATACTCAAACAACAGTGCTTCTAGAAGCAGTGAAATACATAGCTCATCCGGTGATCCAAGTCTAGAAAGATTACCCAAAGTTACAGAGTCTGGAAACTTGGACTTGGAGAGCTTCAAGGAAATCGTATTGAGCAAGATTCGCAGATTGAGCGCTGGAAAGAAAGACAAAGCGAAGCTCAACAACGCACTAAATCTGCTCCGACGCCTTGATAGCGCCGTTGTGGAAGCGATGAATAACGTGAAGAAAGCTCATGCAAGGAGATCTGCTAAGGTGGCTCCTCTCGTCTTGGCTCAGGACAATACGGAAGAGCAGAGAGCACTGCAAAGTAACAAGAGTGCAACAAGCTTTGGAGATGATATTAATAATGGTAATTAGTAATTATGACAGTGACTAGATCAAAAAACCAACTACCAAGTGCTTATGAAGTATGCCTATACTTCGCGCCAAGAACAAGAGAAAGAAAGAGACAAAAGAGAGAACCCTTCCTAGCGAAGGATTGAGGATCAATCAACCATCAAAGCACTTCTAAACTGAACAATATATATAACGATATATTTTGGAAGGAATGAGAAAATACAAATGAAAAATCAACAACGAAACTTCTTGTATATAGTGTAAATATTGTAATATTATTTAATGTTGTAATTGTAATTCAAAATTTGATGTCTTTTATATTAAAGGTAATTATTAGCAAAACAATTTGCTTCGTTATTTTCAGAGCAATGTAATTAAAGAATAGGAAAAGCGTTGAGTTTTATGCAAGTTATATTTTTTACAAGAAACAAAGAATGATAATAGAAGAAAAGAAACGAGAAAGATTGAGGGAAGAAAGGTAGGAAAAAATCTTTAATGACTAAACGGAGGAACAAAGGAAATAAAGAAGTGAGGAAAGGAGGGAAGAATAGAGGGAGGACGGAAGGAAGGAAGGAAGCAACAAATGAACGAAATAGCGAAGGGACGAAAAACGGATGCATGTTTTGATTACTAAGAGAAGAAATATCCGAACAGACGACTACCGAAATTATAAGGAATAAACGAACAAACAAACAAAATACATTAAGGAAAAAATTATAAACAAATAAAAATTTCATGGAAAATACTGCTTTAAAACTGTGCGTGCAAATGAAGGACAAAGGGACCTACCTTCTAAAGGAAAGGAAAGGAAAGGAAAGGAAAGGAAAGGAAAGGAAAGGAAAGGAAAGGAAAGGAAAGGAAAGGAAAGGAAAGGAAAGGAAGGGAAAGGAATAAAAAAAAGAATTTAAAAAATAGAATAAAATACACATTCTGGAACCGGGAAACATTCCACTCACGCAAGCAATGTCCAGCAATAGCAAAAATAATTACCTGCTTTATGAATTCCAAATCATTTTGGTTGTAGAGCATGACAGCCATTCCCTTGGAAGATTCGATATTTAGGTGTCTCAAGAACATGGATGTGACTGGTAGACTCTCCAGAGGTGGTTGAACTGTATGAAGGTCAAAAGAAATAGAATAATAATTTCTAATGCCCACTTTTTAAAATTATTATGAGACTTTAATAACTAGGCACAGTTCAGAATTCAGTGTGACCAATTCTACCGAAGCCATCCAAATTCAAGCTTTACACATTTATCACTTTTCTTCTTATATTGCGTGTGCAATAGTCCCCTTGCAGTCCACTGAAATGCAGCTCAATTTGGAGGATATAACAATGGGTTTTCAATTCTCAGGAGATTGAAATTCTTCTGTTTTGTCCTCCAAATTGAGCTGCTTTGACATCAGATGCAAGGGGCCTGTTGTTTTTTTCTCTTCTACTTGTAACCAGGAGTTGGTTCTGTCAAACAATTTTTCCTGCTATCAGGGTGGTTAACATGTAAAAAGGTTTATGAGGTGACCATGTTAGCACACATAGACGGTTGTAACTAAAAAGAAAATGCTGGCTTGTGATATTGCCTGCTTACCCATGATAACAAGGTCAGCTTGTGAATGTGATTCCCATATACTTGTGTCCTGGTAAGAAGCCTAGAATAACAAACCAGTTTTACCAGAATGAGGGGCTAGTGACAATACAGAGGAATTTGAGGAAGTAGTTCCCGCTACAATTTTCTTTTCTACGCTTTCCCACTTCTTTCTTTTCTTTCTATTAGGATCTTTAAGTGATATTCCTAATTGTCTTTAAAAAAGTTTATTTCAAATACATAAAGTTGATTCATTCACTCACTCACCACAACTATTCCATCTTCTGAAAGTCTTTCATTCACATAATCCTGAAAATGAAATACAAAACATGGAAGCTAATTCAAATCCCATTAAAAGACAACAGTAACAATTGACACAGAAACTCAAACAAACCTTATCTGCCTGTGAGGAAACTTCTGTGCAAGAAAAGCCATTTTCTTTGAGTTCCAGGCAAAGTTCCCTTGCTAAAACTAGTACACAAAAAAGAATATGAAAATAATGTAAAAAATACTTTATAATGAATATAGCAAAGATTTTTTTTTACCATGAAGATTTTTGAAATTTCTGTGGGATGAATGTAAGAAAAAACGAAATGAAGAAAAAATTGAAAGAACGAAAAAGAAAAGAAAACTAAATGCATAAAATAAATAAAAAAAGAACAAATGTGTCAAATGAAAATCAAAGCCATTATTAAATACAAATATGTAGCACCTTACCTTTTACTCTGACCAAAATAAGAACTTTTTCTGCTTGATATTTTTGAAGCAGCCAAATAACAAATTTTCCACCAAATGCAACATTAAATGGAAGTACCTGTCAATAGAACAATCAACATATGAGTTGTTTTTTCTCTGTCCCCCCTACCCCTCAGAAATTCCAAATTCCTCTGTGGGAGTTATGGATAATTTCTGGAACTACACAATGAAATTAAAGTTAAAAATATGAGAAAAATTCCTACCTATTGAATCAATCAATCAATCAATCAATCAATTCATTTTATTTATCCCAGATGACGGCTCAGCAAGCTGATTTTCAGACATCCCGTGGTTACAAAAGATACAATTATAATAGATACATATCATCATTTTACTTGCATATGAGTCGAGCTTTCTTAATTCCATGTTGGAATAACAGATCTGTCCTGTCAGAATAAAGTTATCCAAAATTTAAAATATTTTCCATACCTTTAAAGGCTTCTGCTCAAGTTCTTTTAACTCCTTATAGCTAAGATAAATAAATAAAAACCTTGGCATATAAAGACCATTTGCAATATGTTGTAAACGTAGCATATACTCTACTCAAAGAATGGAAACATCACCTTGGATATAATGAAGTCTTGCTGTTTATGTTTGAGAGAGTCTGTTTGGGCTTGGGTTTTTCAGCATTTACCACTGAAGGCACCTTTTCCTGACCTAGATGCAAAGTTAAAGCAATGCAGGAGATTTCACCAAAAATTCAAATGCACAGATGATCATAAAAACCTTTATCAAAAGTATGATTGGAATGTGGAAATAGCAAAAGTAGATGGCTCAGACATGGAAAGTATAGTACATACACCTGAGTTTGCCAGTTGTTGGCTTCTAATGAAATCCCTGAAAACATGTTTCATTTGTAAAAACTAGTGGGAGGAAAGAGTTGTATTGGAGATGTGGTATTGCATGTAATAAGGCCTCATTTCATTCTCTTAAGAATAAGATTTTTTGTTTGAGTTGTATTCATATCCATTTGTCTTCTTATGCGCAACCAATAACATTCTAGGGAATGGCATGATCTGAATGGGACTGGACTGGAAAACATTATACCCAAAGTAAAGAGGTCTATAGACCCCTTGCATGTGACTTCAAAGCAGCTCGATCTGGGTGACAAAACAAAAGAATTCCAATCTTCTGAGAATTGGAAACCTATTGTTTTGTCCCCCAGATTCAAAAATTCAAAGTGCTGCAAGGGGTCTATTCTCGAGGTACAACCACATGACTCAAAATCCCTCAAGACATAAATAACAATGAAACAGCCGCCATTTTGATTGACCTAACAAGAGAAGCTAATGAGGAATAATGGCTTTATCCTCAATCAACATGGCGGTTATGACGCAACATGCACCCTAAGAATTTAGATAAGAATTGTAAAACATGTGTAAGACACAAGGAAGCAAGGATGAGATGTTGGGTTAGGGATGAGAAAAAAAATTTTTTTGGACAAAACGTTTCTGTGTTGAACTACAAACCTGTACAAACAGTACAAGGGCCCACGTGCAAACATTTTAACTTTTACGTAGTTTAAAAACTACGTCAAAGTTTCACACAAAAAACAAATCGTACCTGAATTTACCAGTTCATCTCCAGAAACAGTAGTAATTCTACGAAAACGTTTTAAATTTCTTTGTATACGAGTCAAACTACTCGAACATCGTAAAAAGTTTCTTGTAAACTTGACAGACGAACCTGCCGCCATCTTGATTTGTTATCGTACTCATGCCACACTCGGTCCTGGAAGGCGCTGGTTAGTAACGCCTGTGATATTTGACCATTGATAACAGTCTTTCACGGTAACAGTAAAGAACGCCTGCTTGTAAAACGTTTTCATTGTTCAAAGCAAGACTGGGTGATAAAAACGATGCTTTTTTTGGTATGTAAATTATCGTTTGGTTCATCTCTATTCTCTTATTGATAATAAGAGAACAAATAGTTTATTTTACCTCAATTTGAATTATTTTCACACGTTTATAGTATGTTGTGTTGGCCTCCAGATTCTCATGACTCCAACGTCTCAATGTACATAATATTGCGAGTGTGAGTGTATTTATAAGCCTACATAAAAAATAATTCATATCTCCACGATTTTGAACTTGCTTCCCTCGAACTTCATAGTCTTACTAATTTTAGCATCCTCTTTCCAGAAATGTTAAATATTTTTCTGTCGTGTAAGTTTCGGAGACTTTTGGAATTGCGTGATGAAAGCTCATTAACTCGCTCGTATCGCCTCAAAAGTACTCGGATATTTCTGAATTTAGCACATATTATAGTAGCTCAAACGTTTACACTTTTACTGGTTTTTAAAATTTTATTTTTGAGTGGCGTTTGTCGTTACGGGCCGATTTTCTAACAGAGGGGTTTCAAATCGATCGATTTCGTGTGCACGTGGAAACATGTATGAGAGGCTAGTCAGTAGGCTAGTATGCTCATGCAGTAGCTAAAATTAACCTAAAATTGTCCGCCCCCCCCTCAATTTATTTTGAAAATAAATAAGTCCCTAAAAATACCTGATGAAAGCTCATTGTGTTCTCATTCATAAGCTTAATTTCTGTTTGATGTATTATTTTCGTACAAAGTCTATTAAATAGTTACATCAATACACGTTTAAACATATTTTTATATATGCATTTATTTATTATATCATTCAGAGTCTATACCCTTTTTGTAGCCACCCCCGCCCCCCTTTACAAACTTATTATTTATTTGTGTTCTAACTCCAGAATTGCAGAATATTACTTGACACATAAAAAATGACCCCTACCCCTTAGTTGATTAAAACAATAATTGCTGATCACCTCAAAAGCATCACAGTCCCCGCATATCAATCCATAAAGTATAAATAATCCCTTAGTTCCAGTATAATTTACAATATATGTATGCCTTATTTTTTTAGCACAGGAAGTAAGAATTAATGGCATTCAAGATCGACATTCACAATCACATCTTGCCAGAGACCTGGCCAGATCTCAAAGAGGTAAGAGGATGATAGATTTTCTGTTGGCTATTGACCTCCTTTTCCCCTGACTCTACACTGCACTTCTCTCCCTTCTCTACTCATCTCTCTTCTATCCTCTCCACTCCTCTCTTTCCATTTCCTCCCCTTCTCTCCATGCACTCCCCTTCTTTCCTCTTTTCTCTCATCCAATTCCCTCCCAAAAAGAAAGCCAATAATCATTAATTATTAAATTATTTAAAAAAATTTTCCCCCAACCTTTACTGGTCATTCAAACTTTAATCTTTTTAATTCTCTATTGCTGTGTTTAAATTTTCTCCCATTTTCTTCTCATGATATATTTTTGAAAAATACCTGACTATTTTCATTTCCATTGATATATAGAAGTATGGCTATGAAGGATGGATTCAATTGCAAGGACACTGTAATGTAAGTGAATCAGTAATAGGTAAATTATGCAATTGTAAGTTGTGTCACTGCCAATATGGCACCCCAATATGCTGTTCATAGAGACCTTCACTATTTTAGTGACTCCTAAAATTTAAAAGCACATAGACTTTATTCGCTGTAGTGCGATGTTTCCCATAACAGACCATTGTGTCATTCCCTTTGAGAATAAGATTCTTTGTTTGAGTTGTATCCATATTCATGTACAACTGTTAAACAAAAAAGTTATACTCTTGAGAATAACATGTGATATGCAATGAGAATACCTTGCATCACCACAAATAAGATCTAATGCACTCTTAAATTAAATGCACTTAAATGCACTCTTTATTTACATTATGCATGTATATCATAAAACTGCTTCTGTATATTATTATAAATGTGTCTCTTAATGTAGCAGAATTTTTGTACAATTATAATTGATAAAGTTTGAATTTTTATTATTGCATATGTTAAGGGTAAAGCAAACATGATGAAAGATGGAAAACTGTTTAGAGTGATTGATGAAAACTGCTGGTCTCCAGAAGCTCGTTTAAAGGATATGGACAAAACAGGTGCATTATAAGTACTTCTTTGAATTACACACCTATATACACAGGGGCAGATAAGGGGGATCTATGCACAGTTCATTATAAGTACTTCTTTCAATTACACACCTATATACACAGGGGCAGATAAGGGGGGTCTCTGCACAGTTCCTTATAAGTACTTCTTTGAATTACACACCTATATACACAGGGGCAGATAAGGGGGGTCTCTGCAGAGTTTTTTTATAAGTACTTCTTTGAAATATATCATACATAAAAAAATCTGTAGATTGTGTGATGCTGCAAACTATATATCCATGAAATAGCACAAAAACTAAATAGCAACAAAGACATATATTTCTTTTGTTTTTGATTTTTTCTTTGGTACTATTTTGTACATGGATATACACTCTAATGTGTCAAACCAATCCATTTTGTATGTGATGTATCAAAATTTTTACATTCATCAGTGTTACAGTCAATATTGTATGCAATGACAAAGGAAAGACAAATAGTAATTTCCCTTTCCAAAGCAATATTGTATGCAAGATAGCATTGGGTCAGTCTCCATGCACCTTTAGGGTTGTAACGAAAAATGAATTAGACTAAACAACAAGCTAGGTAAGATATAAAGAGATCTACAGATGGATAGATGTAGATAGATATTGGATATCTAAGTGACAACCAATCCTTTTTAATCCAGTATTGAGACTAACTTACCTTTTTTATCCACAGGAGTGAGTGTGCAGGCCCTATCAACAGTTCCTGTCATGTTCAGCTATTGGGTAATGAAAAAAAGATATAAACTAAGTCTTAGAAGATGATTTCTGAATGGAGATGAATTCAAATTGGGGAGTCATGATGGATTGGTTGTAAAATGCTTGCCTTTAAATCCAAGACACCCCATGTGAGAGGGCCTGAGTTGGTTGGTTCTCTTTCTGACTCCAAGGGTTTTTCCAGGCCTCTGGTTTTTCCTCCCTCCTTCCAAATTAAGCCAAAAAAATTCAAATTAAACTGGTTAGAGCTGTGCTATATATGGAGGCACCTTCACATTCTTTCAGTTTGACCCTGTTGAACAGCACCACTAATGTACTTTGCGAAGGTGATAACTTAGCAATGACAAGTTTTTCTGAATTGTTCTGCATATAATTCAATGCTTGTGGTTTTCATTTAAGACTCTGTTCTTGGTTCTCCAGTGTGGGAGAGTTGGAGGAAGGGAAAGTTTGGCTATTCTTGTTCAAGAATTGTCATTCCTTATACTCATGCCAACATTGTTTTGTTTTAGGCTAAACCAAAAGACACTCTTGACTTGTGTCAAATACTTAATGATGATCTTGCCAAAACTGTAGCCAAACATCCTAAGAGATTTGTTGGACTTGGGACCTTACCAATGCAGGTTAGCAAGCTAATACTAGCAAATAATTTGAGCTTTTAGCTGGTACTTTCAATATGTTAGTAAAACAGAAAAATAATTGCCATAGTTAGATAGTGCACGTTAAAATCAGTAAAACTATGAAATTTGAAATAAATAAATTCAAGACTCACAAAGATATGAATTTTGAAAAGTGTGAATTTTGTAAGAAGATCTTCACTGGAGGCAAGTGATGTCTCCAGCAATTCTTCGTTTGCACGTTACGTCATCGCGGCCATGTTACCATTTAACAAAAGATTTCTCATTGGCATCCATTGTTAATGGTACCACAATGGCCACCATGTTTTTGTCTTTTAACTCTCTTGGGAATGCTTGCAACCCATCAATAGTTTTCTTCCAAAAATCATTCCTTCCCTCGAACTTCACAGTTTTTCTAATTTTAACATGTTCTTTCCAGCTATGGTTATTATTATTCTGTCCTATGACTTTTGGAATTACGCCTTACACGATAAAGGCTCTTTTCCACCATCTCAATTTCCACCGTTTGTTAAGTTGCCAAACGTGTTTGCCTCTGCGTCTTTTGCCCGCAACTTTCTTTGTAGAAAGAGACCCACTTCTGCAACATGATGTATCTGTCAACTAGAGTATCTACCACACCTAAAGTGGGTTGGATTTTCATAGGTTTTTTTACCGATTATTTACATCAAATGAACGTTATACTTGTTTACTTATCTTGTATTTGTGCTCCTTTGTTGCTAAAATATCGTTTTACTCCAAAGGTCAGAGGGTTTTTAAAATAACCGATTTGTACTTATTCCAACTGCTGCCGTTGCCAACTTTGATCTGTACAGTACGTACAAATAAGTACGTGACCGTGCGAAGTCGCGGGTTCTGCACGACGGCGCTGGAGGACCCAAGGGAAATAAATCCTCTATGGTCAATTGAAGACTTATTTTTAACAATGGCGAAGCTTTTCAAAGAAATAAACGATTTTATTTGTTTGAGAAACAAAAACGTTTTAAAAACGCTCTAACAATTGAAATGTGGAAAAAAGTAGTATGAATAAAGACCAATTAACCCACTGCGATCAGAGGTTATGAGATATATTCGCCTCGTATTTACTTAGAGTGGATTTAGTCAAATTCTTGAATAGTTGACGTCACATATTGTCATGAGATGTCAAGCAATCTTGTCAATGTCATGTCATCTGAAATGGGCAATTTGCATACGACACTAAAAAGGTTTATCGACTTTCTCTTCACGCATTCTCTGGTAAAGTAAATCCCCTGATTTACATGATCGCTGGTTTGGCGCGTATTTACTTTTTTTTTTAAAGTGACATCAACTAAATAGTTATCTAAGTTAAATAAATTTATCTAACTGTTGGACTCTGCGTGATTGGCAGTATTACCTGAACAAACACCGCGGGGTGACGTTCTTCTTGGTATGTACAGAAGCAAGTAGAAACCCTTTGACTTTTGAAGTACATTTTAGCAGCAAAGGAACACAAATACAAAATACGTTAACGAGTATAACGTTAGTTTGATTTACTTTATGAGGGGGGGGGGTGGGGGGTGAAGGAGAACTATTCCTAGTGCACTTGTGTGCACACCGTTTTGCATGATTGGTGACAATTAAACAAATTGTCAGTGCCGTAGTACCGATCTTACTTCTGCGCTTGGTAACAGTAGTTTTTTTTTTTTTCACCTTTTTTCATCCAGCATATATAAGAATGTGGAAATACTTTATGATGATTGTTTTCGATTTTTATGATACACAGGCACCTGACTTAGCTGTAAAAGAACTTAGACGATGTGTACAGGTGAGACCACTAATCATGACGTTGGAGTCTTGGGCTCGGAAGGGTGGGGAAGGTTGGAGAAGGTTACGGAACTGCTTTCTGTAGTAGTAGTTTCCAAACAGGTTGCTGTAACGAGACATAATTTCCAGGCTCGCATGGAATTTTTATCAACCAAATACCAAGTTTCTATTAGAAAACTACTTAGATGATTGGACAAGGGAGAAGCGTTTGCCCCTCATTCTAGGCTGAAGGAGCATATGCGGTTTTAGTCTGCGATCTTCCGCTCGGTGCTCTGTGGTGTTGCGCAGACCACCGAGGGTACCGCAGATAACCGAGGACCGCAGGCAATTGGGCTTTTGGATCAACTCGCAAAAAGCAGGTCTCTGTCCACTATGAGAAACGTACCGGGATCTCATTCTCTGAGTTATTCACTTTTTAATATATGCCTATGGAGCTAAAATATTACATCATGGATGCTTACTGGTGCTCGGTGTTTCTAATAGTTCCCTACACAACCGCTATTAGTGTCGGCAAGTAGCGTTGCGTTTTATGTTTTATGGATGAATTTTTGTTTAACCATGTTGAAGTTGCAACTAGGATGTATCATAACTAATCCAATTTCGTTTTTACTGGCTTAAATTAATTTGCATTAAAAACACAGACGTTTCTCAGTGTGAAGAAAAACGTTTGCATGCGCAAAATTTGAAACAAGAGGGCTTTGCCAGACTTCATGATTGTTTGATGTTTTAATGGAAATTGAATGTGATCGTTTTCTGAGTTGTCATCTAGCTCCCAATAACCATGCTTAGTGCCAGAAATAACCACGGATAATTTACATAACAATGACATCCCATGATGTACCGCGTATGCATATATTGGCCCGCCATCGAGCCTTTGTGACAATTCCTCTTCGCATCCCGAGGAGGAAGTGCACGTCGCGACGACCTCCACCCATCCCTCCAGCGTGGCGCGACCATTTACACATGAATACATTTCTCTTTCCCCTCTCAGTGGACGCACACCTTTCCCCCCGTATTCATTAGTTATTGGTGTGTATTGTTGGCGCTTAGAATATAATACTATATATAATTAACCAATTGCAAATGTCGTTTAAAGGAACTTGGATTTCCCGGAGTGCAGATAGGTTCACACGTGAATGACTGGAACCTTGATGCTCCTGAGCTTCAGCCAGTTTTTGCTGTGAGTATGAATCTCTGTTGTAACTAAATGTATGAATGCACATGCATAGACAGGGTTCCCAGGGGTCAGGGAAAAGTCATGGAAAAACACAGTCAAAGAAAAGTCAGGGAATTTTGTTTAAAGTTAACCTTGAGTATCAATGTGATACTCATAATGTTTGAAATTTTCGAATAGACTGATAAATCAGTTTTCAAATAATGAAAAAAATTTTGAATCATTTATGCCAGACAGTTTAATTACGTTGGGTATCCTGTGTAATATGATAAGAGCGGGGCCTAGGTAAAAGTTAGGTATGTGGCCCATGCTTGCCCATGCGGCTCAACAAGGCCAGTGAAAACTGTTATTTAGTCAGGGAAAAGTCAGTGAATTTTCATTTTCAAAATGGCTGGGAACCCTGATAGAGCAGATATTCTTAGATTATCATCCTGTTACCTATCCACCTGCACCTCATGGCACATGGGACCTTTGGTTTCTGTAATAAACTTTTTTTATGGGAGCGGGTTATCAGCCCTAAGCCCAACCCCCAACCTGGAGGACCAGTGTGGGATCATTCTTCCTCTGGTCACTATCCTTCGACCTGTCCGGCATGGATGGCCTTACCAGGAGTACACGACTCCCGTCGGCATTGCTCTAGGTCCGTTACTGATTACTTGAGTAGAGATGGATAGACTCGCATTTTTTTTTTCCATCTCAAGCCTCTTTAGAATAAGATTTTTTGATTGAGATGCATTCGTAACATAAGTAACCGAACATAAGAGTTGCCCAATAATCAAGGACATTACATGGCCTTAAAATGGGAGAACATCGCGCTTAAAGTAAAAATGTCTGTTTATGTGTATTCCAGGAGACAGAAAAGCTTGGCGCTGCTATATTTGTTCATCCCTGGGACATGGAACTTACTGGAAGGATGTCAAAATACTGGCTTCCATGGCTTGTTGGTTAGTATTACTTAACAAAGCTTCTCCATTACATGATGTGTTCACAATCGTAAGGTGGTGCCTTGTGGTCGCTTAGTAATGGTACATCAAAAGTGGTAGGTCGCGTCTATGCTGGCCGTTTACCAAGAGGTGGTATAATAGGCGGTTGGTCTTCTATCTTTTATTGATTCCATGGGTTTGGAGCTCGTCGAAGACCTCCCTTCAGTTACCCTCCTCTCCTTGACAATCCTTGACAATCCTCAGAGTTTCCCATCCTCGGAAACCCAGGGGTAAAATTCTACCGCTCGTTTCTTGCTCCCAAAAAAATACCCCTGCGCACGAAGTGTGTTAGAGCTTGTTCGGGAAGTCGAAATTAATCTCTTTTCTGATTGGTCGACCAGTCTAACAGATTTCGTGCCCTGGAGTATTCTTTCTGGGAGCGAGGGACGCACACAGAAATTTACCCCTGGGTTCCCGTGAGTTTCCTTGTATCAATGTTAACTAGAATGTACTGTGTGTCATTTACCTTAGGTATGCCTGGAGAAACAGCCCTGGCCGTCTGTAGCATGATATTCGGTGGTGTGTTGGAGAGATATCCCAAACTGAGGGTGTGTTTTGCGCACGGTGGTGGAGCGTTCCCTTACACCATAGGAAGAATTGAGCATGGATTTAACGTTAGACCAGATCTTTGTGCTGTACAGAATTCGGTTAATCCAAGGTAAGGCACCCTATATCCATTCGCATTTTTTTATTTATTTTGTTTTTGTTTTTGTTTTGTTTTGTTTTGTTTTCGCTTTTTTTGTTTTTCGTTTTTTTGTTCACTTAAGTCTATCTATTCTCTCCGTGAAAGACTATCTGTGCTAACGTAAATAATGCGACCATAGGGGAATAATATGTGGGTAAAAAGCGCGTCGTACTCAATACTTGCTTGATTTTCTTTTTGGCTTGCATTATTTAGTACACTTTCTTATACTCTAGCTAACCCACTACGATAAAACGACACTATCAAAGGTTTTTCAATCCAGGGGACAGCAGCAAGTCAGAAATTTTGATCATTTGACTTAAACAAAATTCATATTTTCAAAATTTTATTTTTGTCTAGCACTTTTATCGAAATTGAGCTCGCTGTGGTTGTGTCCTCCAAGAAAGCGCGATATTCCCCATGCTACAAAGGGTCTCAATATTGGACCTAGTGAAATCCTGGCCGGAATCCATTAGTGTTCATAAGGAAGTTGTTTTATTCTCTGCTCATCTTCAGGGATTATATAGGACGTATCTTCACGGATTCTTTGGTTCACGACGAGAAAGCACTTCACTATTTGGTGAATACCATAGGCAAGGTGAGATAGCGAATCGTTTGGTCTGTACCGACATGGACATTTCTCTCATATTTTCGATATTTTGGGTTAATAATCAAATAATCAAAAAGAAGCATGGTTGCTTTCTAATGTTCCTACGGTATTCTACAGCATGACCGCCGTGAACTCACTCTATTCTTGCTTATTTTGGTTGGACGTGATAGGAATCAGTGTCGCGACACATTTATTTTGGTTTTTCCTCACGACTCTAATGAACAATGTATCGTATTTCTTTGTCTTTCAGGATAACGTCGTACTTGGAAGTGATTATCCGTTCCCTCTCGGGGAGTCATGTCCCGGCAAACTGATAGAAGCTGTTTATAGCCATGACTCGGAACTAAAGGTAGGCAATCACCATAAATTACCTCATTCGAGGCTTTAGACCAATCCCCCATCCTCTTCCGCCCCTCATCGAAAACTTAAAATCACGTGAACCAAACTATGTGTACATCCTAAATCGTGCTTTCTGATTGGCTTCAATACTGTTTTTCTATCATCCAATATCTAGCCCTCCAAGGTCCCAGGAGAACCTACATAGCTCTCGGTTGATGTAATGTGTTCAGTAAGTATTTGTATGAAACATTACATCAATTGCTTGCTACGTAAGCTCTCCCAATATTCAAGAGGTTTTTTTTGGCTCAGCGCAGCCTTGGCTTAGCGTAGTGGAAGTGGATTTCGTCTCTCGCTTCTGGGGTCTCGGGTGCACGTGCACATGTTGAGTGAAGTTTGTTAGGTCTCGGGCTCCCTTGATTCAAGGGTTTTTTCTGGGTCTTTCTTGGTGAAGCAAGCTTTGTATTTTGGGTCAAGGTCTTTGTTTTGCAGGGTCCAAATTCGTTATCCTTGGCTATTGATTTGTCTTCATGCCTCTAGTTTCTTGCAACACCAAGAAAGAGTCGTTTTTCTCCGGGCCCTCCCTCCGCAAAACCTAACAACCCAAATTCACATTCGATCTGCGAGTTCGCGTTACTTTGGTCAGCCCAGAGGTTGTTTTTTCACGGCCGGACATCTTAAATTTATAAAGGTTTTTTTTTACTTCGACGAAATTAGATCTCTTTCCGACTCATAAGCTACGATTTTTAAATGATATAGCACAATGCAATAGCACGTTGCCCAATGACCCGTTTCTTTCAATCCCTTTTTGTTAAACCATTCTAAGTAGCCCTGCGTATGTCATTCTTTTCAGGAGAAACTCCTTTCTGGCAACGCACTGCGGTTTCTTGGTCTCGACAGCAGCCGGTTTAGTGATATAAAACCAAAGGGGACGACTTAAAAGGCCCTAAACATGGAGATAAAGAAAGAACTGCGCAACGTTTTAGATGAAGAGGAAAGACTAAAGTAAAAAAAAAATTTTTTTTTAATGGATTTTACGCAGCAACAAAGTTGGCTCGAAAAAATATCTTACTCTTTTTGTTTAAACGAAGGCTTTTATTCTAATAAGGATAAACTGGCTGCGCCTCATGAAGGTCCATGTAGTCCCGCGTAAACATCGGTCATCACATACCAAAAGATAGTTATATTTTATATCGTAAATCTTATTTACTCACCATTTTAGAGCTGTTCACGTAGTATAAAGTCGCTCAGCGAGATTTTAATTTTTGTATGTGCCGTGTATAGTATTTTTAAGTACCAGCCCAAACATGGAACCCAAGGAAAAATAATAGAATACGTACAATATACTTTGTAACGTAAGTAATTCGTACTTTTTACGGGTTCATATTGTTTGCTCTCAAGGAGAAGGAAATACACCTAATTGAAAAAACGTCGGGTTCAAAAAAAGGTTATATCATCAAAACTAAGACCGAAGGGGAGCATTGGAAGACAAACAATTATGCTAATTTCATGCGTATTGCAGTTTTCCCTTCCTGTGCACATTTTATGCATCATGGCTTTGGCATGTTGTTAATCTAGGTCAACCGACTTTGCTCTACTGTGCATTTTTACATGTCTATATGCAATACGTACAATACACATTTCGGAGTACCCAAAATCCTTTTCGGTCTTAGCTTCGATGATATGACCTTCTCGAACCCGACGTTTTTTCAATTAGGTGTATATAAATATAGATATATGTATGTATATTAAAAGTTAATAGAATAAAAGAAAATGTTTGACAACAAATTCACATTAGTGTTGGCAAAATGCAGTGTCTTTATTGTTGAAAGCTAGGCTATATATCAAACTTTATTAGACTAATGATCCTACTTTTGGCTTAATTTGTATTGTTTTTATTTACTTTTTATTTATGATTTCAAAACTTTTAACCGTCTTGAATCAACGAGAAAGCAGCATGGCAATTTCAAAAGTGCACTCTTTTTATATGACAGCACATGGCGGTTAGTGTTTGATCACACCATTAAATATTTGGAGCAAATAATGAGATTCAATGACTTTTATCAGCTGCCAGGTTGAAATCCACCAATATTATGTTATTTATAGCTCTCGCTTGACAAAATGATGTCTGCAACTTCAAACTAAGAAAATGCTGGGGTTTTTTTTGCTAAAAATATATATCAATAGCTATACACCAAATCGAAGTATGGCTACCCATTTGGATAACTATTGTTCTGAGATGACTAGCCTCTCATACTATTATGTTTACACTTGAACTCGAGGCTAGTCAGGCCAGAACAATAGCTAGACAAATTGATCGCCATATGTCGATTCGGTGTACTGTGAGAGATACTCTTTCATTATAAGAACTTTGCTGTTTGAAACCTGCTCACCGATTCAAGACCGTGAAAGATTTTATGAAAACCTACTTCAAACAGAATACATTTAATCATGAAATTTGGTGTGAAACGCACTTTAAATCATTTTTGTTTTAGTTTAGGCAAAAAAATTCAAAATAGGAAAATGAAGACTATTTTCTTTCGCATTTTTTCTTTTCTTGTTCTTCTTTCATCATTTGTTTCGTTTTGTCTTGTCTTGTCTTGTCTTGTCTTAGTATGTCACGTCAGAATTCCTTCAGGTATCGGTTTGGTTCCACCTCATCTTATTGTGGCTAATTCTTCACACAGCCCTTACTGTTATCACACGTGAATCCCTGTGGGCAGCAATGATGGCCATCTGCACAGCATGAGGCATTTGGAAGTGGGCAGCAATGTTGTTCTCCTTCGCTTCCTACACAGCAGGTTTGGTACAAGCCACAATGACAACCACCTCGAAGCCGTTTTGGGAAAAACCTAATGACATCATCAGTAATGGTAGGTGTTTTAGGGACAGAAACAGGAAGGGCCTTAATGTTCGCAGCAGTATTCTTAGAAAACCTTTTGCTTAGCATCGGAATGACACTATTCCCTCGAACACATTTTTGCTTTTTGGCATCACAGTTGAAGCCGGAGGGACAACAGTGCTTTTTGTCTGGACAGCACACAGCCGAAGGCAATGGACAACAGGCGTACTTCCCGGATCCACTCTCGCAACAAGTCTCGCCGCTGTTGCATGTAGAACCGTCCGGACAATCAACACCGTCTACAGGCGAATGTCTTGAGGATGCTCTCTGCGGAATCATGGGGACTGTTTTGGCAGTAGCATAACAAGTATGTGAAGATGTATCACAGATGTATCCGCATGGGCAACAGTGTTCGCGATCAGAACAACAAACAGCGTTCGGTAATGGACAGCAGCCGTATCCTCCAGTGGAAATCAGACAGCACGTCTTGTGATCTAGGCACTGAGAACCGTCTGGGCAGTCGATATTTTTTACTCCAGATTTCTTCTTCAACTCTGTACAAATGAAACCCAGAACTGATTTTTCAAAAATCGTTACTGACCGATCAAATATCGTCCTAAGACGAAGCATACCCCATGAAACAAACCTGTGAACCTGTCAATATTGCTTTTCGCACAGTTCTTGAATTTTTAAATCTCACAATCATCAGTTAAAAGACAGTAAAATCCATAAAACTCCGGTAATAAGCACTCCCTCGGTTATAATATAAGCCCACTAGTTTGCTAAAGAAAATTCCCCTTCACTTATTAGCCCCCCCCCCCCTCTCCCCTTGGGTTATTAGGCCCACCTCTAGTATAATTCCCCCACCCCCCACCCCCTTCAAATCATAAGCCCATCAAAACCCTCACGAAATAGTATCAGCCTGTGAAGAGCCAGTAGGAATTCTACAGTAATAATTTCCCGATCGAAATATATACTTAACAAATAAAACAGCTTTTTACGTGCTCCGTTCAGTACGCATCTTGAAGGCTTAGGGCGCTTCCTAAGCGCTTTATTACTAAGTAGAGCATACAGCATGGAAAAAGCTCTTTTATTCGTTTTATTTTATAGCTTCTAAAAAAATATCTGAATTGAGTTTATTTACGCGAAAAGAAACACCATCACAGGATCTGGCAGAAATTCGCGCAAGAATTGCATCAGCTAATTGGTTTTCGGCTAATTATTGCGCGCGTACAATATGACAATAACATATCAATGGACAATCACCAACACTAACCTGTGACTTTATTTGAAGACTCTTTCTTCAAAAATGGAATAGATGAATCCCCTCTGTTGCACGCTCCGCTTGATACATCACATGTATATCCATTGGGACAACAATGAATGTGGTCACTACAACAAACGGCTTTTGGTAGTGGACAACATCCCCATTCACCAGATGCTAGTTTGCAGCAAGTGTTACCATCAGGGCATTCAGCTGAGCCGCCAGGACAGTTCACGTTACCAACTTCTTTCTTTATAGGTTTGGATGGTAGCTTCTTGATAAACGGTATAGAAGCCAATCCTCTGTTGCACGCTCCACTTGATACATCACATGTATATCCATTGGGACAACAATGAATGTGGTCACTACAACAAACGGCTTTTGGTAGTGGACAACATCCCCATTCACCAGATGCTAGTTTGCAGCAAGTGTTACCATCAGGGCATTGGGATGAGCCGCCAGGACAGTTCACGTTACCAACTTCTTTCTTTATAGGTTTGGATGGTAGCTTCTTGATAAACGGTATAGAAGCCAATCCTCTGTTGCACGCTCCACTTGATACATCACATGTATATCCATTGGGACAACAATGAATGTGGTCACTACAACAAACGGCTTTTGGTAATGGACAACATCCCCATTCACCAGATGCTAGTTTGCAGCAAGTGTTACCATCAGGGCATTGGGATGAGCCGCCAGGACAGTTCACGTTACCAACTTCTTTCTTTATAGGTTTGGATGGTAGCTTCTTGATAAAAGGGATAGAAGTCAATCCCCTGTTGCACGCTCCACTTGATACATCACATGTATATCCATTGGGACAACAATGAATGTGGTCACTACAACAAACGGCGTTTGGTAGTGGACAACATCCCCATTCACCAGATGCTAGTTTACAGCAAGTGTAACCATCAGGGCATTGGGATGAGCCGCCAGGACAGTTCACGTTACCAACTTCTTTCTTTATAGGTTTGGATGGTAGCTTCTTGATAAAAGGTATAGAAGCCAATTCTCTGTTGCACGCTCCACTTGATACATCACATGTATATCCATTGGGACAACAATGAATGTGGTCACTACAACAAACAGCGTTTGGTAGTGGACAACATCCCCATTCACCAGATGCTAGTTTGCAGCAAGTGTTACCATCAGGGCATTCAGCTGAGCCGCCAGGACAGATCACGTTACCAACTTCTTTCTTTGTAGGTTTGGATGGTAGCTTCTTGATAAAAGGGATAGAAGTCAATCCCCTGTTGCACGCTCCACTTGATACATCACATGTATATCCATTGGGACAACAATGAATGTGGTCACTACAACAAACAGCGTTTGGTAGTGGACAACATCCCCATTCACCAGATGCTAGTTTGCAGCAAGTGTTACCATCAGGGCATTCAGCTGAGCCGCCAGGACAGATCACGTTACCAACTTCTTTCTTTATAGGTTTGGATGGTAGCTTCTTGATAAAAGGGATAGAAGTCAATCCCCTGTTGCATGCTCCACTTGATACATCACATGTATATCCATTGGGACAACAATGAATTTGGTCACTACAACAAACGGCTTTTGGTAGTGGACAACATCCCCATTCACCAGATGCTAGTTTGCAGCATGTGTTACCATCAGGGCATTCAGATGAGCCTCCAGGACAGATCACGTTACCAACTTCTTTCTTTATAGGTTTGGATGGTAGCTTCTTGATAAACGGTATAGAAGCCAATCCTCTGTTGCACGCTCCACTTGATACATCACATGTATATCCATTGGGACAACAATGAATGTGGTCACTACAACAAACAGCGTTTGGTAGTGGACAACATCCCCATTCACCAGATGCTAGTTTGCAGCAAGTGTTACCATCAGGGCATTCAGCTGAGCCGCCAGGACAGATCACGTTACCAACTTCTTTCTTTATAGGTTTGGATGGTAGCTTCTTGATAAAAGGGATAGACGTCAATCCCCTGTTGCACGCTCCACTTGATACATCGCATGTATATCCATTGGGACAACAATGAATGTGGTCACTACAACAAACAGCGTTTGGTAGTGGACAACATCCCCATTCACCAGATGCTAGTTTGCAGCAAGTGTTACCATCAGGGCATTCAGCTGAGCCGCCAGGACAGTTCACGTTACCAACTTCTTTCTTTATAGGTTTGGATGGTAGCTTCTTGATAAACGGTATAGAAGCCAATCCTCTGTTGCACGCTCCACTTGATACATCACATGTATATCCATTGGGACAACAATGAATGTGGTCACTACAACAAACGGCTTTTGGTAGTGGACAACATCCCCATTCACCAGATGCTAGTTTGCAGCAAGTGTTACCATCAGGGCATTGGGATGAGCCGCCAGGACAGATCACATTACCAACTTCTTTCTTTATAGGTTTGGATGGTAGCTTCTTGATAAAAGGTATAGAAGCCAATTCTCTGTTGCACGCTCCACTTGATACATCACATGTATATCCATTGGGACAACAATGAATGTGGTCACTACAACAAACAGCGTTTGGTAGTGGACAACATCCCCATTCACCAGATGCTAGTTTGCAGCAAGTGTTACCATCAGGGCATTCAGCTGAGCCGCCAGGACAGATCACGTTACCAACTTCTTTCTTTGTAGGTTTGGATGGTAGCTTCTTGATAAAAGGGATAGAAGTCAATCCCCTGTTGCACGCTCCACTTGATACATCACATGTATATCCATTGGGACAACAATGAATGTGGTCACTACAACAAACAGCGTTTGGTAGTGGACAACATCCCCATTCACCAGATGCTAGTTTGCAGCAAGTGTTACCATCAGGGCATTCAGCTGAGCCGCCAGGACAGATCACGTTACCAACTTCTTTCTTTATAGGTTTGGATGGTAGCTTCTTGATAAAAGGGATAGAAGTCAATCCCCTGTTGCATGCTCCACTTGATACATCACATGTATATCCATTGGGACAACAATGAATTTGGTCACTACAACAAACGGCTTTTGGTAGTGGACAACATCCCCATTCACCAGATGCTAGTTTGCAGCATGTGTTACCATCAGGGCATTCAGATGAGCCGCCAGGACAGATCACGTTACCAACTTCTTTCTTTATAGGTTTGGATGCTAGCTTCTTGATAAACGGTATAGAAGCCAATCCTCTGTTGCACGCTCCACTTGATACATTACATGTATATCCATTGGGACAACAATGAATGTGGTCACTACAACAAACAGCGTTTGGTAGTGGACAACATCCCCATTCACCAGATGCTAGTTTGCAGCAAGTGTTACCATCAGGGCATTCAGCTGAGCCGCCAGGACAGATCACGTTACCAACTTCTTTCTTTATAGGTTTGGATGGTAGCTTCTTGATAAAAGGGATAGAAGTCAATCCCCTGTTGCACGCTCCACTTGATACATCGCATGTATATCCATTGGGACAACAATGAATGTGGTCACTACAACAAACAGCGTTTGGTAGTGGACAACATCCCCATTCACCAGATGCTAGTTTGCAGCAAGTGTTACCATCAGGGCATTCAGCTGAGCCGCCAGGACAGTTCACGTTACCAACTTCTTTCTTTATAGGTTTGGATGGTAGCTTCTTGATAAACGGTATAGAAGCCAATCCTCTGTTGCACGCTCCACTTGATACATCACATGTATATCCATTGGGACAACAATGAATGTGGTCACTACAACAAACGGCTTTTGGTAGTGGACAACATCCCCATTCACCAGATGCTAGTTTGCAGCAAGTGTTACCATCAGGGCATTGGGATGAGCCGCCAGGACAGATCACATTACCAACTTCTTTCTTTATAGGTTTGGATGGTAGCTTCTTGATAAAAGGTATAGAAGCCAATCCTCTGTTGCACGCTCCACTTGATACATCACATGTATATCCATTGGGACAACAATGAATGTGGTCACTACAACAAACGGCTTTTGGTAGTGGACAACATCCCCATTCACCAGATGCTAGTTTGCAGCATGTGTTACCATCAGGGCATTCAGATGAGCCGCCAGGACAGATCACGTTACCAACTTCTTTTTTAATAGGCTTGGATGGTAGCTTCGTGATAAAAGGTATAGAAGCCAATCCCCTGTTGCACGCTCCACTTGATACATCACATGTATATCCATTGGGACAACAATGAATATGGTCACTACAACAAACGGCGTTTGGTAGTGGACAACATCCCCATTCACCAGATGTTAGCTTGCAGCAAGTGTTACCATCAGGGCATTGGGATGAGCCGCCAGGACAGATCACATTACCAACTTCTTTCTTTATAGGTTTGGATGGTAGCTTCTTGATAAAAGGTATAGAAGCCAATCCTCTGTTGCACGCTCCACTTGATACATTACATGTATATCCATTGGGACAACAATGAATGTGGTCACTACAACAAACGGCTTTTGGTAGTGGACAACATCCCCATTCACCAGATGCTAGTTTGCAGCAAGTGTAACCATCAGGGCATTCGGATTGGCCATCTGGACATTCTACAGCAGTATTAGATGTTGAGCTTGCTATTTTTATTGGGAAGATTTCTTGTGATTTCTTAAGTGCATATGAAGGAATAAAAGTATCATCTTTGGAACATTTTCCTGTCGCAAGGCATTCCCATCCTGAAGGGCAGCAATTGATCCTATCGTCACAGCAAACTCCTTGACGAAACGGACAGCACTTATATCCACTAGGATATTTGCAGCATGTGGTCTTGTCTGGACAGGCTATTGTATTATTGCATTTCACAAGTGTGGCTTTCTAGAAAGCAAGATTAAAACACAGACATTGGCCTTTTTTAAGTGATTTGTATTATGAATGCATTTTTAAATTTACAAAGGGCATTTTCTAAGATACTAAAGAAGGTCCTTTTTGATCTAACAATGTTACAGATATATTTTGTTAAATAAAAACTGATATACTGCAAAAGTTTTTTCTGTAAGGTGTAGTTCCAGGAACTATCCATACATTTCTCCCTCCCCCCCCCCCCCCCCCCAAAAAAAAGGAATCCTGTAAAGACTGCCTCTTGCCCCAAACCCCCCCCCCCCCCCTGCCCTAATAAAATTCCAATAATTTTGTTCTTCCTCTGACCCCCTCACCCCCTACCCCTTAAAATTCTATACTAATTATTTAAATATTGAGATAAAGTCAAAATTAATACAAAAATGAAAAATAAAATAAATAGAGGATATTACATGGGCGCGCGGAGATACGAAATTTATCTTTGAGTGTTGAAAAGATCTCTCACGAGTGAGCACAGCAAACGAGTGAATGATTTTCAACACGAGAAGAAAAATTTCGTATCTCCAAGCGCCCATGTAATATTCTGTTTATTATATAATTATCCATAAAATCAACTTAACAAGCTTTTTATTATTATAAAAAGTTTTTATTTATAAACTAATAGCTTAAAGTGCTACTACGACGAAAATCGCTCAAACTTGGATTCTGCTGAAACTTCCTAAGAATACTCTTTAAAGGTCCAATAATCACTGTATGAAGTGTTTTCTCGATATTCAGGACGAAACTATGATATCTTTACGATTATTTTTTGGAGTCTGTGACGTCATACACTCAACATCGAACATCGCTCCATACATTTCCTCGTAGTTTATGATCAAAATATCAGTAGTAAAGGGAGAAAGAAATACCCAAACACCCCAAAATATAAATTATAGTCACAAGTAATGTGAAATAAGCACATTAGCCACCCTTTGGGCTTCATAGGAATAAAATAAATTAAGGATTTATATACAAAGAAATATATGTAGCAATGTTTGATGTTGAGTGTATGACGTCACAGACTCCAAAAAATAATCGTAAAATTATCATACTTTCGTACTGAATATTGAGTAAACACTTCATACAGTGATTACTGGACCTTTAAAGAGTATTTCTAGGAAGTTTCAGCAGAATCCAAGTTTGAGCGATTTTCGTCGTAGTAGCACTTTAAATACACTTGGAAACGATATTTTCACATGTGAAATTATCAGTTTTTCGAAAAGGAGAAATATAGGTATTTTATGGATAATTATATGATAAAACCTGGTCTTCCAGGATGCTGTGCAATAATAAGCTTAGTTCCCCTGAAATGTTTGGCAACATATTTGGAATTCAAATCTTGTCAGTGATGATGCTTGTCTTAAATTTAATGGCAAATTTTTCCACAGTACCGCTCCGCTATAAGTGAAGCTTGTTTTAAAAATATTTGGTATGTGGGAGCAGAACTGCTAATTTATTCTCTGAATTTCTCAGGTCGTGTGTTGTGATGTCTTTTCGATTGATAAATTTAGAGCTAAGATATCCAGGTGTCTGGTTATACAGAGCTTTATACATTAAAATACAATTAACAACCATCTATATGGGCATCATAACCTAAGAAGGTAATTATTCTTGCAGCACACTCACTACAATAATTAAAGTGAGGTCGTACCAAGGCATTGTACACGATTAAGTGAGTTACACGAGGAACGAAGTACCTAATGCATTTCATTGCACTCAATGTTGGAGGTCAACTTTGTAACCTCCAAACGAACTAGAGAACTTTAACTTGTGAAAAGATATGATAAGACTAGTGTTAAGTTATGTTAAGAACCAAGATAAATTTTGAATAGTTATTGAAGTAGCATTTAATTTGGTAAGCCAAACCTTGATGACAGTTGCTGGTATATTTATGTTGCTGTTCTTGGAACCAGTTTCTTCATAACAGCTTCCTGCTGATACATTACACTTATAACCATTAGGACAGCAATGTGTACGGTCAGAACAGCACACAGCATTTGGTAAAGGACAGCAGCCATATTTATCATTGTTCATTAGACAGCAGGTGTAGTTATCAGGGCATTCTGATTCACCATCTGGACATACAACTGCTGTTAAGGCAGGTACCACACATGATGAAAGAAGTACACTAGCAATAATCAAGGTTGTCTGAAATAATATATAAGAAAAAATTAGTTCCAAACAACTGAATGAATAAAATATATGGAGGACATTAGAGTTTGATGTACAAATCCTATGAGAGAGGTTTTACGTAACCCATGCTATACACAAGAAAACAATGTAAAAATGATCTACTAAACTCTGTTAGAATGATTTTATGTACCCATAAAAAAATTAGTGTATGGTTAAGCTTGTTGTATGTTTTTCTTTTATGCACGGGGGTAATTTTTTGGGACCCATATATTCCCTTGCTTGTTTTGGTAATGGCTAATGAGCTAGGACAACACCTTTGCTGACTGGCTAATTAATTCACTCAGTCTGAGAGAAATGATGTATATCCGCGGTGGATCTAGGATTTTGAAAAATGGGGACATCATTGATCTGACATTAAGGATGAAAGACAATTTAATCATCATTCCAAGTCGCACTTCAACAATTAACGGTAAGTTTGATCCCATAATTGTCCTATTTCACTATGACGTCACTGCTTGTTTATGTGGGGGATAGAATTGCCAAATCCAATAAAAAAATTCAACAAAATTTGCTCCTAGTGAAACAGTTTAATCTAAAATGGCCTGGTTTTCAGATATAATATGTGTTAATATGTACTAAAAAATATTCTGAGAGTTTGCTGACTATTCTACTTCTCTTTGTGGATTGTTACGGGTTTTAGAACACTTTCCAGTTAATTCCGTCCTACAATCATGATCCTTTACGTTTAAACAATAGATTGTTGAAGATTGTTTTGATATGATGTCATATCGAAATAGGGCAATTCAAGTTGCCCAAATTGGGGCTGAGTACGTACACAATGTGACATGACCACACATGATCTGGCAAGGTGTCTGCTCCAATTGCATATTCATATTTTACAAGAAAATACATCTTTGACAATCCTCTAAGAAAAAACACCAAAATTGTGGTTGGAATGCAAAGCTTTAGTAATACTAAATAGCACAATTTCATGCAAATTCCATTGATTTCTATTGTTTAATTAGCACTATTTTGTACTAGTTAGTAATTAGTGTTTCACGGATTAATTGTTTGCACTCTATACCACCGGATTCAGCTTTTGGTTTAAGGAAAACTGAAGTAATAATATAAGCACACATAAAAGTACACATTTCTTAATGCATTTCTGATCCAATATAATAACTAAACATTTAACAGTCAAGTATTTTTTTCCATGGAAATCTGTATCACATGCTGCACGTTACGTCCAAATATTTCCGCTAGCGGACTTTCTAGTATAGGAGCTGGTTTACAGTTAACTGTGCTTACACTCGAAAAGACTCCAATACTTTGGCGACAAACTGCTCTCTACGTGCAAAAGCGTTGAAATTTTCTTTTTGTTTTAGAACACATGTAGATAAATAACTGTCAGGGTTGTGTAATTGTGATTAAAACTATGTAAACTTGGCTAGATATAAGTCAGAAGAGTTCCTATCAAAGTAATCTTAACTCTTGTACTGTACAAGAATGGAAAACTTTTATAGTACGGAAATTTGATTGGAAACGTTTTGAGCTGACTTAAAGTCTTTTTATGCACGAAATTAGAAATACACACTAGAAAATTAAACAAAGATGGGCTCACCATTGAAGAACTAGTAGCTAAGTAAGACTTCTTCATCGTTCTTGTGGACAAGAACAAGAGAAAATAATCTTCAAAGACAAAAGACCTCCCTTTGACTGAGCTCCTCAAAATAACCAGACGACCCAGGAAGTGACTGAGTGATAAGACCTCGTGATTTTTCCGTGATCCTCCTGTATTCTTTACTCTCCCATACCCCCTCCCCACAGTTTCTACATTGTCAAAATATTGATTCGATCATAAATATTATATGAAGTAAAATATCAAAATGCTTTCCTTAAAGTTTAAGTATGAAGTTATTAGTATTCAATATTTTGTACTTCATATTTTAATATTTTAGCACAGAACAATCCTTTGGCCATAACTAGGAAGTCCCTCACCTCCCCTCTCTCACTGTCTTTATAAATCAGCAGAATACACAGGAAACCCATTATATTTTCTTTGAAATACACAGGTAACCCAACCATTTGTTTATTGTTACATACCTAACGTCCGCCATGACAGTCTGAAATTTCCTTCTTCAGATCAGAGAAACATGGACAGCTATCGAGAAGAATGTGATCTTTTAGCAGACAAGGCTATAACTGTTGCTGTTATGAAACTGGGCAAAGATATATTGAACTCAAGAAATCTGTTTGCAAATATAAAACAGTTGTCTAAAGATGGCGTCCAGGAATGTATGAGTTACTTGGAAGTTTTTGAGAAAGAACCGCCTTGGACTGTTGATTGGGAAGCAATAGAAGCTGGAAGAAGGTTCTTCGTTCGCAATGCTATAATGGGAGGACTAGTATTGATGTATGGGAGTCTTGTTTCATCTTTTGCTGCAGCTAAAGGAAACAAGGTGATTATGGCTATGCCCTTTAGAACTCGATGCATAAGGGACATAAATTATCATAAATTAGCAGGGGAGGAGAAGAGGAAAGGGAAGGTTGCTCAAGAGGGTTGATCATGTCAGTTAAATGGGAAAATTTTTTATGAAGCAGTGGAATATCTTATTCAAAGAAGGAAACTGCTTAGGATAAAGTAGTAGTAACTTTAGTAATACTAAATAGCACAATTTCATGCGAATTCCATTGTTTTCTATTGTTTAATTAGCACTATTTTGTAGTATTTAGTAATTAGTGTTTCACGGATTAATTGTTTGCACTCTAGGTCAATGATGGTTTGGCATCAACTTAATTATCAAAAACCAATAAATCTGTTTCCGTTTTGCTCACTTCATCTTGCCCATGCAGTAACATCGGCTTACCATAAACCACGAAACGAAACGAAACGACACAACAAAATGCGAAACGAGGATTTTGCATTTTACAGATCTTTAAAATGCGAAACCGTCATTTCGCATTTTACAGATGTGTAAAATGCGAAACGACAGACTGTAACCCGAGGCTTTGCGATCCCATGTTTAACTGTAAGCTTACTCACGAAATTAGATGAAAACTTTGTAGCTCCATGTCTTAGAAAATTAGAGATTACTTTGAATCTCAGTGGGAAGAACAGCGTAAACTTTCCATGTACCAAAAGCCACAAATCTATAAACTATATTGAAATACGTTACTTGTGTTGTTGTGGCGCCATTTTGAATGCACAGTTTTCATCCAACTTCGTGAGTAACAAAGCCTCAGGTTACAGTCTGTTGTTTCGCATTGTATTGTGTCGTTTCGTTTCGTTTCATTTCGTGGTTTATGGTAAGCCATAACATCCACAGTGATTATAGCAATAGGGTAAGTGTCTGTGTTTAAAGAATAACAATGTGCAGTTTCAGGAAATAATTTCATCTATTGCATTGACCGTTACTAACTTTCTTTAGCGTTTTTACACATTGTTTTTCTTTTTAGGAGTAAAAAACATTATTTGCCATGCCTTCCTGTACAAACAGGATGCAGGTACTTTTTAAGGGTCAACATCCCCACCCTTTGTAAGAGCACCACCACCACCCTGCTCCCCTGATTATGGATGCTGAAACTCACAGGAAGTGTAATAATTGATGATTATTTGCCGAAGGCGAAGTGAATATCAGGGAATATTAACCGAAACAAAGTTGAGGTCATTATTCCCGATATTCACTGAGCCTGAGGTGAATAATTGTTTTAGTATAAATACACAGGTGATTCTTTCAAAAGGAGGGGAAAAAGAAGATAAAAGACGCATTTTTTCCCGGTAACAGCAACAAAGCGGCTGGCCACCATTTTGGATAATCGCTGGAGGTGATTATCTTGTGATAATCTGAGTCTCTCAACCAATCAGCGTGCGAGATTTTCAATAATCACCTGTGCATTTATACTAATAAATAATGATATAAAGTACTACTTTAAAATATTCCCAGGTGTTAATGGCAACTAGTCGGCTAACAGGATATGGAGATGTGCGTCAAAGAGTTTTTGAGACTCTAGCATTTGTTAAGGTTGTCATGTTGAAAGACAAGGAAGCAATCAAAAAAGTATGTTGTAGAGTTAGACTTCTCCATGCAGCAGTCAGGTATTACATCACTCACTCCATGGACAACTGGGACTACAATGAAGTAATTATACTTTGTCTATTATTTTATTCTCATAATTATCTGTGTTTATCATTCATTCATTCATTCATTCGTCCATTCATTCATTCATTCATCCATTCCATTCATCCATATATCCATCCACCCATTCATGCATCCATCCATCCATCTATCCATCCACTCATCCATCCACCCGTCTATCCATCCATCTACCCATCCATCCATCCGTCCGTCCGTCCGTCCGTCCGTCCATCCATCCATCTACCCATCCATCCATCCATCCATTCATCCATCTATCATGTTCAATCCCCCCTAGACTGCGAGCGGTCCCACTTTTCCCTCCAATCTCAGTAAAGGCAAGTGTTTTGGAAGTCCTGTGGACGCATGTAGATTGAAGCCAAGTAAGCATGGAGAAGGGAAAGGAAAAGGACCCTACTTTCCAACCACAACCAAATAAAACACTTGCCTTTACTGAGTTTGGATGGAAAAAAAGGACCACTCGCAGTCTATCCCCTCATAACAGCTATTTCTAGCAACTCACTTCTCAAAGTGCCCATACTTATATTTTCTTCAAAACAATATTTTTTATTATTATTTATAGTGTGGTCATCCTGTTAGCCAAGAAGATATGGCAGGCACCTTATCAACCTTCTCGTCAAGTGTCATACATGGTTTAGATTGGTTAGGTATCACAGGATCAAAGGAAGAATGTGATGGATACCAACATTTATGGAAGTATGTTGGTTATCATTTAGGTAGGTTATAGATATTTATTTTTAAAATATTATTTGTGCATAGAGTGTAATGCTAAATCTCTTTGGATTGGATTGAATTTATAGTTCCATCTCAAACAATAGGGAAACGAATCACCTTTCGCAGCAGTTTTCTGTCCCACAAACAACTACACAGTATCTGTTTTAAAGAGTACTGCAAGGATAACTAGGCAATTTCCATTTACTTTCTCAGGACATGAATTACTTGAATCAATTTGTGATTCATTCATCCATCCATCCATTCATTCATTTATTTATTTCTTTGTTTATTTTTTTTATTTAATTGGTCAAAGCTCATTTAAGATTTAATTTCCGCAATCAGAGTTTCAAATTCTGAGATATCGTAGCTAATTTGTTGAGTTTGTGGGACATAGCAACAGTAACTAAGGGGAGTCGGAACTATGAACTAGATTGTATCTATAGATGTCATCAGTAGATATGAAGTACCAATCCTGCACCCGGTGCCACCGGTGCGAACCGGTGCTCTCCCCCAGACCCCACTCCGGGCCCGTAATAACGGTGACGTATTCTATAGTGAGGTTCCAATCCTACGCCAGGTAGATCGTGGATCAGGCGGTTCTACGCCACCTGAATGAGGTTCCAGTGAGGTTCCAATCCTGCACCCGGTGCCACCGGTGCGAACCGGTGCGAACCGGTGCTCTCCCCCATACCCTACTCCGGACCCGTAATAACGGTGACGTCATGGCTATTCTTACTACCCCGTGTTTCTAGCCATGTCTATTCTTAGTTTGCTGGATTGCACCACATCCTATATTTTACGTCAAAGTTTGATCCTAATAAAATGTTCTGATCTAATTATTCATAAAATATAGTTTTTCTGTCACAAAGCCTATTGTTAAAGGATTAGACTCTTTTTACTTTATGCTTTTGTTTCACCCTAATTGAGTTCTACGAAGTTGACTCATCGAAAAACAAACAATTAAATGACTTGCCCAAGGAAAAAGAGCAAACACGTTTTTCAAAAATTTTTTTTTTTTTAATTTATTCATAAAACGCTCAATGCATGTGAATACAAAAAAAAAAGTTTAGTTACAGCTCTTTTCATTTTTTAACTAAGTATTATGTTTTGATTGTCAGTATATATTTGTTCAATAGAAACACCCGTCACTTGAAACAATAGAGGACTGTGTTCTGCAAAATTTGCGAGTCAAAAAAACCTACTAGATATCAAGACCACGTTTGTAAACAATAGAAGACTCAACAAACACAGTGTTTTGATTGATTTTCATAGTTCAGTCACTACAGCTAAACTCCGAACTACACATTTTGCCAGTCGGGTATGCAAACGTCACACACGACTAATTCGTTTTGAGGACTGTGATACGCTTCGTGCCAACAGCAATTCGGGCATTGTGCCACTGATATCTTTGAAAACGATTTGGGTTCTTGACAAGCGTGACACTCTCTTTCTTCTTCTTCTTCTTTTTCTTCTTCTTCTTCGTCCTCACTCTCCGATTCTGAGTCCTCGCTGTCAAGTTCCTCTTGGGATTCTCCAGCATCATTGTCACTTTCAGTTTCACTATTGCTAACATCCGTGTCATAGTTATCTTCAGGTTGCCTGGCAATCAGATCTGCCAATAGTATTTTGTTGCGAATAAGATTCTTGTCCAAATCAAGCTCTGCCAATCCACTGGTAAAAGTCTTGAGCGTTTTGGGGCGTTAACTTCTGGGTTGTAAGGTAACAAAGCATACTCGATTAATTCTTTCATGTTGGCTAGTGGAATTCTACGTTGATGATGAGTCATTTCTCCATGGGAATTCCAATACAAAATATCTTTGGATGCTACCATGCTATGAAGTAAATCATGTGCCTTTTGTCGCGGTATGCTTTTAGGGAGCTGTCGTGCCATTCGATTGATTTCATTCTCATCCGATTTCGAAAATTGCTCCTCCTCGCTAGAGGAATCTTCGCTCAGCTCGGGTTCTGTAGATTCTTCTTCTGAAACTCTTCTTCTCTTCATGATGACCTCTACTAGTAAAATGAAGTTCTTGGGATTTGGCTGGGTTTTTTATAGCAGTAAAAGACTCAGAGCGCTCATTAGAGGAGGTAAGACCTCCCCCACCAAGCCCTCGCCTTTTTGAATCAGAATTTTTTTCTTGGCCTTAAATGGTATTGATCCATGAGCTAACTCTCTTATATCATCCTTGTGCGGTCTCAATCTTTACTTTTGCCCTTCTGATATGGGAATTGTTCCTTGTAATAAATTATGACAGACCTCACACATTACATGAACTTGTTCGGGACTGGCTGTTGCAAGCAAAACTTTTCTCTGATGCTCTGGGCATTTTAGTCAAAAGATGTAAATAGCCAAAGCTATCACGAAGTAAGACAGACATGTTTTCTCTCGGGATGGTTTGTTCAAATGAAATGACAACGGAAAGAACCATCGTATTTGTTATACAACTGGTTGTTTACTATCTATACTAGATTCTACACTAGACTCTACACTAGACTCTACACTAGATTCTACTAGATTCTTATATCTACGCTAGAATCTTATGTAGACTAGAATCCCTGAATTCGTATAAATAGCGCTCCCTATAGGAATTGGCCTCATTCTTCGAAAGACGCACGATGACACGGTTCTGTCCTATTTGCGAAAAGCAGCAAAAGAATTTATACACTCATTTAAGTCGAACTCATAAGTTGGACAATTCGCAACGAAAGTATTGGATCGGTCAAGAACAAATGCGAAAAAGCAGTCATCGATTCACTCCGTACCCATTGCCTCAAAATGTTGAAGATCACACGAAATGTGACAGGTTTCAGTTACTCCATCCGTTCACTGCTCTCGTAGCTGGAATGACTGGATCTGGAAAAACGGTCTGGGTTCAGAATTTGCTTGAACATGCAACAAAAGTCATAAATCCATCACCACAGCGTATTGTATGGAGTTACGCACAATGGCAACCTGCTTACGAACACATGTTAGCAACCATTCCCGGGATCGAGTTCGTGAAAGGCATACCCCACGATATTGACGAGGATGGTTATTTCGACCCCAAAATCAATAATGTGATTGTAATTGACGATCAAATGACAGAGACATCCAACGACAAGAGAATCATGAACCTATTTACCAAAGGATCTCATCATCGCAACCTCAGTGTTATTTTCCTGATGCAGAATCTCTACTTTCAAGGAAAAATCATGCGCACCCTGAGTTTGAATGCGGCTTACCTTGTTCTTTTTAAAAACCCAAGAGACAAACTACAAATGATGACATTGGGAAAACAAATGTACCCGGGGAAAACAGAACAGTTTGTGCAAAAGTACGAAGCCGCTGTTCAAAGACCTTATGGGTATCTTTTCGTGGATCTCAAACCAAACACACCAGAAGAATGCAGGCTTCGGACGAATGTTCTTCCCAATGATCTGCCTGCTTTGCAGACGAAGCTGTCAAAAACAGCAATATCGCAACTTGGTGGTGGACAGTCAGGTGTCACGCAATCTATTGCTAACTATTTCGAACGTCAAAGCTATTTACAATTGCCTATATTAAAAACAATGCAGAACTTAGAGGAGCAAATGACTAGCATTCTCAGGGATTCCAATACCCCTGCGGAACTAAAAATCAAAAAATATTCGCAGCTATACGATCGATATCTTAATCTACAACAGCAAATTCGAAGTGGTTCGCCCCACAGCTCAATGCTGGAAATGGTGCAATCACCACAGGTACCACCATTGACAAGTCCCACTCTCCCCACTAGTCTAACATCCCCAGAAAATGTTACTTCAACAAGTCTCACTGATAGCGGCTACACCACACCCAAAACTAAAACGCCTTCATTCCTAGAGCGGCTAACCTCAAAAATTAGAACTCCTGCTCTGGAACTCAATCGAGCGAGAGCTTCAGCTTCACCGGAGGTTCCTTCCACTCCATTAAGAACCACGACTAGTCTTGATCAACCCTCTTCAATTGCCTCCTTATTCAGCACCCCCAAAACACAATCCCTGCCACCTCCACCTGATTTCCTACCAACTCCTCCGTCAAGCAAAGAAAACTCTGTGAAGTGGATTAGCTATCAAGATTCAGATAAATATCTTGGTAAAATCTTAAAACCACCGCGACGATCAGAACGATTGAGAGCGATAGCCAAGTCGATACCCGACTGGCAAAATGTGTAGTTCGGAGTTTAGCTGTAGTGACTGAACTATGAAAATCAATCAAAACACTGTGTTTGTTGAGTCTTCTATTGTTTACAAACGTGGTCTTGATATCTAGTAGGTTTTTTTGACTCGCAAATTTTGCAGAACACAGTCCTCTATTGTTTCAAGTGACGGGTGTTTCTATTGAACAAATATATACTGACAATCAAAACATAATACTTAGTTAAAAAATGAAAAGAGCTGTAACTAAACTTTTTTTTTTGTATTCACATGCATTGAGCGTTTTATGAATAAATTAAAAAAAAAAAAAAAGATTTTTGAAAAACGTGTTTGCTCTTTTTCCTTGGGCAAGTCATTTAATTGTTTGTTTTTCGATGAGTCAACTTCGTAGAACTCAATTAGGGTGAAACAAAAGCATAAAGTAAAAAGAGTCTAATCCTTTAACAATAGGCTTTGTGACAGAAAAACTATATTTTATGAATAATTAGATCAGAACATTTTATTAGGATCAAACTTTGACGTAAAATATAGGATGTGGTGCAATCCAGCAAACTAAGAATAGACATGGCTAGAAACACGGGGTAGTAAGAATAGCCATGACGTCACCGTTATTACGGGTCCGGAGTAGGGTATGGGGGAGAGCACCGGTTCGCACCGGTGGCACCGGGTGCAGGATTGGAACCTCACTATAGAATACGTCACCGTTGTTACGGGCCCGGAGTAGGGTCTGGGGGAGAGCACCGGTTCGCACCGGTGGCACCTGATGCAGAACTGTCATTTCATATCTACTGTCATCATGATGTTGTCCGGTGAAATAAAAAAGTGACGTGAACTGACTTATTTAATTTGTTCTTAGATTTATTTTTAGATTTAATCTTGGAATGCAATTTAACGTCGAGTCAGACTAAAGATTCGTGAAACAGAAAACATGTAACAAAAAAGAACAAATAATAGGTGGCAAGGGAGGTGTCCAGTGCACCTAGGGACACCCCTTCCCCCCCTGTATCCCCCCTGATTGATATAAAAGGAAATTTACTTATTAGAAATGGAATTCGTTTCCAGGGATATGTAATACCTTATTATGTGATACCTACCAAGATGAATGGCAACTAGCATTGTTAATCAAAGACAGGCATTTCTATCCAGATGAAGATTCCAAGACACTGACAGAGTCATTACTACAAGAATTTGCTAACAAAATGCCATTTCACTTCAGCTACTCCTTCAGTAGTGACCTATCGCGATATATGATAGGAAATAAATTAGCAGATGAACTACGTCTACAGAAAATGACTGTTCTAGGAAGTATTGGTATAAGACTGCTTTGTTGGTTGAACAAGAGCTTGGCATTCATTCAATATTATTTTCAACCATTGGAGAGAGGGATGTATAGGTTTGGGAGCTACGCTCTTGATGGCCTGGTGAAAAAAACTCTCAAAGGAAAACATCCTTCTTATAAATTCAATAAAACATAAAAATGCAAGGTATTTTTTGCCACCACTTTTATTACTACATTTACATTTACATTTACATTTACATTTACATTTACATTTACATTTACATTTACATTTACATTTACATTTACATTTACATTTACATTTACATTTACATTTACATTTACCAGTTAGGTCATTCGCTCAATACTGAGCATTTTAGACCACGCTAAATAATTATTAAAATGATTAAATAATTAACATATTAATAAATAGAATAAATAATAATAAATAGTAATTGTCCAACAAGTTAATAAATATCTGCAACTGCATTCTTAAATGATGCAAAGTGAGGTTGCTAGTGTTGCTTTCTTTGGGAGTTGGTTCCATTCTGAAAGTGTTCTTGGGTAGAATGAGTACTTGTAATAATCCTTTGTGGCCATAGGCTGAGTATACACGTACTCCTTGTTGAAACGGGTAGAATAGGAATGACCAAGTGGCTTAATTCTAACATCATCTTGACAAACCAGTTTATTTCGTATCTTGTAAATCATAGATAGTCGTGCTATCCTTCGTCTGCTTTCTAGCGTCTTCCACTTCAGTACTACGTGCTGGTGGAGACATAAGTCGATACAGATTAATCGGCAGTAGACTACTTTCAATCAATTAAATCGTTTTAGTCAAATCCAACTAATGGTCTATAATCAATGCTGCGTTCTGATTGGATGAGCTACTAGTAGGCTATAACTTATAGCCTTCTAGTAGTGAAAAGTGTCGGCTTTGAAATTTAACTTTACTTCAAAACCCGCCCTCACTGGCTAATGACTCATAGCCCATTCGGCGTTAGTTTGGGCATAGCATCAATGAAAAGTGAGGCAAAACGCATTCTATGTTTCCTGTGAATTGCTTATCAGTAACTGAAAATCTCGACGAGCGGAACTACTTACTTCCTGAAGTCCCCGTGATTTTTTTGCCCGTCTTTTAATAACGGCAGTCATGGTTCCTTAATTTCCAACCCCCTCCCACCTACCTTCTCCTCCTCCCTGATAAACTAAACTGTAGGTTAAATGAATCAATAATGCCAATCCACAACACGAGATCCTTATTACTTTCTTCCTTGAACTCACCACAACTGAATGGCAAGCTAGTACTAGTTCAATTATACACATACTTGGCAAATACACTAAGAAATTTTGGACCTCACGGACATTATAAATAATTATCTGATACAGCTAGTATAATCAAACTGCCGCATGGTAAACTGGTGGGTTCCCTGTGTTCCTCCCGCTACAAGAGCGTTATGCTATTAAATGTAGATCATATCTTGACCTTGATGTCGCGTCTGACAAATTATATATTTACTTGGATTACAAGTGCCAGCATACACAGTTATTTTATTACTGGGTTGCCTGTCAATTCTCTGAAAAAAATTTCAAACCCCCCCCCCCCCCCCCCCCCATTTTACTGGTAAAAATTTTTCCGATCCCCCTAAATTTCACCTGCCCTTTTTTAGGCCACAAAAGAAACAGTTTTGCGTTATGCATGTCACACTACTTGTGAGTTTGATCTTGCGCCGTGACGCAACAAGATCAAATATCCCAATGTGTCTGTCAGAATCACCAAAATAGTCAATAGTACCCAGAGGTCTTCACGGCACCACCCACTAGTCGTTTGCGCGGGCATACGATGATCCAAGAGCAGTAAATGTTCTTGTCAGTAAACTTTGCCAGTAAAGATAGGAAAGCATATATCTACTTTTCACGCATCGATATTGCTTATATGACTGATAACGTCTGATCGAACTAGTACAGGCTCATAAGCAACCGAATAGGAATAGATATTTTTCTCTTAAAAGATTGCGCGCCTTATTGTTGAAGATTTAAATCTAATAAAAAATGGATTTAAAAAATATTTTGTTTTTTAATTTTTAAATAAGCTTACTTTTATTTGGTGTACTTTTGAGTGTTGTGATCTTTGTAAAACACGCTACTCCGCACTCCTTCACACGCTTCAGAGCGACGCCTTCTGTCGATGTAACTTCTAAAATTCAATTCTCCGTGGTAGATCGCATTCACCTCGTTTTAAGTCATTTTTACTTGTCAGATTTTTACTTAAGATTTTTTAACTTTAAAAAAAAATTAATTTAAAGATGGTAGCGCTATAAACGATTATAGAAAGCATAGAAAGATTTGTCCGGCTTTTAAGTTTGGTTTGTGTTATCGTATGGATTGAGCTGGATTTTTAGAAATAAATGGAACTGCCGGGCCTTTAGTGTGTCGAAATTCTTGACCGGATTTGACGGATTCGGGTAGACAGGAGTAGGTTACTCAAAATTACAAATTTTCACTGTTAGTATATCTTCGATTTTTAAAAATCAAAAAAGAAAAACGGACAAAAGTAGCAAAAGCGTGAGTAGGTATAATGTTTAGGTCACCCATCTAAAGTTAATCCTCCTCGGGCGAGCTTGACTCGAACGACAACGATTTACCCACTGGACCACGGTTACAGGTGAATCAGCATAACAATAGCCGTGAAAACAATGCCCCGAATAGACTAGACTTTTTAACAGTATTTTTTCAACCGATTCCGTGCGTGGCAGAGATGCAAGGGGTCAGCCGATATGGTCTGGGGGCCGGCTGGTCTCTCCCCTTATGCTTTGGCTAGAACATTTTCTTGCGTAATTCGTACACCCAAGGGCAGAAGGATTTAATCGCCGTCAGGTCCGAAGTCCATACGCCGCCTCAGCAGTGGAATCTTTTTTTTTTCTTTTTTTTTTTTTTTTCCTTTTTTTTTCTTTTTTTTTTCTTTTCTTTCCTTTTTTCTTTTGGTGGGTTCGAATCCCGTCCGATCTACATTAAAAAAATCTTTTTTTAAATCCATTTTTTTATTAGATTCAAATCTTCAACAAAAAAACGCGCAATCTTTTAAGTGAAAAATATTTATTCCTATTCGGTTGCTTATAAGCCTGTATAAGTTGGATCAGACGTTATGATCATATAAGCAATATCGATCCGCGAAAAGTAGACCTATGCTTTCCTATCTTTACTGGCAAAGTTTACGGACAAGAACATTTCCTGCACTTGGATCATCCTATGGCGCCCGCAAACGATTATTGGGTGATGCCGTGGAGACTCCTGGGTGCTATTGCACTATTTTGGTGATTCTGACAGAGAACATTGGGATATTTGATCGTGTTGCGTCATGGCCAACGATCAAACTCACAAGTAGTGTGACATGCATAACGCAAAACTGTTTATTTCTTGGCCTAAGAAAAGGCAGAACCTGCAAATATTTTAAATGTAGAGAACACTTAAGAGGGAAGATCGTCTTAGACAAGTTAAACGAAATCATTCTGTAAACCATCCCATTATCTTTTGACTAACATTGCAACGAGGCCTCTGTGCATGATACAGGCAACCCAGTGAACGTCTAGGGCGTCTTGTTTCAGGTACTCTAAATTCGTTTAGAAATGCGTTTAAATGGTTATTCGTTTTTCGCTAACATTTCTGAAGTTCACGATCTCTATTATCGATCATACTCTTCGAAGGTCCCTTAAAGAAAGCTCTGCTGGATGGCAAACGAACTTTAAATGTTTTCGTATTGATCTTGAAATCGAAAATATCTCATAAGGGAAAAGTATTTTGATAAAGGTTTTGGATATGACATTAGTAATCCAGTAAACGTTATTTAAATAAAGGAAGTCGTCCGAAATTTTTTACCATCCTGTAATAAGCCTTTTCATAGTTTAAGAATCGATTCCACTGCGCATGCGATTTTATCCCGAATTTCTCACCTTCTTTTGTTTAATTAAGAACAAAAGAAGGTGAGAAATTCGGGATAAAATTGCATGCGCAGTGGAATCGATTCTTAAACTATGAAAAGGCTTATAGTCGCCGTGATTATAAAATAAAATACATATAAGATTTAGCAGTGGCATTCCACATAGTGGCTCTTCATCCACTGAAATTCCAATTAGAATTTAGAAGGTTATTTTTGCGGAGGGAGGAAAACCGGAGAATCCGGAAAAACCCTCGAAGCACAGGAGAGAACCAACAAACAATACATTGTACGATGTACTTTATCGTTTACTGTACCATTGCTACCTATCTACGATACATATCCATAATACTCTCATATGCCTCTCGTACGCTCAACTGTTCCAATCACCCACTGCCTTAATATTTATTTATTTATTTTATGCTATTTATTTTTCTTTTCTTTTTCATCATTTTTTAAAAATCATTTTTCACGTACGTACCCCCTCCCCCTTTGCTTGAGTCTGAATACCTGTGTCAAACATAGTGTAGTCGGGTTTTTAATACCTGATGAATCTATGTTTTTAAATTTGGAAGATTTTCAGCGACCATCTTGTAGTCAATTCTAAAGTACCTTACTGTTTTCCTGAAAAGTACAACCCACTACTCTTCGAAGTGTTTTTCTTATTTCAGTACACCTGTTCTTCATTGTTTGATCAGATTCTTCCTTACAGGATATTAAATGAAGACCCTCTGAATACTCTATTTATCCTCTCCACAGTCACATCATTTTATCAAACAAATTCATTTCCTATTTACCAAGAAATGTCCGGTTTCGTAAGCCTGATTTGATTCCAGTTGCCATAATCATTGTCGATTAGGTAATTTGTTTTCGAACAGTCAAAAGGTGTTTTAGATGACGGAGCCATTTGTTTGCATAGCGCAATAATTTGGACAAAGTGAGTTTTCTATGAGTTTCTGTCGGTAAATGTGTTAACCAGTATTTCTATCTATTTTGTCTATCTATCTTTTTTGACAATGCGTTCTCTATTATGTAGCTCGTTTCGTGATTTAATTTTTCTATAGAATCCTGCAGCTAGTAATAACTAAAATGTACTTCCAAAAATAAACTATTTTAGTATTCTTAAAAGAAAGAAGAGATTTGAATGTTAGAATTTTTACGTGGCAGTTGGCATTTTTACGAGGCAATCGTGAGAAATAACAGGAAACCTTTTGTTGAGTAAGCAATAAATAAGTGAAAGTCTACAGTCTTCTGCGTAAATAATGCGCCACTTTCCCCCTGGCTGGCAATGTTGATCTATGAAGTTTTCTAGCCTATTGAAGTGAATAATGGAGTGAATCGGTTTCTTTCGCTTGTTTTTACTTGCTTATGCCTTTCAAAGTCGCTAATGATATGAAGCGAGTGGCTGAAAAAAATGCATGCGAGGCGACATTGCAGAATACTATGTGGTACATCTTATTTTAGAGGAGATTGCAGCAGTAGTGCAGCTCGTATAGCTACAGGTCTAGAATGCGCGTGTGGTGTGCACCGCCTTAATTTCACCTATGCGACCCGGGTTCGATTTGTTGTCGTATGTGAGTATAGTTGCTTTTTGGTTCTTTCCTGTGCTACGAGGGTGTTTTTTTGGGTTCTGCGGTTTTCCTCCCTCAGCAAAAATTATATCAATTTCTAAATTTTAATTCGGTCTGGTGCTTCAGGCTTGCGATTGACCCATCACTCCCTGTATGTCCGACTTCAATAAAATCACGTTATGCAGTTACGATTTAGAAAATACAGAGATGGATGGTGTGGCGCTGCACAGTAAAGTACAGTAGTCTTGTCCGCGTCATCCTCACCGTTGTTGTCATTGGCTCAAAACACTGATGATGCGAGTACTGAGTTCCTTGAAAGTTCCTCTCCTGTGCTTCGAAGCCTTCTCTCTGTTGCTTTCCTATCTGTTACTTCATCAGTGTGATGTAATGGGATTCCTGTGGTAGCCTCTCTTCCGAATCAAATATGGCGTCCTAGTGATTATAGTTTTATAACTATAGTCATCCGTAAACATCGAGCTTAGGAAAACACTACACAACTACAATCAGTACATCGGAAAAATAGCCTAAGGCCTAGGGCAAACGTCGAACTTTCCATGCACCGAACTTAATTACATCAAAGAATGCCGCCTCATTATCACCTGATATCCATTGCTTTTAATGAGTTCGGTGCATGGAAAGTTCAACGTTTGCCCTAGGCCTAAGTAATGTAGTTCGAAAGAATAATGTCCTTCATGAAACAACGCCGGGGCCTTCAGTTTACGAAAAAAACACTTAAATCTCATTGAAATCTGACTATGTTATATGAAAATATTGTCGTGAGATTTATAAAACAATATTCATAAATATTAATTAACTTAGATTAATATTGATTTCTTGACTTGCCATTTGGACTGTACAGTATCCGTCAACAAAGACTAGACAAGGGATTAGCTATTATTTATCATTTGTTTTGATCATTCAATAATGTCTCTAGATTGTCCCTTACACTAATCTTAATCAAGTCAAATATCTTACTTTAATTACTTTCTATAGTAAGGTTCTTTATCATTGGTGTATTTTATTCTAATCATTCGCTGTCATCAGATTATCATGTCGCGGGAAAAAAAGTAGTTATTGTTTTCGTGATAGGTGAAATAATGAATAAAATGAGTTACCAATTGACTAACGATATCTGTATTCACTTGAATATCAGACGAGACATTTTGAACGCTTGCTGCTAGTCTACTGATGTGATAACGTCGAAAACAAGCCATTATCACGCAAGGTAAAGTGAAATCTCCGCTCCAAAAACATCGTTGGAGCAAGAAGGTTGTCTACTATTATTTGAATTATTGTTGCATTTAATTGTCTTTCTTCTGTTCTTTCTTCTTTTCTCCCCTTATTTCTATCGGATTTGATATAATTGTTTTAACCGCCTCCAAGCACTGTATTTCAGCTCTACCTACTTCGAGACCACTCAAGACCAACTTCCTGCATGCATGACTTCATCGCTTATACCTAAAGGCATTCAGAAGGCATTCTAGAACGACTAAAAATAGCTCTCCACTAACTCATTCCACTTTAAATCTTCTACCCGTTCAAAGAAATAACGTTTTTATCCAAGAAATTATTTTTCCTGAAGATCGATTTCAAATTCGCTATTGGTATTTAGTTCTTGCCTTATTGACAAGTCTTTTAAAAGTTCATCATTTCCTTGTTCATCATTTTTGATTTGCTATCGGGTTTTTTCGAGAACGCCGTCAAAAGGTTGTATACGTTTGACAATACTATCGTCTTCTTTGGGGGAAAGCATAACCTTAATGAATAGTTAACGTTAATGAACAGGTGCAGTAGAATTATAGCCAATGAGATGCCAAGCTCTCTTGACTTTTGGTACAGTCTATGCCATGGCAACGAATGTTGTTAAAATAGACCAACAGGAGATAAGAGAACTTTGTTGTGTTAACGTTAGTTAGTTAAGATGGCCGACGTCCTGTGCAGCAAAGTAGGATTCATTTGAAAAACTTGCAACGGGGTAAGAATGAAATATCTTCTTTCTTTAGTAGTTTATTTATATGTAAGTTAAATGAAGTATTTACTTTGCAATTGCTTCAGTTATAGAATAGTATCTATACTGACAAAAAAACACTGTGTTGGAAGCAGGAATTTTATTATCAGTTTATGCAGATGAGAGCAACAACATACATTTCTTTCTCAAAACAAAATGAGTATTGGTTCAAGTTGTGGAATAATTTATATAACTGAATCATGTGCTTTCGGAAATCAGTTCGTTTGGAGTCACACTCGTTCAAATTCAAAAAATAATCTACATACCTCCATACTTCAACGTTTAACTTCAGTATGAAAATATGAGAAAACAATATTTACGTTCTATTCACCAAGCAACCATGTAGTCGTATAAACATGTCAGACCCCAGCTTGATTTGTATTCCTTAGTGTATAACTGATGTAGCTTGTGACGTGAGCTGACACAGCATAGCTTGTTGGATCAGGGATCAAAACAAGTGAAAAATCTAGAGATGGGTAATCAAATTTTTCGGGTGGAAAAGACCGTGAGAAAAACTGAGAATATGAAATCTCAGCATGGATCCAGAAAATAAGTTAAATGCTTCCTTCGATTATTAAAGTACGAAAGAAATGGCTTTGGAAGAAGAGTATCGATATTAAATTAGGGAAATCTGTTCGTCATTCGTAAAACGGTGGAAATACGGAATTCTGGATCGATCCATGACTGGGATCAAGAATCATTGCCGTAACGTACAAGAGATCATGGTTCAATAAGCTTAACTATAATTCACGGATCATCAATCTGGAGTTTTATAAATAGAGAACTAGTAGGCAAAAACTACTAATCGTTATATTGATAATCCTTTTATAAATTTTTTTCCTTCTGAGAAGCCGACAACTAAGCAGACGAAACATGTCAAAATGAACAGTTTTATTTTTATCTAACTCCTATTATCAGAAGAAAAAAAAAGGATTTTTCCCATACAAAATCCATTGCACATTATTTTTCTTTTCCTAATTTTTCTTTTCTTATTTATAACCTTGTGCTTTCAGTCTTGTCCTATTGTTTATCTCTTTCATTTCACTTTGTCTTTCATTTCATGTGACAGAGGGGGGGGGGGCTTAGGGGGAGGGGAGGGGCATGTAGGGAAGGCCTGGCGGGGGAGGGGGGAGGCGGTGTGCGGGGTGAGGTCGGGGTTTTGTGGGCTACTGTCTTCTTGCTTGTTCTTTCTTTCGTCTTTCTTGTCTTTCTTTCTTCGTTTTCTTTCTTTCATTCATTCATTCTTTCTTTCATTCTTTCTTCCTTCCTTCCTTCCTTCCTTTCTCTTTTTACCAGTTTCTTTTAATTCCGCCTTGTGTTTCTTACAGCCAGCAGGTGCTGACTGTTCCTCTACAAACTAATTAATCAATAGCTAAAAGATTAACATACTGATGAATACTATAGAAACTTAGAAACTGTTAAAAACAGCAATTTCAATGGCCATTTATTACCGGATCATCACGTGTATACGCTAAATTATACATCGTTAATGAACGAGCTAGTGAAAACTGTAAAAAACAGTAGTACTAATTGACTTAAATGAGTGAACATGGCTATCTACTTGTTACAGCAATTTGCACTCTTCGGCTCAGTCTATAATAATTTACCAAGATTTAGTGGTGGATCATGAACAAGGGAGCCGAGTGACACCCTCATTATTGAACTTTATCAATTTTTACTCTGAGAACGTAAAAAAAACCTGGCCATTTATGATATCTTAAAAGTAAATGCAGCGTTCAAATTTTCAAACAAATTCATTTTTGAGATAGTCGATCAGATTATTTTTTAAATGACCGTACTAGCTTTGTTGGTCGATAGGTATAAAGTTAAGATTATGCTTATTTTTTGTTAAATCCGACCGCACATGCTAAGTGATAGGATTAATGAAATTATGCGTTAAGCCTAGTTCTCACAAGCGACTCAAGCAGACGCATCTCCATGTCCTGAGGGTGAAAGAAAAGCGACGTAAGCGCAAGAGAACGGAGGTTTTATTTTTCTTGCGTTGACTTGCGCTTGTGCTTATGCTTGCGTCAGTCTGCGTCGGCTTGCTTCTGGCCAGAGGAACACAGAAAAGTGCTTTTCAATGGCTGAATAACAAAATTGCCATTGCCTACGAGTTGCGCAAGGTTTAGTGCAACTATTACAGGCTAGAGTTGAACACATGCTGCCATTTCTTGTTTGCGTTGCGCGCAATACTTAGCCCGTCTTATGTATCCTAGTGTTGCGTGCGTGCTTTTATGTAGTATCTTTAGCAGCCGTTTTAGTTTCGTTCCATTCACTTGCAATTCTTTCTTCTTTTTTTTTTTACCCTAGGGGTATGGACAGAGACTAAAAAAATTAAATAAATAATAAATAAATGGGATTTAACAGTGGCATTTCTACAGAGTAGCTATTCATTCACTCTCATTCCAACTGGAATTTAGGAGTTGATTTTTGCGGAGGGAGGAAAGCCGGCAACCCGGAAAACCCTCGAAGCACAGGAGAGAACCAACAAACAACTCCACTCACATACAGCACCGAGCTCGTCGGGACTCGAAACTCGGGTCGCAATGGTGAGAAGTGAGCGCTCTCACCGCTACGCCACCCGTGCTTCCCAAAAACACCTGCTAGAGAGACTAGTAGCTTTTATGATGATCGTTTCAATTAAGGAAACCTAGCATTAGACCTTTTGAGCTCGATGCGTTTGATATACCTATTCATTAGCTGCGTAGTGACCAATAACTATGAGAGTGACATGATCAATATGGTCGTGAGCGGAAGTAAAATCAGCAAAGCGATTTCTGGTTTGATTGATACTTTAAGGGCTTATTTTGACATGTTTTGGCTTAGTTAACAGTTGATAGTTTCATATTAATAAGCCTTTTCATAGTTTAAGAATCGATTCCACTGCGCATGCGATTTTATCCCGAATTTCTCACCTTCATTTGTCTAAACCTTCTTTTGTTCTTAATTAAACAAAAGAAGGTGAGAAATTCGGGATAAAATCGCATGCGCAGTGGAATCGATTCTTAAACTATAAAAAGGCTTATTGCCCCCCCCCAGTCAACTCCAAAAAAGTCACGTGGTTAAAAGTAAGCAATTAAAGCCTTGCCTTGCAATCAAGTGTAGGAATATAAGGTCATCTTACGAGGTGTACAAAATGTTTCGTAATGTTTTCCCATTGCCGTTTCGTTTCCTAGAATATTTTTTCCTTGTTTAACGGTTGCGCATAAGGAGACACATGAATATGGATACGATTTAAGTAAAGAGTTTATTCTCAAAAGGATGACAAGTGGTTTGAAATGTGAAACACTTACACCTACGCTAAGAAAAAAAAACTATTTCTAGCGCCACCGAAAGTTTTCATCGTCCACTTCTTACAATCACAAAGAAAATTCTATCTTACTGCTCGGCCTTTTCAAATGGGTTTTCTCAGTCGACGGCTATCGTCGTGATTCAATTCAAAACTTGCAAACAATGGCCTATAAAAAAAATATAAAACCCTCTAAGTGAAAACCTCATTCATGGAGATGAGGCAAGCTAGCTGTTGTCAAGATGCATGCACTTCCATTGTTTTGATTCACGATAAAGTTAAACAATCCAACTTGATTCATTGTACTTTGAGCAACTACATTTGTACTTCACAGGAGGTCATGAATCAATAGATTTTGATTTTTCCCACTTTCATTCATTCGCTTCAGTCGAAGTTCTTAATAACTGATTCTTACAATATCAAAACGATACCAAAATTATACAATACAGTGACTAAGCTCTACTATATTTTTATAGCAAAGTTCAACAACAAAAAAAAAAAGAGTTACTCAAAGAAGGTCAAAAAGCGTCAAATTACATTTCAATATAAAGCAAACGAATGATCTTTAATATTTAAAATCATTTTTTACCCTCCTCGTTGATGTTATAGCGTCAAACTGAGCCGGATTGGAAATCGCCAACGACTCTTAAAAAACTCTGTTTTCTCATCAATAATATAATAGACTAATGCTCGACCTTTTTTAGCGAGAATAAAAATAAATTGAATTCTTTGTTTCAATGTAAACTCCCAGATTGAACCATTATAGATAACACAGAATACACTGATGTCAGGCCGCTTTGTTATGTAAAACATGATTCAACTGAATGTGAGTTAATCCCATCTTTAGAGAAGGAACGCGTCGCATTACATTACTAAAAGAATCAGACTCTTATCTCGCTAGTTTCTTGTTGAATTAATAGTTTATTCTTACTTCAATAATCTAGAAATCTGAGAAGCAAGCATCGTTGAAAGCATCTGAAAAGGAGAAGCAATCATCGTTGAGCGGATTGAAGGTAATCTCAGAATTTCTCACGAGAGGATCATTCTTCAAGGAGACTTCATTGATGCTGCGGACATCGTCTTTAGTTGTTCGTCATGTCTTGGAGGTAAATACTGCCAACCTAACTTAGACACTTAAATAAATAGCAATAGTTGATGCTCCGTCTTTTGTGTGCCAGCTTGTATTTGGATTTTTATCTAAGAGAATCAATGCTCAAAAGACGTTTTGTATCGCGTGCTAAAACAAATATAAAATATGCCAACAACTAGAACTGATTTAAAAAACTGAAGACAAGCCTTCTTCTAGCATGTTCAAGTGAATGGCACTTTAATAATGTTGCCACTTTCAGACTTTTGATGTCAATAGAGAGCGTTAAGTATCTATTTAAAAATAAAAAGACTTTTTATATTTAGCCGGTAAGCATGCGAAAAAATTATGGACCGTTTTTATCTTTGAAACATTTTGTGAGTGTGCTTACAAAATGCTTTAGTATTTTCTAACTTGAAAACTGACGCAACATTGTAATGGTTTCCCAAATTGTCTTCGTGTAACAGCAAGAGCATGCACTGTCGGACGAATTTTTTTCTTGCAAAAATAAACTTCGTTTTATTCGGCTCCGTTGCCAATCGCTTCGCAAACTTTCCCGCGTTCAAACAGACATTTCATTTTGGAATCAAAACAGACTGAATTCTAGAATTCAAATTTCATTCCATCTCAAAATATTATCAAGAAAGAATTCTTTTCGTACTCAAGATAGCAGTGAGCGCCAAAAACTATTTTCTTGAAGAAAGGCTGTTGTACAAGGCTAAAATCTTGTTATTCAGAAAGTTTAGCTTGTTTGGAAGTGGAGATGACCGATGTAAGTGGAATCAAATTGTTAACCCAAAGCAAAGATTTTATTCGAAAATGAGGTTTAGACCTTCACTTGCTTATTTCCCGTATATTTTCTATAAAAAAGCCTGACAAAGCAACATTCTAACGCTAATGCAACAGAACATCTTTGTACAATTGAAAATACCGCTTCAAACAGGCATTTTATCATACTACATCAGTTTCTAACTGTTTAAAAAACCCCAAACGAAAATTGGGATCAAAACTCATACGAAAGTCTAGTTTTGGCGATTTTTGCCATTATTGCTCATTATTGAAAAACATTTCCTCTTAATATTTTGCGAATATAGACAAAAAGGGGCGACAAAAAAGTTTTGAAATTCTCAGTTATTATTCGGTCTGGTAAGAATAAATTTCCAACGACGATAGGCAAAACATTACACGTAAACTTCCTTAAATACCTTAATGAGGGCCAATTTTTTTAATACTTTAACACAGTACTTGAACCACAAAACACTCAACGTAAATCCATCCACTATCATGTTTGAACTAATAGGCTTATCATAGCTTTTCTGGTTTTATTGGGATCTCTTGTCATTAGCAACCATTACGAGAATACCGGATAAAGTTCAAAATAATATAAGTTTAGATTGTCAACGATAGCCATGTACATGCGTGCAGATGTGAAAGTAAAAATATCTACAAATTTCAAACCACTTTAACGAAGTACGTGGGCTACCGATAAATACGCTTTGGCTTTACTTATTTCATTTTTCTGTCAAAAAAATATATATAATAATTGAGGTTGATTTTTGCTCTTTCGAACAAATGAAGAAAAAAATGTTGAATGCAGTCGATTATGGTAAGAAAAACCCTGGGTCGTGTTGGCATTGCAGTGAATTTTGGGGGTGTTTTAGGGGACATATTCCCAATATGGCGTGTATTTGGTTCCCCAAATCAGTCCGACAAAAGACTCCTTGCAAGTCCCAATTGGATTTGTTCTGGGGGACAAAACAGTGGATGTTTTTTTTTTTTTTTTTTTTTTTTTTGCATAAGAAAAGGCGGTCTATTGTTTTGTCCCCCAGAACAATCCCTCTAGGAAATCAGTGCAAGGGGCGGACTATAGTTGCAAAGCGAATTCGACACAGTTTTTTTTTCGACTTCAGAATTGGTAATCACTGATGATGGATCCAAAACCATTATATTTGCTCGAAGCTTGAACGAAACGCAAGAATACCAAATAAGCTATGATATTTATCGTTATTTTTATGCTTATTGTTATTTTGACTATTAGTTTAACATAGATATGCATCATTCTAATTTGAATGTCAAATTTAAAAAAAATTGCTTTTCGTTTATATATTTGTTTGGTAGGTTGGTTTATGTTTTGTTTAGTTATCATTAGTTTTTGCTTTGTTTTGTAATTGTTTTTGTTTGTTTTATTTGCTTTATATTTATCATCATTCATATGTACAAAATCGTGTACTAATAGTTCACTCAAATGTGTACTTTTTCAGGATATTTGTGGGCGAAATAAAACAAAAGAAAAGATCGTTTCGGGTAAGTATCACTGGTATATCTTTGATAAGGTTATAGGCAAACATAAAATTAATTGGTATTTTCTAGATATCGTTTTGTGTTTTATGCTCGATATTTCCCACCCCAACAAATGCTATAACTATTCGAAGCACAAACTGCAAAACAGAAAATAACGAGAAAAAGGAACAACATCCTGGCTATTTATGATGATGCCTTTAAGCTAGAACATTATCTTGTATAATCCTTACATTAAGAGCAGATTGGGCTTCAGGACCGAATTACAGTCTTGCGCAGTAGCCTGGCTTCTAAGATATCCTATTGTTATTGTTACGTACTTTCGGGAATCAAGATGATGAAAACTACAGTCATGTGCAATTGCGTTATTTGTATTCCTCAGCGCTGTTTCCTAAGCTTGCGTCAGGCGGGGATACTGACCACTATACTATCAGAGTTGACAAGTTGTTTTATTGTTTATCTTAAGTTCATTTCTTTTCCGCTAAGCTCAACCAGGTATAGACTATTAGGCCATGTACATAAGCAAGTTCAAAAATTATGCAGCATAATAATAAAGTAGTGAGGTAAGTCCACTGTACGAGAGCAGTCAGAGAACTTTCTTCCATAACGGATCAAAGCAACTTTGATAATGTGACCGCAATGAAGAATGCAAAACCGTCTTAGCATCCATTGATTTTGTATCAGCATGACAGTTTCTAAATAAATCCAATACTTTGGAAAACATTCATAGAGTTTTATATTTAGCAAGATTGCACCATAAGACCATAATTAGGAATGGCGTCATATTTTCCTTATTCCCTCCATTAAAAGGGTTTTATTTTTCTGGAAGAAAAATGTAATGACTTAATGGGAATTGAACCCATGACTTCTGGAGTCAGCTGTGATAACCTTTTCACCATAAGTAAAGGTCCTCCTTGGTCTTATCTAGCTAGGGTTTATATGATTTATATATGTTACTAGCCTGGTACGAATCAAGGCAACGCTGGTATTTTTAAGTGATAGCAAGCATGATATTCAATACCTTAACCATAATTCATTATTGCATTGTACATTTTTTTTGTTTCTTTGTTTATTAACTCCTACGACGAAATGTTTTGTAACATACATGATATAGTATGAACCACTTTTAAAAAAATCATACCGGGTTAGTCCCAGGGAAGTTTTACTTTCTCAGTAAGGGTGATATCAGAGACTTGATTCAACGAGCAACTATTAATGCACCCACCCAGCATGATGAGTGCCACCCGACTGGATCACAAACTAAGAAGACAATATCTACAAGAAGCACTAACTTCAAACCAAATTTAAAGTGATTACCTATCAAAATGATGTTTCCAAACCAAAATTGAAATCATTGAAAAGCATTGAAGTTACACCGCTAACAGAAAAACAGACATTTTTTAAGAAGCATCATCACCAACAGAGGGGACAACAACACTACCACTAAAAAAGTTAACAAGACCAACAAAATCAATAACAGATAGAATTAGAAAAAGAAAGATTTATGTGATGAGAGGAACACACCGAACAAACTACTTTAGTTAATGCTACTTTTACGTGATGAGAGGAACACACCGAACAAACTCCTTTAGTTATTGCTACTTTTACGTGATGAGAGGAACACACCGAACAAACTACTTTAGTTAATGCTACTTTTACGTGATGAGAGGAACACACCGAACAAATTCCTTTAGTTAATGCTACTTTTACGCGATGAGAGGAACACACCGAACAAACTACTTTAGTTAATGCTACTTTTACGTGATGAGAGGAACACACCGAACAAACTACTTTAGTTAATGCTACTTTTACGTGATGAGAGGAACACGCCGAACAAACTCCTTTAGTTAATGCTACTTTTAGGTTTTCAAAGAGTATGATGAACAAGAAATTTCTATAACTACGCGATACTCCTAAAGATGTATGGCGCCCAAGATAAATCTTAGATGGCCACAATAATATTCACCATACAGACTGGCTTTACAACCTAATGAATATAGAATGAAAATAATGGTGGATGCTGTTATCAACTGATGGATCGTGTAGAAAAGACGCTGTATAGTTGGTTTTGATCGAGAACTCATGCTTGGAAAAATAGTTTCATTCCTAGATTTAGATGGATCTGAAAAACAATCTGAACAAGGATGATCCGCAACTTTTGATTAATGCAATACCATTTTGTTTGAATCTCCCTTTCGTTAGTATATAAGTTATCTTTACAAAGAGATTATACAAGAAAAGCTCTATATTTCAATAGTTATTAAGTTCAAGAACAAGAATGTTTTTAGATATTTTTCGTCCATCTTTTTTACTTCAGAATTATGCTAGAACAAAAACGACAAATATAAATACTGATAAATTTAGTTAACCAACAGCATGATTCAATAATTTGGATGAGTGGTTTTCCTAATTATATAAAACCCATTTCTTTTGTTCAAAGTCACAAGTGTTTGTATTGAAAGAACATCAACGAATTTGTTATATAAAATATAAAATATATATAATATAAAGTATATGATAAAGTATAAAATATATCTCTGTGCGTTTCCTAATTCTAATTCAGTATGGAGGTATAAACTAAAAGCACCTCGTGGAGAAAGAGAGGAAAAAGCAATAACCGCAACGACAAAAATGTCAACTGTCAAAAATGTCGATTTTTAAAAATTGTCCCGGTTTTTTATCCTGTGGTCACGCGGGAGACCGGGGTTCGACTCCCCGTCAGAGAGTTTACACTTTTCGGTCATTGAAGTGAGGTGCCGAGTGGCACCTCATTGGAACCTCACTCACTCAGTTTTTCTTTTTGTTTTTGTTTTTGTTTTAGTTTTTGTTTTAGGTTCTAAGTGGCGCAGAACTACAGTAATACAGTAATGCGTAGTAGCGTTACTTGTATTCCTAAGAGCTGATTGGCTTCTAAAGTATTCATTGTTAGGAACTTTCGGACAATCCAGATGATGAAAACTACAGTCATGCGAAGCAGCCACACACAAACACACTCAAAAAAAGTAATCGTTTTTTCATCAACGTATATCCAATCATATCATTTATTCAGTATATCAATTATTTTTCTCCGTCCTTTTTGTAAGCCATTCATTCTTATCTTACTCTGTATGTCGTTCATCCTCTTCATTCATACCTTTCAGCTGGTTTAATTAACAACTTGCTAATAACTTATCTAGTATTGTAACCAAGATTCTAGATCCTTCCTTTTAGAGATTCAATTTACTTCTTTCTTCAGCCGACAGCCGGCCATTATCAAATCTCTATTGCCCGTTTCACCAGGTTTAAAAAGACTAAAACATTGTAGAAAACTTGAGTTCATTTAGTTTAGTTTTTTGAAAGCTGATATTATATCAATATACAGATTGGTTCTTGTGAGATTCTCTTTCAATTAGCAATTATTTTTCCAATCGTATTCTTTATCGATGATTATTCTGATTTTGAGTCGTGCTGTGCAATAGAGTCCTACAGGGATTGGTATTCATTGAAGTTGCCGGCAGCTGTCAGATACGTTGATAGTTCACAAACTATGATAACCTACATCAAAACAACAAAATATTGTTTCATTGCCATAGCAACCTTACTATAGCCTTACTGTTCTCTACGATTCCTGAGCTCAGCACTAGATTCACATCATTTCTATATTTTCTATAATTTCTAGTCATAACGAGAATTTTTTCGGGGAAAAGCTTTGAATTTCACTGCTTTTTACTGGCGGGTTTTTCAAAGTAATAAAAATGTTTCTTCTCTGTCTTAGGAAATATTTACGATAAGTTGTTAGATATTATTTTTGTTGTTAATTTTTGTAAAAACCATTATGTTTTTTGTGCCTCTCTCTTGATTCGAGGATTTTCTTTTTGTTCTTCGCCGTGCCCGACTAGTGACTTAAATCAGTCCAGAGGTTGTTTCAGAGTTTTGATAATATTAATATTTTGGTCAAGACTATATAACAAGCGGTATCATTGGTCGTTACACGGTCACGTGTCTGTCATTTATTCTGCGTTGGACAACATCAACTGAGTAACCAGGCGACTATGACCTAGGGCACGCAATGCCTTGTTAGACAAACTCGTATTTTTTTCTATGGTTTCTCGTCATTTTAGTTGCTACTTTTTTAAGGCTTAAAATCTTTGACATTAAATCAACTTCAGGAGGAAGAGCGAATTTAGATATAGGTTAATTGTTAGTGAAGAGGACTTGTTCATTTTCTTTTGGCTAGATGAAATAAGACAATCATGACTGTCAAATTTTTGAATCGGTCCAATCACGCGCTTTCCAATCACACGCGTGAGATCGTACGATTTCGATCGCGACAATCTTGATTTTGATGGACGTCAATCAAGGCGTTTTCGCAACATTTCATAGGCACGTTCTCTTAAGTGTAATGCTCTGTAATGTCATGGTAACACTTTGTTTGATGTCCACCAAAACCTTACTTTGTCAAGACAGAAAAATTGTACGATTTTGCGCGTGTGATTGGGAAGCGCTGGTGTATAAAGTGTTAAAATTTAAAAGACTTTCTGGGGGAAAAAATCATTACATTTTTTTATAAAAATTCATTCAAAACATCGGGGTTTTTTTAACGTAAGCTATAGAATTTATATTTTCTATTGGTCAAGACATGATGTAGAAATATGGTCGCAGGTGTAAGTTTTTATCATATTTTTAAACTTGGATGACGTTCTAGTCTAGTTTAGGGAACCATAACAAATATTGTATATTGTATTGTATATATCAGTTGATATTATGTTTGGCGGAAAAGAAACGTGTTTTCTGGTAAAATACATGTGTCTCATTCACCACTACATTGTCATATTCATTAATTGTAAAAAAAATAATGGTTAATGGTAGCGTTTTATACAGGACGTTTTCAAGACGTAGTAGAACTAAGTTTATCAACATGTCGCCCTAAATTTCAGTCTCATCTTTTTTAGGCTTAATTTGGAGTAATAAGCACTGATATAGTCTGTTTTTCCAAGGTTTTCTCGTGCCTTTAATCAATCCGTCCACAAGTAATTACATTACTGTGGGTCTAATGTTTATAAATACTTAGGAAAATGAACGCTTCTCAGAATCTTACTATTGGCGAAAGTAAGCCAGAGTGAATCCAAAATAAACTGTTTCTTCCTGCTATACCACAGCCTGTTCACATGGAGCCACACTACTATTGAAATAACTATAAGATAGTAGTACAATTAACCGTCATATATAAGACTTTTTCAAGAGCTTTGAATGCTGATAACTCTGTGGGATGCATTCACCATCACACCACGACACCTGCAGAAACAAGAACTTTCTCTTAATAATTGAAACTTTGCTTAATATGGTAATAAACCAACTAAACAACTACTTGACTGTGATTGGATGAAAAGCTTTCGTCTTCGAGGCTCGTTTGACCACAAGAGCAATCGAGGTACGGTCCAGTGAAAAATATCTTTAGGGCAGCATCTTCTAACACGTAGAATTTTTGCAGCAAAGCTCAAGTTACATTTCAGCTGATAGTCTTCCTAACGTAGGAGTTTCTTGTTCTTAAGTTGTGGTCGTGAGAAATCCAAGAAATTTTCACGCTGTACGAGCTATTACCGAGCCTCAACTTAAGAGGTGTTAGAATCCCTTATTTAGTCCTGATTTCCAAAAATACCTGCGTTTGGTGGAAGATTAAGAACAGGTTTGGATTACGCTTAACGTTTCCAGTAAACAAACCACACGATTCAATTCATACAACCAAATCATGTCGAGGTGGAAGCAGCTATCGTCCCTTGTTAAAAGCAAGGAGTTCTTTGATCGGGTAAGTGCTTAGATTAGGTCTATAGACATTAACGTATTCACAGATCTAGAGGTGTAAGTTTTGGGTCAATATATAGCACGTGTCACCTGAAACAAGTAAAGAAGTCGGGAAATGCCTTAGGGATGGAAAACATTAATTCAACGAGAAAGTGTGAATAGGATTTCCTATTTTCTATTTCTTGAGTTTGATATAAAATGTCTGGTTAAGGTTTACATGAAAAAATAGCGCATGCATTATTATACCACACTTGTCAATTGATATAAATAAAGAATAGGAAGGAAAATAGGAAGAAGCAAAATAAATCAAATCATGGATTAAGAAGTATTACAAAATAAAAAATTAGGAAAATTTTGTTTGTTCCACGTATATTTACGTATACTTATTCGTGAATACACATGGAAAAAAAACATAATTTTCTAATGACTATTCCCGTGTACGACAACTGATTTTGATTATAAAATTATAAAATTATAAATTAAAAAAGTTATTTTCTTAAAATTCTTTTGTTTAATTCACTCACTGCTTGGCCTGCAATTTTAGCTATTGTAATAAGTGGGAACTATTGTTTTTAGATTATTCCTACCTTACAGACGAGCGTTGGGTTATATATTTATTGACCATTTATCGATATGTTTGTCACCTGATAAATTTTGTATAGTATTCATATGTGCTAGCAATTCTCTACTTATCTTGGTGTAACAATAAGCATTCCTCTTGCTCTTTGTAATTAATTTAATAATAATGATAATAATAATAATAATAATAATGTCACATTTTTATAGCGCATTTACCACTGCTCAATGCGCTTGCAAAGCTAGACAAAAATAGAAGTTCAAGTCAAACAGTTACACAGAATCTGATTTTAACATTGCCAACTTGCTACTTCATTTTCCTAAGAGAACATTTTTCGTATGACTTTGAAAAGCGCACGCACGAAAACGGTCATGCTCTTTTCCACAGTACTATCTAGAATTGATCAAAAGGAAGATTGTGCGATTCTGTCAATCAAGTGCAATTCAGTACTCGTTCTAGATTCCTTGCACGTTACGTTACAAAGTCTGCGTGTTCAGTAGAGCTTATTAGAGCTTGTTAGGATTTATAAGGTATTATTGGAGCTTACTGGGGATAACGAGAGTTTTAGAAGGACAACTATATATCTAACAAACATTTACACGATGACATTACGAGTTCTTCCAGAATATCATACATTTATCTGGCGATCTGTCTGTCTGTCTTTCACGTTTGGTGTGTTTGCGCATGCCCATATACATTTTTATTCCAATTCTTTTCCCTTCTGTTGTCTTACCCTTTCAATATGATTTTAAAAATGCTTGTCTCAATGATAACAAAAAATAAGATCTTAATTTTGATTTTACTCCATGTTTGCACTTACGTCGCCGGCGCGTCTTGATATTTAAAACACATCCCACATGGAAAAGAGTGACTATGGGTAATTAGCTATCAGGGACAAGAGCGAAACATCGGGTATTCTAGTCATAGCAAGGGGTTAATCATCTACGGTCTAGGGGCCGACTAATCTCTCCCTTAGGCTTCGGCCGAGCTTCCTGATCAGTCTGTAAATCCAGTGATAGCGGTGTCGGGGCCGAAATCTCCGGCGTAGCCGTAAATGCTTCGCGCTGCCATACGACGGTTCAGCATTCGATGTCTGGAAGTATGGTCCTGGTTATAATCAATGAATAAAAAGATAAACAATCACAAAAACAGATTAAAATAACTTTTGACTAGATCCCATTAACTTGGAAAGGACCAGAGGAGAGGAAATAAGTGCGCATGCGCTCAGTGTTTCTCTTTTTTTGTCTCTCTAAAAATGATCTGACCGCTGGTCATGTTTTCCACGTCACACAGTTGCTACAAGTGATACAGCTATTCCAAAAAAAAGTGGGGAAGGTTTTGTTGCATGGCTTGGATATTGCATTCCAAGTCCGAAATGCACTGTGGGCATTGTGAGTGCAATCAGCGAAAGATCACAAAAATATTCCTAAACTTTTTCTGCACGTTTTTTCCCGGCATAATGTTTTTGTGTTGAACTTTTTCACATATGAATATAATGGATTTCAAGCACCATTCACTATGCACACTCACCAACCCTTTTTTGGAATATTTGTAACCAAAATGATCTGGTTTGCGCATTACTTTTATTTCGTCCAGTCTTGTTCCATGTATTCTCCTTCAACAATCACTTTGGGTTTGGACCATTAAGTGATGGAAAACAAGACACGAGGCACAATAAATACTAATAGATTATTTTCCCCCTGGGAAACTGAAATCGTTCTCACTGATGTAGATCAGATTAGACCAGGTTCAATCATTACTGCTTCCTGTCTTGGCTGCCAAAGCCTCTATTGTATAATCTTATCGTTTTAAGTGGAAAGCATCTTGTTGTGACCAGAGATAATTCAAAATATCGTAAAATGTTTGGCTTCAAAAGTAATATTGCGTGCCTAGCGGTCTAATTTGCCTGAAGGTTCCAAAGCTTGTTTCTTTTCTTTTTGGTTGCCTTCTTGTCCGAATGAAAACATCAAAGGCTTTTCTTGTCCGAATAAAAACATCAAAGGGTAAACGAAGCTTTTAAACATCATTCTTCATTAGCAAATTTTTAGACACTTTCAAATTGATGAAAAAACTAATCAAAAACACTCAACCGTGCAATAATATTTAAAGTAATTTTTGTCGGCGTCTAAACAGACCGAGATGAATTGTGATTGGGAATTAATAACCATTAAAAATATTAAAGCAGACATAATCGTATATTCCTGCCAAATACAAAGGGAAAGTTCATTTAATATGCCGAGGGGGTATGACGTTTTTCTCTCACAAACCTTATCTTTTTACAGCCCCCCCCCCCCCCCCCCTTTGTATGCATAACAGATTTTTAGAGCTTCACCCCCCCCCCCCCCCCCCCTTTTCATGTCCCAAACAATTTCGGTACTCCCACTCCCTACAAAATATCTTCATCTCCCCTTAGGCATATTTCTTTCTCGAATTAAATTATAAATAATTTTCAAGTAGTCATCATTCCATATACAGCAATTCTTAAACGGCCAGCAGCCTTTATCACGTTAATGGGAGTATGGAGTAATCTACAGGTAGTCAAATAAATAATAAAGAAAAGCGCCATAGACTATAGTTAACTATAGGGAAGCATGGGTGGCGTAGCGGTGAGAGTGCTCGCCTCTCACCAATGCGACCGCCCTGGTTCGAGTCCCTACGAGCTCGGTGTTGTATATGAGTAGAATTGTTTGTTGGCTCTCTCCTGTGTTTCGAGGGTTTTCCGTGTTCTCCGGTTTTCCTCCCTCCGCAAAAATCAACTCGTAAATTCCAATTTGATCTTGGGCTAGCATGGATCTGAGGGTTCCGTTCGTGAATGTCCCACTCTGTGATTACAGAGAAAACTGATAGATTAACCGTCATTGAATATCAGCAGAAGCAATGCTTCAAATCGAGCAGATCGACACCTCTCACTAGAGCCTGTTGCATAGAATACATGGCATGAATACTAAATAGTAAGAATATACTCAATCAATTCTGCTTGATAAAGCATAAGAAAAGATAGCATGTCGGAAAGCTGCAACTTGCTCGTTTCTATTAGCCTTTCCGATCCGCGACGCCATCTTGGAATTTTGGTCCGATAAAATAGTCCCACAATGCACTGCAGTACGATGCCAACTCGACCCAGTTTTTTTCTCAACCTCGGCTATTGAAATTTAGCGATTTATTTGAACGTTTCCATCTCCTTTTTCCTTTCTTTCCCCTTTTCTCGTTCATTTTTCATTCTTTTTTACTTTGCCCTTTTTTACTTCTTTTTCATTTCCTTTCTTCCTTCCTTCTATTTTTTATCCCTCGTTATTGCATTCCTTCCCTTCTTTCTTTGCTTGTTTTTAATTTTTAATTTTCTTCCTTTCTTCCTTGACTCGTAATATTTTCTTGACAGCTCCATACAATCATTCTTCATTTCTATTTTCTTTTCTTCTCTTTTCCCTACTCTTACATGTTCCCCACTATACTCTTTTGCTCATCAAATCATAACCACTTCAGCATGCAATCATTGCAAGGATCATTCTTCCTTACTATTTTCTTTTCTTCTATTTTCCCTACTTTTCCGCTCATCAAATCATAACCACTTCAGCATGCAATCATTGCATATATGGATCATTCTTCCTTTTCTTTTTTCTTTTTTCTATTTTTCCTTCTCATTCGCTAACCAAACTATAATCAGTTCAGCATACAATACTTACAATCAGCATCGATATCCCCGAGTTCAATCGATGCATTATGCTTTCTCAGAAAATAAATCGAAAATAAAAATACAAAAACTTGCCTTAAGGGTTTTCAAAAACGCGAAACAGAAACATTTATAACTTTTTTCATCTACATCTTCGTGTGTTTCCTTTTTTGTTTACTCTTTTCGTGATTTTTTAAAAATTCACTTGATCAGAATTTCATTGTTAACCAAAATATCCCACAACTTTCTTTCAAAATCACAGGTATTATTTGGATTTTGTATACTCTATTCTACCTCGATTTTTATTTCTTAATAATTTATTTATGATTCCCGCTGTTCATTAAAAAAAAATTCATTTCTTTTTTCGTTTCTCTATTATCTTTCCATTTTATTTTTCTTACATTATTTAAATTCCAACTGTAGTTCCAATCGTTTTATTATGATATTTATTCTCATTTAATTTTTCGACACTTCTATTCTTGTTTTGATGTACTTTTGTACTTTTTCATAACGCAGCTTTTCCCGGGAAAAAACTTGGATTCAAATATCAAATTCGTTCCGAGGCATTAATACTAGAGTGCAGTCATGAAAAGCTAGGATTATTTTATTGGTGTTTATTATCAATCATCCTCAGGCATCCTCCATTTACCTAGAACCGTTCAAAAAAGGAAATTAGCACGGGATTTTGGCACCAAAGCGGATGCATTAATGATTTTTTACTTTTTCCCATAATCAATTTTGACGTATGACGCTTGAGTTCGTAAAGTTTGATCTTACTTTCTCCGATCAAAAGAACACGACATTTCACCCTCTGCAAAGCGCGTCGTGCTTTTGCGCTTTCGTTTTTATTCGATGTTTCAGGGTATGGATGAATCGCTCAAGGTAAGGAAATGACTTGCCTGCATTGTCAAAAAAAGCAACTCTTTCGTGTAGGATTATTTGCTGCAAAAATCTTACTCTCAAAATAACTTTGTCGTAAAATAGCTTTATTGAACGACATTCCTTGCACGATAAACAAAGTCAGGTGCAAAAAGTCATCAAATGTCTTACAAAGAGGCGAAAATAAATCCATTGACTTGCGCTGTTTGTCTAAGAAAATGAGCTGCTTCAATTCATTTCTTCGTAAATGTCTTCCAATTTTCACAGCTGTCTCGTTTTTATTTCACTATTTCAAGTTTCTTTTTCGCCTGTATTTCTCCTACCATTTCGTGAAAACACTTCTCTACTTCTTGAACATTGTCAATGACTTAAAGATGTGTTTTTAGAGGATAATATATTTCTATATCAAGCTTCACATTCAATATTGTACTATAGATGTCATTCGATATTAAAGGTGTAGGGTTGTTCAGTGCAGTTTTTTGAAGATGATTTGTTACTTCCGCTCTAGATGTTTGTAGTTTGTCAGACCACAACTTAAATGCCTTGATTTGCATTGGAAAATAAACGCTCTAATAAGTATTTTTTCTTCATCTCTTTTCCCTATGATTTGGGAGGTAGGTTTGAATGCCTTTAAGAAGCACTTCCTTTCACTGTCATCTGGTCAATTTTACCGCAAATGTGAAGTAAATAATAATAATTTACTGTTTGTTTTCTGAAAATTGCTTTGATTTTCTCTATCTTTTCAGGTACCTTCCAGCTACGTGTTTACACCGAACAGGGAAGAGGTTATCAATTCGAGGTAACAACAACTTACATCATCTATTATTTAAGGCACAATCTTGGAGTCAAGCCCAGCTCTTTTGCAAATCTCCTAATATAGATATCCGTAACATGTTATTTTTTTAATATAAATTTGATCGCATTTCAATTCTATTCCTACCTGCTTTTCTCAGGCATACTTTCTAGTCAACATATTGTCTCGGGAAAAAAAAAAATTATATATATATATATATATATATATATAAAATATACAGCAATGTATTTTTTTTATTTTTAACGATATTTTTTGAATTAATACATATATCCACTCCGGGTTTTGGTTTGAAAACAAAAATGCTATACCATTTGCGTTATAATTTGCGATAATTTTGGTCAATATTTTTAATTAAGAAAAAAAATAAAGGAATGAAAAAGAAGTCAACTCCTTATTAGTCCTTCAAGAATTCGCCTCCTTTGATTGAGAACTTCAATAAACGTAGAAAAAGGAGAGAAAAATATAATAGAATTAAATATAATTTTTATATCAAAGGATTACAGTTAGCTTTGTGATGACATAATGTAGAAATCTGTCAAGCCTTGAATGTTCGGAACATTCTGCGGGCTTCACCATGGAAACCCACTTAAGAACGCGTATCATGAATTTGCTAAAAGGTTTTTGAAGTTTATTACGATTCACTTGTGAAACAGGAATATAGAACTTGAGTTGATGAAGTCAGGGTTCTTGATATTTGCTTGGCACTTTAGGAAATGATTCTATGATAACTGCTTGTGAAAAGAGTCTCATACGATTGGCTGGTCTAATGATTGCCTTCACAAAAATTCGCAAATTTTGGCAAATTTTGAGTTGGAAATAGATGAATAATAGATGAGTGCTCTTGTGATGAAAAAACTATCCAAGTGGGTGAGGAAATAGCATTCTGTCTTGCCATTTACTTAACTATAGAATAAATCTATGACAAAGCTGTTTCGTTTTACGAGGGAGTTTAACGGAGTTTATGAATAATGACTGAGGACATAAATCCTGACTTTCTGTTCCATTGCAGCTTTTCAGCTGTACATTTTATTTATCCGTCCCCGCGTCTGCACATATGTCCTTCGGGAATTCAAATATACGTTGATGGTCTAAATTGATTAATTACAGTTTATGTCTCCAAAACATGGCGTCTTTTTATTAGTTAACATGAATAAAAATGAATAAGATCTGAGAGTCTTTGACTACAAATTTTTGATTCCGGGCTGTGAGTCTCCATCAGGCAGTATAATAATTAAGTCAAAATTTGTTTTTTTTTGTCACCCTTCTTAACAAGCTTAACTATGAGAAATAGCTCTTGAGAATTCCATCCTTCCATTGGTGATGTTCTTATCCAAAACAGAGTGAAAAATCTCCAAAATATTATTTTATTCATAGCCAGAGATCGCCCTAACAATAGTCTTTTTTATTCACTGTGTCAGTACGTGTTTGTACCCTACTACAATAAAGGAATCCTTCATTCCTACTGTTTTGCCCTCCTATTTAATACGAATCCTTTTCTGTGCTAGCTATATTCTTTTGATTACTGTACTCATTTCAGTTTTAAGTGTTGTTGCTCGTACTATTTGTAAGACATAAGAAGTTAATGGTTATTCAAAAGTGACAACGTCGCGCCCGAGTACAAGCCATTTGTGGTGTCTAAATAGTGTACACGGAGGGCTTTAGCAAACATAAATAACAAGATGGTGTTAAAAAGCTTCCAGTAGACAGCAGAGCTATTTGTGGTGTTTGGATTAAACATAGTGATAGAGACCAGCTAGAGAGAAGTACAAGCCATTTGTGGTGTCTAAATAGCGTAAATGGATTGCTTTAGCAAACATAAATAACAAGATAGTGTTAAAAAGCTTCCAGTAGGCAGCAGAGCTATTTGTGGTGTTTGGATTAATCATAGTGATAGAGACCAGCTAGAGAGAAGTACAAGCCATTTGTGGTGTCTACATAGCGTACATGGAGGGCTTTAGCAAACATAAATAACAAGATGGTGTTAAAAAGCTTCCAGTAGACAGCAGAGCTATTTGTGGTGTTTGGATTAATCGTAGTGATAGAGACCAGCCAAAAGGGGAAAATTCTTTTTTTTTCAATGATCAGTGCTTGTCGCTCGTGGCAAAAAAAAGCAAAACAAAGATGCTATCATCCAAAAAAGTCTTAATGTAGACATTTCAATGTGACAAATCTATAGAAAAGCTATCAACTCTAGTTACTTGTGGCGGGCGCGAAGTAGCAACATGGCCGGCATAGAGTGATTTTACTTTGCCCTGGAAACAAAGTTGTATATTATTTAGAAACTAACAGTCAAAAAAAACAAAAAAAACAAAAGAAAACAATGGAATTTGTGCCTATTACTATGTATTACGTTGACTATTCTTTCACGGGTGAAGTAAAATCATTCTAAGTGGCGAAATACATTTGAGACTAAAAATAAGATAATATCGATCATTCAAATAAGTTCGCTATATGTAAAAGCCATTAAGATTTTAATGTGGCAAATCTTCAAAAACCGCGATGAGCTCTGGTCACTTGACACATCAAACCACTCAGTAAAGTGCCATAGATAGCGGAAACTGCTAAAACTTAAAATAACGGATGGAATTACTAAGAAAAACTACGCTGTAAGACGACATAATGGCAACATAATAGATGACGTCAGTGCTCAGTAAGACGGCACTAAAACCGGCAAAACCATGATGGATTTAGCACCATTCGTGGCAAATGTAAAAACGCTGCGTGAATAAGAAGGAAACCTAAACACCGTGTAAAAAAGTTTTAACTCTACTTAGCCTCGTCCCCAGACTAATCCGTCAGCTCTCCGTTTCCAATCCAAGATGGTGGACGCTTCAGAGCTGAGAGTCAAATCTCAAGCGTGACGTCACGCCGATAAGCTAAGATAATAGCCTGGTGACGAGGCTAAACTCTACTAACGTATTGGACGTTAGTCGGGCCCTAAGTCCTTGGCCAGAGTAAAAAGATCTAGACATTACGTTGGTAATACCGCAGCGCACTGATTCTAAAAATAGCTTAAAGATTCGGACAAACATTGCATTCTGTTTAACCGCTACGAGGATTATACAAACCGATTTTATTATTTTTACTTAAAGTTACAATAATAACCCATGTAAACTGAGATCAACTGCGATCGGCTGTGAAAATTATCTGCTGAAAGTAAACTTGTAAGTTTGTTTGTCCGAATTTCGCCTGTCTTCGTTTTTATGACGTCACGGTTGCGCTGCGCTATCGATCCTGGTATACATAAAGGCGCAAATTGAAATTTTCCTAAAATTCTTTCTAAAAGCAAAAAGCCTTTCATTCCTTCTTAAGCCAATATCAGATAACCTCGCTTTTAAGAAAATGGCCATGCAATATATTTCACCCGGTAGTTCTTAAAGATAGTTCCCTAGCGAGTTTATATTGTGTAGCCCACACAACATCAAAAGATTAAATGAATGATATCCAATACATTGATAACATATGCCTAACATATTCAATATCGCATTGGCTTTTTGACTGCAAGATCTAAGCGGACCGAAAATGTCAAGGAGACCCTTATTCAAAAGCTGTTGATAATATTGGCTATCTCTTCTCTGATTGATTAGTCATTAGCCGTTGGTCACTAGCCCTTTTCTTAGCCATTTTTCGTTGAGTCAGTTAGACCAAGTGAAATAACAGTTAATACCTTATACAACAGGTAACAATTGGTGTCAATGACCAAACAGTTGATGTCCTTCAACTGTAATATGATTTATCTCAGCGATTTTAGAAACACCTGAAAGAGCGGGATGGATGTCTCCCAACTTTTATAGTATATATAAATATATAGAAATCGATGTTGGCATAGTAACGACCTTAAAAAAAAGTCCGAATTTTGGGGAGGTTCTCAGTTTATTTCTCGCTGCACTATATGGTAGTGTGCGGTGCTAATGCGCTGCCTCTTACCTCTTTGATCGTGGGTCATATCCTCGCACCCACCATGACACGTAGGTAAAGTTAGTTGTTGGTTCTTTTCTGTAATTCGCTAAGGAGGGTTTTCTTCGGATTCTTCGGTTTTCTTAATTCCAATTCGGTCTGGAAGGAAAAATCCAAAAATTCAATGAAAAACTCCTATAAATTTTTGAAAACAAAGAACAGCGAATATTCGATGCGCATGCGCTAGATCTCTAAACAACGCTAACCGTCAAGCGCTTTGGTTATAAGCCTCTGGCTTGGGAGACTGAGCAACCACTTTCTGCGTAATCGATGAAAAATATAACATTTTTATTCATAACATATACTGGCAGTCTCATCATTGTACACAAGGACCTCTCTGCACTTTATTACGTGCATCCAGCGAGGTATAAGAACACGCGCTGAAGTACATCGTGCGCACTTCTGAGTAACGTCCACCTGTGGTTCATCGAGCCTTGTCAATTACATGTGCGTTCACGCTTATTAGGCCAATCAAAGCAAGCTTTATCTTGTGGGAATCAAGTACACTACGAGATACTCCTGATTTCCATATACCCCTCTCGGCATGTTAAGACTGGTAGAATCCGATATATGGCTTATCTTCACAACAAAAGTATCTTATCTTTTCGTTTGCACTTTTTTCAGGTTTCGTCTGCGCTACAGTACAACATGTGACACGTACTATCGTGATTGGTCAGATTCGATCAGCCTCACTTCAAATAATGTAATGCCCGGATGGGAAAGAGGAATCTTCGCATTAGACTCTGTGTACAGGTGAATGATCAATACTTATTTAATGGTTAACAATGAGACCTACACTCGGATGGGCCAAGAGCCAGTCAGTATTCCATTAGTGTAGCGGACGTGCATCTAAATGGAGCTTTGACTCATAGCTTGTTCGAGGACGGAAGATCTTAATTTGTTTTAGTGAAAAGCAGCTGAAACCTTGCCAAACCCTAGCACGATAAACCACAATCGCATCGCTTTCGAACAAGACAAAAAACGTCATCATTTTAAATGATTACTCAGTTCATTACGGGGCTAGCTATCACTGTAACAGTAAAGTAACGTATACACTATTGAATCATGCAGGCTCCTTTGATTGCTCATTTATTTACATAGCACTAAAAGGCTGGTATAGGCTTGCTTGAATACAGACAGGTTCTCAAACAAATCCTTTTTAAATTCGCAATCTCTCTTAGTTACTAGTAATCCAACAAGTTGTAAAGCCAATACAGATGGGCCACGAATATTGTACATTAGGAGAATAATTTCATTTTTTAATAAAATGTTTGAAATTGGAGTAAGTTTGACCGAGAAAATCCGTGTTAAATTAAATGCAAATGAAAACGGTTTTGTATCCAATTTAAAAAACAACTGATTATCCTGCGTGATCTGATTTCAGTAGCGTTTTCCACGGTTGACGTCACAATTGTGCTTCATGGGATTGAAATGCTTACAAGCCCAGCCCAGCGCACATGATAACATGCTACAACAACGTTTTGTAGTCTTCTTGTTACCAATCCAGAACTATGGTTTTTCGACCGATATTCTTCCTTTCCAAGTAATCGAAACCTTTATTTGCAATGTTTGTCCGCATTTCGATCCCACAAGGCTTTACGATATCTATTTTTAGTAACCGTAAAAATGCTATTGTGTTTTTCCTCAACAATTATTTTGATATTGTATAGAAACGTCGATGAAGACTCTGGCGAGGTCTACTTCGACAGGATCAAGGACAGCACAACAGGAAACCTAAAGTGGAAGTTTGATTTCAGTGGGTGTGGTCTGCTGGTGGATGAAATCACTTTATGCCTGAATTACCTCGAAGAGTATGGGGGAGAAATCACCACTACTATTGTAGGAGATGCAGGGAAAAAGAGAGTAAGATATCTGAAAGGTAATACATAAAAACAGTCCTTTTCTATCTTTAAGCCCCAGTCGAGTCGAGGCTTTTGCTGATACAGACAGGAAAGGCTGGTGCTGTTAGAGTCGCAACCTACTTATGCACGAACGGATAAAATTGTGAAGAAAACGGAGTCGGAATCGCGAATTGGAGTCGGAAACGCGTCGGAATCGGAGGGTTTCCTTTTTTTGGTTGTGCTGCTGGTTTCACTCGCAGTTTTATGCATGATCATGATCCGACCCCAATACAAGTGAAAACCAGCTCAACTCAAGTAATACACATCAAATCTTTATATCGATATATTATGCATAATAAATTGATTTTACATCGGTCAGGCATTGAGTGGTTGCTCAATCGCTTGACGGTTAGCGGTATTTGTTTAGAGATCTAGCGCATGCGCATCGAATTTTCGCTGTTCTCTGATTTTTCATGGACCTTTTTCATGTGCCAACCATGTTGGCTAGGTAAAGATAGAATCTTCTTCCTTAATCTTTTCACATCCATTATTTGTCATTCCTAAGGGATGGGGGTAAAACAATTGTCATCTCACGTGACAGGTACATTATTTAGGGGGGAGGGGTAGTGTTACCCGGTACCCACCACCTCTGGAAGTGAAATCTTGAAATGAATGAACTGTCTGTCTGCATGTATGCTAAAAATCAGATCTGTGCATAGAAATTGCCACTACAGACCCCCAATATCGAGAGCATTTGAACAGGTCTCTGAGGGGGGAGGGGTTATGTACCGATACCAAACCACCTTAATTCATAAAATCGGGTCCCTATTTTGGACCATTGTTTTGACCTCGCCCCTAATATAGATAGAAAAGGTCCATCTCCCAACTTTGAGGCATGCGATTTAAAGAACTCCAAGAATTTCTATATAAGACATCAGCTCTTTTGCGCCAGGAGACGCCATTGGTTTAAGTTTGGTATACACATTTATTCTAGTGTCAACGAAAAATAGGGCTGGATCACATAGGCAATTAGATTCGACGCGGCAAAAGTTCTACGTCTGAACTGGGCCTTATATGATCAAATAGTTGACTAAAATCATTTAAATTAATTTCGGAAAATAATGCTTTGGCTGCCGAAGGCCACTAAAGCTAAGTTTACTGTTACTTATTATTACTAAACACTTTTGCAGTTTATTATATCATAAAGAAAAACAACAGACACTAAATTTTGTCATATCGTACGTCCATTCAATCTTTATTTGCAAATGATGCATGCAGATTGAGTTTCTCTCTTTTGAATTCAGTATATTAGATATCTGTTTGTCTATAAAACAAATGGACTGAATGAAAAATGTTTTTCTTGTTGTTTTTTCCCCCGAGACATCACGAGACTTTATTTATGTATAATTGAGTAGTTGACTAAAATAGATTGTTACTTTTCTTAATTTTGAGTTAAATGGAAAATTGCTTTGGGATTATGGTAATTAATCGATGTTTATAGCCCAAAGCTAAGTTTATATTACATGTATTTTTTGCAGTAATTATTAGATTATGCTAAGGAAACACACCAGACAATAATTATATTGGTATATTTATTATTTATTGGAATATCTCTTTTGAATACAGTAAAATCTACTGGACCTATATACTAGACAATTGTTCCCAAAGAAATTGCAATTTATGAATATGTCTTGCTACTAGATGACACATATATGTACGACTCTCTTTTATTCATTTTATTTTATGCTGTTCCTTCAGAACTCCTCAGTATGTATAGCTTTAGAAAACAGACTTTCTTAACTCCCCCCCCCCCCCCCCCCCCCCCGTTTCGCGTTACGGTGACGGGGAACGAAAGGACCTCGACGTCTGTTTTCTAAGGCTATTTAGTAAGAGATTATGTAGGAAAAGCATAAAATAAAATAAAATATAAACCCGTTCTCAGATTTGCAAAACGTATAAAGTAAACCTTGTCAAAGTGTCATTTTTCTTTGATGTTAACACGTTGATTATGACATAGGGAAATAAGAACCAAAGTGAGTCATCCAATTAGTCCAAAGCAGAATCAAATGTTTGCCAAAAGGATGTATTTATCGGTCAATGTCTTTGCATGGCACTCGGCTTAATTATGTTAGTCTATGTTCGGTTTCTTAATTAATAAATGAATTTTCTTTCACGCCGGACCAAACACTTGATGTGATAATCAATGGACCATCGCAAGACCATTTTTGGTTCGATTCCGAGCCAGAAAATGTGGCTTGTGATCTTAACCTAATCAGGTCGCGTTCTCGACTATTTCTGCTTAGATATAAACCCTATGAAACGTAATGAGCGGCTTGGTTAGCATGACATACGAGATGTGGTTAAGAAATATGCTGCATCTTATTCCTACTAGGAAAACACTAAAACGAGATTTAAGCGATAAATTTATTCTCAAAAGTGAACTAGCCATTTTGTCGCGTGTAGATATTTACAACAACCTGTTCCGGGCTCAACTCTTAAAAATGTTTTTCAAAGTACATTACCCATTTTAGTATCGCTTACCGGACAATTATTCTTTTCAAATTCAGATTATCACATGGCTAGAGAAATAGTGAAAATATCCACGGGTGTTCCGTCTGTTTGTCTTTTTCGTTATTAAAATTATTGCGTTTCTTGTCCCTTCTTATCATCTAAACAAGATTACAATTTTGACTCGTTCGTTTTTACCATTCGTCTTGACCGGCTGTCACTAAGATATGCAAAACCAAGTAGGCCATGTGCTCAGTCCTAATGATTTAACAGCGTCTTATTCTGTTCTTTCCCCGAGTATCGCATTACTGTGAACATAAAATGAAAGCAGTAGTGAAAAGACGCTTTCCCAGTCGAGATAGAGGCGAGATAGTCATCTGTGAGGACTTAATGAATGGTAAGACCAAAAACCAACTTTAAATGACAGCCTTTTCTCTAAAGCAGTCGAACAAACGAACGCCCGAACCGTTTTAATTGGTTGCATATCAATTAGTCTTAATATCCACACCTGTTGGGATAAACTATAAACACACTTGCCTTAGAAAAAGTACATCCACTTTTACACATGACTCGGAGGGATCAACATCAGTCGTAATCTCAAGCAGGACTCTTCCTGGAGCATCAGTTGATTTTGCCACAAAAGTAAAGTTCAAAAGAATCTGAAGTTTACTAAACAAATTTGATTGATATGGAGCATTCGCTTCGAAAGTACGCAGTTCTTTTAGCTGACCGCAGCTTGGCTTTGGTCACATTGGAATCCCTCGTCAGTTCTTTGCTCATTTTCACAGCGGTGTTTGGAAACTTTCTGGTGTTATGGATTGTATACAGGAATCGCAATCTTCGTACCATTCCTAACCAATTCGTGGTGTCCCTGGCTGTCTCTGATATCCTAATGGCGGCAATTTGTGCTCCACCCTGCGTCTCGGTCCTTATCACTGGCACCCGAGCCTTTGGCGACTTCGTGTGTCAGCTTCAAGGATTTTCCATTGCCTGCTTGGCGTGTGTCTCTCTCCTGACCATGACCCTCGTGGCTATCAATCGATATTTTCTCATTGTTCGACCACAGAAGTACCAGAAAATTTTCACTCCAAGGAATACAAAGTTAATGATCATAGCAGTTTGGCTTGTATCTTTGACCGAACCACTGCCATATTTATTGTCGGGGCACCGTTATGAATACCATCCGGGCAAGGTCTTCTGTTTTCAAGTGCTGCAAGTCAATTTCTACACCTTACTTGGTTATGTCTATGTGGCTATTCCTCTTCTTCTTCTGACAACCTGCTACTTCACTGTCTTCAAATTGCTGCGTCAACACCAGGACCGCATCAAAAAGTTGAGGAACTCGTCGACGTTCGAAGGTGCCAATCCACGCCAGGTTTCCATCGAGGACATTAACGTAACGCGGACCCTCTTCCTTACAGTTTGCGGCTTTCTGATTTGCTGGATTCCTATTAGTATCGTGGATTTTATCGGATTTGCTCAAGGCACTTGGGCTTTGCCGCGTCAGGTGTACCTGATGTACACGTTTCTTGGTCAGCTAAGTACATCTATTAATCCTGTTATCTACGGCGTCATGAACAAGACCTTCCGTGATGAGTACAAGAAGTTATTGTGCAACTGGGAGCTTTGTTCGCCTTGGAGAGAAGATGGTTTTCACTCTGATAACTCACAGCCAACAAAGGACAGTAAATGTTCGATCGTGTGATAATTCAGAAAGAAAAACTCTTGATGGTCTGCCTATATACCGATAGCGGTTTCCATTTCCCTCAGCAGATGTCTGGGCAAAAGAGTTACGTACGGAAGATCGGAAAATCTACTTTCGTGGGACAAGAGAAAAACAATATTTGTAATTACTATAATCGCTCTATCTGAAGTAATAATAATAATTAATACAACTAATAATTGAAAATAAGAGTTGATAATTGATAGACAAACTTCAATCACATTTCGTCACGCCAATGAAATTGTAGTCTAAATCAATCGATATGCCTACGAACTTTAATTTACTATGACACAACTTATCTTGAATATAGTCAAGGACAATACAAATATAATAAAAATATAAATATTTCTCGTTTATGATGAGATATTCTTTAGATTCTAGTTATGGAAATGGTTAGGGCTTTTTGAGATTCGCTCGAAGATAACTACTAGATCTAGAGGCTTGTACAAATGCAGTTTGCCTTTTGAGTTGTTCCACCAAGGCATTAGCCTTACCTCTACAGAAAGCTTAAAATTGTTGTCATAATATGTTTGTAGTCCATTTAGTATCACAAAGAGACAGAATACGTGAACACCTGCGTGGTCGGTAAATAAAACTAAGAAGAAGAAGATAGAGATTGTACAAATAAGCACAGTCAAAATAAGACTAGTGGATGTTGAGTTTTAAATAAAGTGGACTGTAGCCAAAAAACATACAGACTCTTCCTATGTCCAAGTCTTAACAGTTCGTGTATGATAAACCAGTTTTAACGATATAGTGAGTTCGTTCAATTCCTTAAAATCTGTCAACACATGCTTGGCCATCTTGTCCAAGCAAAACAGAACATCCGTGAATGGTTTTACTCTTATAGGAATACCATAAGGTATATTAAAGGCTGTTTTTCACGTTAAAATAATTGAGGTATTCCAAGAAAGGACAAACTGTAGAGTGCCTTCACCGAGTGCGACTAAACAAAACCCAGCAGAAATCAGTTTTTATTATTTACCTAAGGCGGAGGTCATGTTGTACTGACAGTGATGCCCTCCGGATAGTAGCCGCTCTATATATAACAATTTTCTTCACCACAAATAAAAAGATTCCAAGTGCCTTTATCTTTTTCATCGATCCCGATAAGGCTCGCCGACGGCCCCTAACTCATGGTTTTTTAATCGCGTTAGAAGTGGGAGATTTCAAACCTATCGGGACACACGTTCTTTTAACAAACTTAAGAAGCCACCTTGAAGAACAAGTGAATTGCATGCCTACCGTTTAGCTTAAGCTAACTGTTTCGTGTGTTATTTCCCTAATTGGTTATAATTAATGTGTTGTGGTTTATCCCTTTTAAGTTGACGACGGTTCGCTTTGTTGTGCCATCGGTGGTTTCTGGTTGGATTTTGTTGTGGTCGGTAGAAGAGTTTAATTAGCTGCTTTTTTCATATCCAAAGACTAGTTTGTTCCATGAGCCTTTTCTGGTCTTGTAGGAAAATCAAAAATGGTATTTTAAAGTTCCTGTCATTTTTTAAAGAAACTAATAGGCAAATACCTATAAATTGGTCTAGGACATGCAAAAATGCCTAAGAGTTGAAGGCGCACAACAAATGAAAATCATCACCGGGATCTTGTTACGGTGAAGGAAGCAAGAAATGAATAATGTATCGAGCTGACGGCGACGAAGTAGTTGAATGTGTGAATAGTCAAGATAAAATAAACAGTCAATCAGCACAGAAACAGCCTAACAAGCTAAATTATTCCATCTTTAAGTTAGCCGTGCCCTGATTTAGATCAGTCCAAAGGTTGTTTCAGGGTTCGATAAGATTGATGTATGGTTTGTTTGGAAAAGAGCACCTTAGCACCTCAGCCCCATAGTTAGTTCATTGCATGTACAAAGTGCCGATAGAATTAAACTCTATTTTCAGTAGTGACGTTACAGCGCCTCTGAAACCCGAAACAGAATAGAAGCATGCATCGATACTGCGCTTGCGCATGCGCTCTGCTGACGATATAAGGGAACTAAAAAGTATTTCGATGAAACTAAGATAGCAGACATTTATTTAAGTTTGAAAACAAAAATTGTTGAGGATATTGTGAATGAGTCGTAGATAATTGTAACCAAGGCGAATGTCATAGGACGACCAAGCAATGGTCCAAATGGAATGCGCAAATTGAACATCATTTCAAACAAACCAAACACTTATACTAGTTAAAGAAAATCCGCTTTTATTTAGAGATTATTGGTCTAATATCAGTAGTAATCAATGTCTTACGTTCAAAAGTGGTCCACCTAATCCTTTAATTTCGCTTTGTATTCTTATTAATGTGCTACTGGTCTAGACGCGATTATGAAACATTGGTTTATAGTCACAAACCACATAATCTCTGCTCTTGCGGTCGGCTTTTATTTTTGAATATTATTCAAAGTCGACCTTGACTTCGCTGGCTATTTTGGTTCTTTTTATAGCACTATATCGCCGGTTTTGCCCATCACGAGTTGCGGGTTACCCTGTCCTGGCTTCGTGACCAGATTCGGGGAGGTCTCTTACCTCCTAATTGCGTATTGATGTTACCAATACACCTCCTCGGCACTCCCTAGAGTATCATTTCTTTGCTTAAACGGTTGCGCTCGATTGAATATGAGAAGAGACATGAATAGGGATACAGCTCAAACAAAGAATCTTGTTTTCAAGGGAAATACACGTGATCTGAAATGGAAAACATTACACCCGAGCCGAGGAGGTCTATAGAGGCTTTGCACCATCACGTGATGGCAGCCATGATAGGAGGCAGGAACACAATTGAATCTATTTTTAGATAATATAGATTTAAATTGATGTTAGAGCATTGATGTGTTTGTACGTAGGATACAACTGTTTAAGGCTAGCTCGACTACGATATGTTAATATTGTGGGTTTTTTTCGTTTTTGTAGGAGGAGAATACATGACATACGATCAGCTGCACAATTCCAGTGTCATCACCGTGGTTGTTCATTTTATTGGCGACCCTCATCAAGTCACGAAACTATTCCCTCAGAAAATCATGGGCGGTATTGGTTATCCAATGGATATACTGATATCACTCAAGGTATTAATAGATAAATATAGAGATCATACCATATCTCTTCTGGTCCTCTACATGCATATATACATAATTGATTGCATTTTCATTACTGAAAACTCTTAGTGCTATCGTACTGAAGTTATTCTAGATTACTTTTTAAATTTTTGAAATAAGCTTACCTAATGTTCTAATTAGGAAGGACAATTTAGAATTAGCAAAAATAAAATGGACCGCACAAATTGAAAGCCTAATCAAACCAAGATCTAAAGAGGGATATGACTTGAGGGAAATCGTGGCATCAAAGAAGTGAGCTCCGCATCTCGTTTCTTGACCGATTTACGACAAGATGTGGAAGCATATCATAATAAGGGTCAATATTGAACGAATGGGCGCGGTCTATAGGAGGATCACAGACGCCAAAAAAACCACAATGCCTGTTAGATCTTCATGTCGACGGCAATGTATATAATAATAATATTTTGACGTAAAGTTCCTTTTAAGAACCATTAGAAACAAGTACAGGTTTTTAAAATGAATTATTAACTCAGCTTGGTATAAGAAAGTTTGAGCGCTAGCTAGAATGCCAACAATGTCGTACCGTGCCTTGTGTCATGTGTCATGTGACATTATGCTTTGTAACATACACTTACACGAAATCATTCTGCTCTAAAATAACTTAATTCATCGAATTAGACTTTATTCCAACGAAACATTTCAAGGCTCTATTGTCAGATATGTAAGTTAAAGTAAAATCTTTGCCCGATTCAGATTCTTTCCCCGGTCAGTTTTACCGTCTTCTTAAACTATAATAAATTTCCATATTTTTCGTAACAGCCTCCGTTAGAATCTTTGGGTAAACCAAGAATACTGCTTGGTTTGATGTACAGCAACGCGCAAGAGATCCAAGTTGACGCAAGACATTACAAAGAGACAGGCAGTACAGAAGCTGGTCGGGGATTCCTTCACGTTGACTTCTACGAAGCCAAAGATTTGCCACAACAGAAAGGAACGTTAGAATCTGTTGCTAAATGGTAAGATGAGTGATATTTTGCAATATCAACAGCATATTCTTCAGTCATAGTCGTTGTCATATAACACCATTACCACCACCATCATTATCATTATAAACAACAGTAACAACAGTTGCAAACACTAAAAGCAACGCCCATAACAGCAATCGCAACAGCTACAACAACCACAGCATCAAACGACAACAAAAACAATAGTAACATCTTCAAGAGAACAGAAAAAAGAAGTCAGCAGAGTTCGAAACAGCTGCTTAAAACACACTTTCGTAGTTGGTTAGAGTTTTAACGACTTGAACTGGAAGATGAGAAACAAAAGTGCCAATTAAAGCGAATTATGTCCTATAACATATAACAAACAGCTTTTGAAAATGAAGATATCTTATAGGAACGTTTTGAGAGAGTTGTAAGGGGGGTCCACATGTCAGATGTTAATTATCAGTTAAATTTCATTCTTTTTGTGGGTTGTCAATTTAATTTTATGGCATCTGTCAGCTGTCAGTAAACCCCATCCAGTTCCTCTTCTAAATTGGAAACGTGAATTATTGTACATGTGCGGTTTTGTGCGAGGGGAGGGATGAGTGATTTGTTTCCCTCATGGTAAACCTGGATATCGGTACGTGAATCAGCCCCTTCACAACAAAGCATAACTTACACCTATTTCAAAAAACGTTGTCATCGCCAAAGGCGATAGACAGTAAGCGATAGGCGAAAATCAATAAGATATATGTCATTCCAAGATCCCTACAAGAATAGCTGGAATGAATTGTGTTGCTTCTTATTATTATTCTCGATAACTGATTTTCGATGTTCTTTGTACAGTCGACTCTCTTTGAACGACCACTCTCGTAAGCGACCATCTCCCGTAAGCGACCACTTTCTCCTAGCCCCGGGGTGGTCGCTTACGGGAGAGTCGACTGTATTCAACGAAACCATTTCCATGTTGGGATGACCTATCGCCTATTGTCTTTGGCGATGACGACGTTTATTGAAATAGGTGTATAACCACAAAACCATTTATCTATACATTCATGAGCTGAAAGTTAATCCCAAAATCAAAGCACTCGTCCGTAAAGTCTATCCTTCCTCGGAGATCTAGATCGGAAAACTGAAAGCCGGATTAACTGGGCCATGAGCGAGATAACATTAATAGCGAGTACGAAAGGAAATGTCCTGAGAGAAGCGATTATAAATAATTTATAGTAATTAAGTTGAATTGAGATAATTTCTGCAGTAACAGAAGGATTTATAACAGCTAGATTATTGCTTTGGAAGGCATGTTTCTAGTTGTAGCTGACGACAATATTATCTAAATAAGCAAGGAAAAGAACCCTATCGTCCATTTTCCAATGATTCATAATGAATCAGAGATGCCACCAACTCCAGTTAGCTAAGATATTCTTATTCGTAAAGCTATTTCTGGAAAACATTTATGTATTTTAATAATATTTAAAAACAATATTAAAAGTATTCGACTTCTACTGAGTTCTGATTCTATCAAGAACGAAAAAATATCCACAGACGTTTTAGAAAACTTCGTTATTCCCGGCTTAGCTGGTATTTCAAAAAGAGATCAAAGCACTCATGTAGAGAAGGGGTAAAGGTAAGGCGTCGACCTGCTATTAATAACATTCATGAGCAAAAGATCTATCCCATCGTCAGATTTTTAAAATTTTTCCTTTAAAGAATTACGAAGTATTACCAAGTACTTCCAAAAAACGGGGGTTCCCAACTTTGTTTTAGAGCTTTAAAATAAGAGATTAAAGACATTTTTATGGTATTTTGCTTATCAAAACATTGGAATGACGTCACCACTAAATTTATAACTTCATAACTGATTCAGATGAAGCACAGGGAACCCGGCTATATATTTTTTGCTTCTTTTAAAAAATTAACTTCGCTCTTTGTGGGTTTCCTGTGTTGTAATCAGTTTCCTTTTACATAAGCTGTAATCAGATCTGCGCGCTGTAATCAGATCGGCGCTGTAAACTGATAGCCAATTAAATTAAAATTAATAACCGTTGGTAACGCACTAGAAAGTGCGTTACACACCACAGGCAACCCATAAGTAACAAAACACCAACGGGCTGTCAGTTTACAGCGCCGATCTGATTACAGCTCGTAAACGGAAACTGATCACAACGCAGGAAACCCACAAAGAGCAAAGTTAATTTTCTAAAAGAAGCAAATAAAATATAGCCGGGTTCCCTGTGGATGAAGTAATATTTCCCCATTCAACTATTTACTTTATGTAAAATAAATAATAAAATTATTGCATAAGGGGTTAGGTGCACTTTAATAGAGATATTACAGGGACCTTAATCGACCGTCGACGGTTGCTAGGACGACCACAGCCCTATTGATGGATTGCAAGCATTCCCAAGAGAGTCAAAAGACAAAAGCGGCATGGCGGCCATTGTGGTGCCGTTTACAATGGGTGCTAATGAGAAATCTTTTGTTAAATGGCACCAACATGGCCGCGATGACGTAACGTGCAATCGAAGAATAGCGAGGAGCGAAATTTAAAAATTAAGAAGCATGTTTATATCTTAGATGTGTTGTTTTTTGTGTGAAATTAGGGGTTTTATCGCTCTTGCTTGCTTTAAATATGATTGAAGAGGATAAATTTCTAATTTGGGTACAACTACTGAAGTACATCGGAAAACCTCTCGTACAACGAATATGGAAAGTGAGTTATGAACGATTCTTTTACATTCTTAAAAAATATCCTTAAATGCATAGTTAATTGTTCACTGACAATCTTTAGTGCCATTGTACGGGAAAATGTACTTCCATGCCTTATGCTACATGGTAATAATCAATTTTATAACTACAAAAACTATAAATAATAAAATAAGGAATTGTTTTTCTTACCTTGATATTTTAGTAGCAGTAGACATCGTCTTGTTCTTGACTTCCTTCGCTTCTGTAGCTTCCAAAATACATTCTAAACTGAGTAAAAAGCTTGGAAATTTACTCACATGTCGAGTTTATACACCAAAGAACATGTAAGATTTACCAGCTGTCATAGACAGGTATTTAAAATTGCAAAAAGTATAGAATAATTCCATGTTTTCCAGAGCCCGCCAAACTGACCTGTTTTACCGCCATCAAGTCCATGTGTGGTGGACGCGGGGCAAGAGCATATGCTAATTAGGTAAACATAGGTGCGAATTTACTTCCGGTAGCCGTCATTCTAGCCGCCCTTCAGGTCGGTAGTATCCTAAATTGTATATGTGTATGCATAAACACCTATGTAAATGAACTAGAAATTGAAATCTTAGAAATAAGAGTAAAACATAATGGAAATAGCATAACAAAACTGGTGCACCCAAAAAAATGGAAGGCTCAGCTCAGCTAAACAAAACAAAACAATTATACAACTAATGCTACACAATGCATCACATTACAATACAAGATCGACAATCCATGTCCAGTACAACACAACGCAACACAACATAACACAGTTCGCATTTTAATACAAAACAATGCATTGCTCCGCAAATTAAAGCAGTAAAAAACAACGTGACACAATATAGCGCATCACCACCGAAGCCACCACAGCAGCTAAGACAGCAAACGCAAACATGCCGTCTTATCAACGATCCAAAACCGCGGCGCTACGATACAACTTAACAAATCACAGCAAACCATATTACACCAAACCACATCTTAGCACAACAAGCAGCAATCAGTCCCTAATCGTTCTTCTTTCTCTATCAGCTATTTACTGCCAAACTGTAAGAAAGCCAAGTGCAAATCAAGCTCTAGAAAAGGAAAGAATCCATTCTGGAATGAACAGTTTTTGATTGTCGGAGTAAGTTTCCTGGAAATTAAGAAACAAGCGTTGGAAATATGCTTCTTGAATAACCATAAGAAGAAAAACAAATTCTTCGGAGGACTGAGACTGAGTAGGGGCTATTCGAAAATCATGGCCGCCCAGGCAGAAAAAGCATCAAAAGTTATAACGCAGTTATTTGCAATGCCTCTTAAAAAAGATGGCAATGAAAATGCAACCAAGGACAACAAAAATAATGACTCGGAGTTCACAACCTTGGCACGGTTTGCTATAGCCGTGGAGAAGAAAGAAAAAAGAGCGTTTCACCTTGCACAGGTCAATGGAAGCGACCCCTCCAAGGAAACAGAGGAACCAGTCCCGCCAAAGACGCCATCTGTAAATCCTGATGTTGACATCAAGAAAACTTGGAATCTGACGAGTACCGAAGAACTTAACCACCTCGATGCATTAAATGACATACACACAAAAGAAAATTCATCTTGTTCAAAAAAAGGGGCCAATACTCGCCGAGGTAATGATGTTGCAGGCAATTCAAACTCACCCGAGTCTGTCTGCGAAGAGAATTCTAAAGGTTCTGTGTCTACTGCTGTGAATAATCTACAAACGGGAGATCCAGGGTTTCGAGAAACATCAATAGACGGAGAGTCGTGGACGAAACAGAAAGATCAAACTTCTTCATATGAATCAACTGACACTAAAAACACGAGAGAAACCTCCATCAGTCTAGAATCAAGTAAAACAGCTCAGAAGAATGGTGGAGAGACGGGTAATGGAAAGTGTAAAGAGAATGGGTTAGATGCTAACGGGAATAGCGCAAAAACCAGCCTACGAAAGCCTTTGCATCAAACCAATGGGAATTTAAAGCAAAGCGCTAGTAAGGTGTCTGAAAAGCAAAGCAAACCCACAGAGCCCGAGAATATTCGTAATACCGAGAATGAAAACGCGAGAGAAGAAAGTGCAAGTACATCAAGCAGTTCCGCTGACTCGAACAAAACATCAGAAAATAACCGTTCCTCTACTAGTTGTTCAGCAGGGTTTTCCCAACGATGGAATCGAGCAGCTTCAGAGCGACAGCTTCAAAAGGATCGAAAAAAAGAAGCTAAAAAGACTCAGATAGAAAAAGCGCTGGGTGACAACCTGGAATGTGTGATGCTGGACGCAGTTGGGCTTGAGATCAAACAATGGGAAAATATGATCAATAAACCTAAACACTGGCATTATTGCTGGCAAATACTTAGAAAAGATATGATTCCAGTGCATCATTGTAACACATAAATCATATGACATTCATAGAAATCTAACTCGAGTTTCTGTGGAAACATTGCTAATTACCTTTCAGTTTTTTACAAGCTTGGAAACAAGAGGAACCATTTGCATTGAATTGAACGTTTTACTGAATCCATAAAAAAACGTCTTAAACTTTGGACTTTAGCCAATCCTTTGCTAGAGGAGTTTTGTCAGCTAGTTTCGACCTTAATAGAAAGAAAGAATAGCTCCACCGAGGAGCTATGTGATGAAGTCAGAGACGAACATTGACTGGCAATGGTACATGGCTAGTGCTTCTTTCACAAAATAAACTGTACCTGTATATCCAATCTATCCAACTCATATTCACTGGGGTTTAATTTATGGAATAGCTCGTTTTTATACATAAGTAATATATTCTATGTTTAGAGGCAAAGTCTTGGGGGAGGGGGAGGGTAGTGAATGATGATTTCAGTCCCGCGCTAGCTTCGCCAAGACTCTGGGTTTGCCCATAATTCAAACCGAGAGACTCGTCTTCTGTTTAGCCTCTTGCCGCAATCGCCTCACAGCGGCTGCGCAGAAGGCTACTTTTGTTGGGATTTCGGTATAATTATGTTTTTATGAATAGGTGGATTAGCTCACTAAAGTTGTGTTAATTATTAGGGACCGTTCATAATCCATTGCTTGGGGAGGGGCTCTTGGGATTTTAAGGGAGTCCACTGGGTCAATGCAAGCAGCACTTATATTAGGAGGGGAGGGGGCTATAAAAAATTGTGCACCAACTACTTACCTCATATTCTGCAATTCTGAGAGGGGGGCACAAAAACATCAGTTTGCGAAGGGGGGCTAAAAAAATGGTGTTGTTTTAAACTTCAGAATCCGTATATCTTCCAACCCCAAACCAATAGATAATAAATGGTCCCTTAAGATAGTTATGAAGAAAAATTATAACAAATATTCAAACAACATTATATGTTTAGTCATGCAGTATGGTAACAAGATCATCAGTCGTTCACATGTTGCTTGTTTTAATAAAAAAAAGCGTTTGATCAAACTGAATGCAAGATCCGGTCCGTTTATAACGTGATCCGGCGTGATAAACTTCTCCCAATATACTATAGCCTATTTTTTAGCTGTCTCTGGCTGCCTCTTGAGAAGAGTGGCGAAATGTACACCCCGTGTGTTTTAAAAAGTCCTACTTTTGCTGTAATTAAACCGAGATAAAAAAGAATTGCCAAGGGGAGTTCAGAAGTCCCTCCTCACTGACAGCCTTCCCTCCCCGCCACAATATATATCGAAAACACAATTTATGTTTATGAGCATTATGGGTGGAGGTGTCGTACAGTACGTACGCTGCTAGTGCGTCGTCTTTCACCGCTGTGACTCCAACAGGTCGGGTCACTGGTGCTGCGGTCGCCACGTTTTTTTGATGTATCGTTCTCTCCTGCGCCAAGAGGGTTTTTCTCCTTGTTCTCCGGTTTTCCTCCCTCCGTAAAATCAACATGTGAGTCGAGCGTTGTGTGTATAAAATTGTAGAAATGTAGCGGTAGTGAGTTTGAGCGAAAGCAGTCCCACATCAGCAAAAGCACATGAAATAAAATATTACTATTATATGATAATGTATTCAGTCTTTTCTCACTCTTCCATGCCAATTTCTTTAACATGCTCATGCCAAGTGAGCATTATTATTTTATTTATTTGTTTGCTGCCGCTTTAGAGGCATTATTTTGGATGTGATTCAATTTAAGAATATTATTCTCAATAGGTTTGGTTTGAACTAGGAAAAAAGTACTAGTAAAAGGTCAAAGCACTAGTAAAAGAGTCAGTAAGTTGTATGCCCGCTAAAAATCCTTATTGGGTTTCCTGTTGTTTTCTCTCACCAGACATGCGCACTAGACTAGTATACTTGGGGCTTTGAGTTAATGGAGGTCTGTTCAGTTTTTACCTCTTTGGGGTAAGAAAAAAACAAAATGGAAACAGAGATAGCTGCCGATGCCGAATCTATTGGAATCGAGACACTCGTCAAAGTCTCTGAAGAAGCTCTTGTTCAACCAACTGAAGGAGCAAGTCCAGGGAGTTCGAATTCTATCAAACGTAAACGAAGAGAGTTGAGTCTTGGAGAAAAAGTCCAACTGATTCAAGAGAGCAGCAACAGTGGCAAAAGTCATCGCTATTTAGCTGGTGTATTTAATATCGGCAAAACAACCGTCCATGATATCTTAAAGAACAAAGATCGGATCCTCAATGCGTTTAAAAATGGCGACGAAAGTCGCGCTCGTAAGAGGATTCGGCTTCGATATGGGAACGACGACATCAACAAACTCACGTGGCATTGGTACGAACACAAAAGATCACAGAACCTCCAAGTCACTGGGCCAAATTTACAAGCAAAAGCCAGGGAATTTGCCGAAGAGTTCGACGCCAAAGACTTTCGTGCATCGAATGGATGGCTTGAAAGCTTTAAAAAGCGATATGATATCCACTTTGGAGTGCGGGAAACTTTTGGATTGAATGATGACAAATCGTGGCCGGAAACAATACAACAGCTAACAGATGGCTACCGACCGAATGATGTTTATACTATACAAGAAATCGGGCTGTTATTCCGAACCCCTCCGGATAAAACCCTCGATCTAAGGGACACCATTGAAAGTTCAAGTGAGAGATGTACTATTTTGCTCTGTTGCAATATGAACGGGGAATTTGAAACTCCTGTTGTTGTTGGGAAGTGTGCGAAAAGTGCAAGCTTAGATAATGGTCCAGTAACGTGGAGATCAAACAGAAGGGCTTGGATGACAAGTATTATATTTGAAAAATGGCTGCATGATTTCGATAACAAGCTTAGAAACGAAGATAGACATGTAATTCTCTTTGCAGGGATTTCTACAGCACACCCTCCCCATCCTCAGCTATTTAATATAAAACTAGTATTTTTCCCAATCAAACCACAGCCCAACCTTCCAGACGTCCATCCTCTTAAGCTTGGGATAACGGATTCATTTAGGTACAATTACAGAAAAAATGTATTGTTGAGTATGATGAACAAGGAATGCAATCAGGTGCAACATGCGAGAGAGTTATTCCAGCACATTGACGAGGTACAAGCTTGCAAGTGGATTGCTTCTGCTGTGCATGAAATACCCTCCAACAAAGTGAAAAAGGCCTTTGAAGCTGCTGGATTCCACAGCTCACCAGCATCAGATTCACTTTCATCTTATTCCATGGCATTTACTGCTTTAAATGGTGATGAACCTGGTCAGAACACTAGTGGTGACCTATATACTGTATACCTGCATGACAGCTTGCCAAATAATGTGGCGGATGTCAGTAACGCTGTAGATGAAACAGAAATTCAACTCCTTTTGAGTACATTTCTTGCTAAATTCCAGATCGAACACCCTATGACATCCAAAGCGTATGTGAGCTTTGACGCAAGTCTCCAAACATCAGATGATTTGTCAGAAGGGTGGGAAGAGAGGTTGGTTGAGGACTTCAGTGATAATCATGATACACTACCTGTAATTGAAGAGAGCAGCAAGAGTCCAGTACAAACACAAACAGTTACTGTTGAGGAACCTACTCCATGTAAGAAATCGAGTCCAAGAAAACTTGTGAATACTTACCTTGAAGCTGCGCAGTTGAATAGACATTTAATTTCTTTCGCAAAAGACAAGCAGGATAACGAGCTCCTTGATCTGCTACAAAATGTTGAGACCAGCATATTCTCCAAAAGACTTGTTGGTAACTATCAAGATGCAATTCTGATTAACAGGCATCTCATTTCCTTTGCACAAGAAGAAAAAAATAAAGAACTTCTTAACCAACTGTGCTGTGTGGAGAAAAAACTAAAACTTGGGGAAACACAGAAGAAAGAGTCAAACTCTAACACATCTCTCAGCAGTTGAAAGAATAATCTTTAGGTAGATATTATTGATAGTGCTTTTCTGTCTAGAATACATCTACATAAAGGTAAATAATACACTTTTAGGAATGGACCATTGGGAGGGAAGGGTTGTGTAAGTCCCCCAAAAAATATCAAGCAAACATTTCTCCTACAAAAAAATATCTTGCAACCTCTCCTTTCAGAAAAGACATATCTAGTCAACAAAACAAATTATGTGCATGCCGAGGTTGTTACCAAAATATAAATATAGTGCAACATTATTTCCCACATTCCCCCTCTCCTGAATAACCTAATTGTCCATCCCTTAGGGACGGACCGTTAGATTTTTGAGGGGGGGTTTATTTTGTGCAGGAATTTTTTTTTACTCCTCATGGCTTTTCAGGAATTTTTTTTGGACATAAATTGGAATTTTTTTCTGGCATTTTTCTTATGCATGATTTTTTTTTCACTCTTTAAAGCTGTGCTTGAATGTGCTTGACCAACACTACCCAAGACCTCGGGGTATTTGCAAAACATCTTTCAATCAAATTCCCAATGGAATTATCTTTCACTTGATAGAAGTCAAAAACCATAACATCTTGGGCTGTGTTGGTGGAATATATGAATATGGTGTAATCCATGAGTAGAAGTAGAGCACATCCTTTCTTCATTGTTGTTGTTCCTTTGTTCACACTAACAAAAACAGTGGGGGAAAACATTACAGTTAGTGAATGCTAAACTTTGTTTAAAGGGGGACTAGCACGAAAATTTTCAGTTTCAGCTGAATTAAAATTCAGACAATCTACGTGCTAGTCCCCCTTTAACAGGTGAAATAAATCACTCTGTAAAAAAACAACTGTTATTACAATTTTATTGTCATATAGTATTTTAGAAAAATAATTTGAACAGTGTAAGCTTTAAGATGGCATTCTTGCTCTAAAGAAAAAAGGCTCTATATTGTAGTTTTAAACATTAATGATAATTGTTTTATAGACTGATGATAATTATTGGTATTTTTTATTTTTTATACTGATAAAACATAACAAAAAATGAGTAGGATTTCATTATATCAAATACTTGTGTGATGATAAAAGTATATATATATATGATTATCATAAATATTAATATTCAAATATATAGAGGATATTACATGGACGCACGGAGATACGAGATTTATCTTTGAGTGTTGAAAAGATCTCTCATGAGTGAGTGCAGCGAACAAGTGAGAGATTTTCAACACGAGAAGATAAATTTCGTATCTCCAAGTGTCCATGTAATATTCTGTTTGTTATATAATTATCCATAAAATCAACTTAATAAGCTTTTTGTTATTTTAAAAAGTTTTTAGTTATTTTCACATGTGAAAATATCAGTTTTTCAAAAAGGAGAAATATAGGTATTTTATGGATAATTATATGATAAATATGAATATCATTATGATCTAAGAAGAATATTAACAGGCCATGTGTGTTACAGTGTCATTTATACCATACCCAGACTCTCCCATGCATGATTTCATTCATCCCAACTGTCTTGCTATTCCCATTGGGGAAAAAAATTAATGAAGCATTTTGGTAGTGGAAGGAAAGTGATGCCATTATGAAAGAAATGACCAATAAAATTGCACAACTTGTGACCTTCAAGTGAATAAGCCTGAAGCGAGATGATGTTTTACCCCTGACTCTATACCATGATAGTTTTTAAAATTCTTTCATATTAAAATTTTTGATTCCTTAGAGAATACAGTTTTAGTGTAAGAATGCAAATTTAAATTTTACATTTGTCTTTACCTTTATGTACCTACACTATACCCAATGTAGCCGGAGACATGGAAACAGTTTTCAAAGGAAAACCATTTTTGGTACATTAGTTCCTTTCATTTGTTATCATAAAATGCTTATTTTAAAAAAACCTACAGAGTAAAACATATAGTTCCAAGAACATGTATATATGTAGATATGTATATATTTAATATAAATGATATAATAATGCATATTCTTTGACGATTAAAGTCTATTGATGAGTCAGTATTTTCAAAATGCTGTTCTTTTTCTCAATTGTCCTGTTTTCAACATCTTTGTCAAGGATGTATCCTGGAGTAATGGTACATTAGTGGCTAACCCTGGAACTTTAGAATAAGAATAAATATGTATTCAACATACACCAAATCAAAATATGGCAACCAATAAGAATAACTTGTTTTACACTGACTAGCCTCATGTTCACATGGAAACATAAAAGAGTTAGTTGCTAGTCAGTGCAGAACGATAGTTATTCAAATTGGTGGCAATATTTCGGTGTATTACAAGTGCTTTAGTTTAAAGTGTACATTAGAACAGTGTAGTAGTATGGTTGCAGAATTTTTGTATGTGAGATATAAACATTTGAAATATCAATATGCAAATGAGATGTAAAATTCAAAAAGAGATAACTAGCTAAAAACTAGTGTGAGCTAGAATGTGTTACATTTTGGGGGTTGTTCAGCAATCAAATCATACCAATATCTTTAGGAAATAACCTTAAAGTGTGACAAAACCATGTATTTCAATTATAAGGATGATTTGCAAAATGAAAAAAACAGCAGTTATAACTTTCCACAGCAGCATTTTTGTATAATAAATTAGTCTTGAATTTACATCATCTCATTTGCATTTCGTTATTTCAAATGTTAAGGAAAATTCCACATAAATACTGCAACCATACTACTACACTGTTCACATATAAGTGATTTGGAAAATAAACTTTTCCCCTTGATATACACTTTAATGTATTCAGTGCATCGGTTAGCTTCGGTGTAATTTAATGTTTTTCCATTTCAGACCATGTGTCATTCCCTAGAGTGTAATACGTGGCTGAAAAGGGAAAACGTTTCACCCAAGATCAATAAAAAGGTATAATTACTGATCTTATCAAAATCCATTCTCGTTCGTTGATTGGGAGAAAATCACAATAGGCGGACCAAGTCATTTCACCAAGCTCCAGACAAGTCCCCCTTCCGATGAGGACGTTCAGGTTTGCTTGACACGACTGGAAGTTGTTGAGTGAAAAACTACGTCACGTAACTCCAATACATTCCCCTATAAACTATACACAGCAACCTTGTTTGGGCTTCCTGCGGTCTGCATATTCTTCTTAATACCCGGCCCCGACCTTCCACCTCGAAAACTTGCTTGTGTGCAGTGCTTCGAAGTGCTGGATCAGAATAGAGGAAAAATGTCTGAGAAACGATCCAAACAAAGAAATAAAGGTAGAAAATTTAACATTATAGCTATTATTGTTTATAAATCAATGCTTTACAGTGAAACCGAATGTTTCTTTCCCTGTGACGTTGCAACATTGCGTTACAATATTGGAATGTTGATTGGCTGGTTCCTCTGAACAAGTTGCAACAATCGCGAGCAAGTTGCTCTGAAAACTGTAATATTGTTGATAACGAAACGAAACGAATTATAGGGATCATTGTACTTTGCGAAACGAAACGAAACGAAATAAAATCTTTTTCTTACATATACCTTCATGTACGTAAAAATATGGAAGGCCGTTTCGTAGTCTTTGCACTTGTAGCTTTTCAAAACACTTAACAAAACACTTTCTACAACAGATTTTCTTCTGTATCCCGTTTCGAAGTGCTAACCTTGCGATTCTTCTTCCTAAATCTCTTGAACCAGAGGAATAACCTGACTGATTAAGCTGACTGTCGGTTAAGCTATTTCCTAAGCTAGGCGCCATTTTGAATACCACAGGGGCCCCAGCAATGAGCTCATGCAACACTGCATATAAACGTAATAACCCAACATATAAATTGGCCAAGGTGCTTTTGATCACATTTCAAAAATAACTTTCTGATTTTTCCAGGATTGTTATCGGAAGTCCAATATGGGCTGTTTTGTGTTGCATGATAGATTGCTGGGGCCCCTGTGGTACTCAAAATGATGAAACCAGCCTCAACGAGCCAAAACGAGCAAAATAACGAACCACAACGAGCACCAACGATCCACACAAAATAATCAAATACCACCTTTCATTAGGAGTTTATCCAAAAAAAACTTCCAAAAGGAAATCAAAACCGTTTTATTAAACGATCTTAATATTAATCGCTATGATACTGAGATCTTCAAACTTTTTAAGTAAGTCTATCTGTAATGAGCTATTTTTCATTTTCTACTCAGTGAACTACTTTTCATTTCCTATTCAGCTCTTTGTACTCTGATATTAACATTTATTTATTATTAACATATAAAGACATCTTTGTAAATCTACGTGTATATTCTGTGAATTTAACCTGCCTAGACTAGCTTTAGCTATATGCAGGTTATATAGTTTTTCTTTTTTGTATTCTTTTATTCATCAATAAAGTTAACACAACGATACAAAACGATCTCAAAAGTAAACAAGACCAAAATTCCACGCGCAAAATATTGAGTAACCGAACTTCCAATTTTACTCTTGGTTCTTGCCTTTTTACTTTTTTTCTTTGACATGTGCTCATTTGGTGATCATAAAGCTGTAAATTAGCACGTAGCCTTGTACTGAAACCTCTGCGTGTGCATGACAAGACATTAGCATAACTCGAAAGTGGGCTATCAAGCAAACTGGAACCGCAGATATTCTTCATATCATGTGTGTCTTGTCGAGCTTGGCATTTTATTAATATTAATTTTTGTTGCTCTGAGATTACTATGCACACAACTAGAAGCTGGATAAATACATGGTTGTTGTTTTGCAAAAGAAACGTACCAGCACTATTTTTGGCCCATGATTTCATGATTATTAGGTGCATCAGTTCTAGAGAGTCATCCATCAATGTGTTTGTTAACTCGTAGAAGAAACGTACCAACACCCTGCAGTTCGTCCACCTAGTCTGGTCCGTCTCAATGAGATAGCTCACAGCCTCAGCCTGGATTTGTCCGATGGAGAACTTAAGGAATTTCAAGGTTTGTATTCACTAATATTATTCATCCACACACGTAAACCTATTGAAAGCGTCATTTACATCGCTAATGAAAAAAGAAGAGCATCTTATTTACATTGGAGATCAGTGCAGTCACGCTGGCAAAAAGAGTGCGCAACTCCCTAAAACATGCCTGAAGCACATTGTTTTCGTAGACGAAGCCTTCAGGGATGACACAGCGCACCAAGTTTGGTGGTTTATGGAGTTCTCCCAGCTCCACAAAATAGCATGAGTAAATACGGGATGAAAGACTTTCAAGCTCCCAAATACCAACGTTTATTCTCTGAGCGCTGTAGGAATACTACATCATTTTCTGGAAACATTCTTTTTTTTTTTTTCATTCCCATTGCTTTTATCCAGATGTAATAACGAAGTCACTCGAGACTACATATCAAAGGTTGCACGATTTGCCAGATCCTAAGCTACCAGTAAAATACCCTCGCACCCAAGGTTACCGCCCGACTGCCCAGTAGAATCCATTGAACGCCTGGTAGGTATATAACAGGCTTTAAAACAAACTATGAGTAGGAAGCGACTGTGTTCACCTACATAAGTGTGCAGGTAGCTAGCAGATGATTATGTAAATACCTCCATTATGTTCACCTACATAAGTGTGCAGGTAACTAGCAGATTATGTAAATACCTCCATTATGTTCACCTACATAAGTGTGCAGGTAGCTAGCAGATGATTATGTAAATACACCTACATAAGTGTGCAGGTAGCTAGCAGATGATTATGTGGAACCTCCATTGTGTTCACCTACATAAGTGTGCAGGTAGCTAGCAGATGATTATGTGGATACCTCCGTTATGCCACCTGTTAGAAGACTTCTCCGGTATTTGCCTTCTTCTTGTACTTGAGTGTTTCATACAGCATGCGAAGTCACATAGTGACTCCTTGACGCATGTGTGACGTTCCTATTCCTTCGAATTGAGGTATTGGAGATGTGATATTTCCGGTTCAAGAAATGGAAAACTCCAGGGAAAAACAGTGGCCATCAAAGATAACATTCCTGTAGCGGGCATACCAATGATGAACGGATCGCGGACACTTGAAGGTTTTATCCCCGATATAGATGCAACAGTCATTATTCGTGTACTCGATCAAGGTGGACGCATTCTTGGTAAAGCAACATGCGAGAACTTTTGTCGCAGTGGTGCGAGTTTTACGTCTGCAACTGGACCTGTGCTTAATCCAGTGGATCGTACGAAGATGTCTGGAGGTTCATCTTCTGGTTGTGCAGCTGTGGTGAGAAAAATACAATTGATCAATGATCTATAAACTCTGGCGAGCTACTTAAATATGTATGTTTGGAGAAAATGCGAGTCGGAAATGAATATTGAATAGCACGTTTTGCTGCATGTCGATAATTACAAATGCAAAAGTAACAACTTTATTTAGTTTGATCTATTATTATTTATTATTATAAGTTGTTTTCTTGTCTCGAACCATGCGTACAGAGGCTTTATATGACGCGACACTTTATCAGACAACAATACTCTGTATGCTTTACAATTACCTCTACCAGTTTGGTTCAACCCCTGAACACACCCTCACGCTCGCACTTTATCGTTGATATCATTTACTGAACCAATAGGTGGCTACAGGAGAGGTAGACATGGCTATAGGAGGTGATCAGGGTGGATCTATTCGCATACCATCAGCTGCATGCGGTATTGTTGGATTAAAACCAACATTTGGTCTGGTTCCATATACTGGTATTTCATCTATGGAAGCTACACTTGATCACACTGGACCTATGGCTAGGACTGTCTATGATACTGCATTACTGCTTGAGGTAAGTCTCTTAAATTCGTGTTTATCTATGTTGCCATTGTTGGTAGTAGGGTCGGATCCAGTTTGTTTAGAGGGGTGCACAACCCATGTTTTAAGAGGGGAGCACCGCCCAGGAATTTTTAAAGAGGGGAACACCACCCAAGAACGTCTTAGTGGCGGAGCACCATCCAGGAATGTTTTAGTAGGAGATCCACCCTTTATCATTATCATTAGGGAGTGCACCCTATATCATTAGGACGTTCACAAACTCAAGCACCAATAATTCAGTACTGCAGATATCAGCTCATCTAGAGGGCACAATTCCTGCACCCCATCCCAAGATTGGCGTTCATAGTTTTGCGCCCTATAATCGGACCTGCCTGCTTCCTGAAAAGAATTCATTTTCTGTTTAATGTCTTGCAGGCGATAGCTGGGTATGATGACAACTTGGATCCCCGACAGCCTCAAGGTTTAAAAGTACCAGCATATACCAAACAGGTTCGCCGAGTCGTGCATAAGCTCCGGCTTATCGTGACCGTTGTCGTTTTATTGCGCTCGCATATTACGCTCGTATATTACGCTCGCATAATACGCTCGCTCTCGCAGAGCTCGAGGTCGACTTGGAGAAAGTCTATACCTAAGTCTTTCATGTATTCCAGCTGACAGGTGACATCAAGGGTCTTCGTATTGGTCTCGTCAAGGAGGGTTTTGATCCCACTTTTGAGCCAGACGTTAATCAGCTGGTCAAACAATCAGCAGAAAGACTTGGTGAAGTAGGTGCAGTTGTCGAAGAGGTATCGATTCCTTGGCACCTGGACGGTAACTGCTCAAATCTGTATACATAATCACCTAGCATTCGCGATCTTCGATTAGTATATTCCTGCACTTCTTCAGCCAATGTAGCACAGGTGTAAACCCTGACTAATAAAGTTGTTATTATAAAGTACTGACGTCATGTCTGCCAGCTGTGCAAAGAAGTGTAAGAAAACTACAATGCAAACTTGAACGCGTTTCATCTTCCCTTCCATGTTTGCTTTGTTTGCTTGCGCTTTGCTTGGCACACCTCAACACGTAATGCATTCATGAACGGAGTACGGAAAGCTGTGCTGTATGTTAATATCAATTGAATTAAAAGTTTCATTTCTATCTCTTTTCTCTAGGCAAAAACATTTGCACTGGTATATTCATGGAAGGATGCGACCGGACCATGTTCGATGGTTATGGTAAGTAGTTCGCTTTCTTTGAAGTCACTGAGTAACCCCGATCAGTTCGTACTAGATAAATCCGTATACCCTGGAAGCTGTGGTGGCGCTTCAGTCAGACCTCCCCTTATGATCCCCCCTTTGTGCTTTGACTTAACTTACAGGTGCTGGCACAAGTGCTCGTACATACTACGATACCCATGCACAGCAAGCAATGGCAAGAGGAATGAAGAGCCATCCTAATGACCACCCTCCTACAGTTACAATGCCCCGCTTAATTGCCAGGTACCGGTTGAATTAGTAATTCTATCATTATCAAAGATTGGTGTGAGTGGACATCAGATCTGCGTATTGACAGTGCTTTGAGATTGATTAGAGGCAATAAGAGACGGTGCGGTACAGCAAGAGCACTTGCCTGACCTTTGGGGTCTTGGGTTGTATCTATCTTCGTACCGTTTGTATCGCTTTGATTTAAAGGCACGGCTGCCTTTCAAGATGGCACAGGGAACTGTGAAGGGGACTTTTCAATCGAGAGTTAACCTTAAAGACTTAGATCTGTTCGGAGGTTTTTTAAAGCTCGATAAAATTTGGTGTTTGGTTTGTCAGTTGGAGATTTTGAGACGCACTTTTTTACTTAAGGTTGGGTTGCCGAGTGCTCTGTCTTGTCTGTTTGTCCGTCTGTCTGCATGATTTCCAATTTTCAAAGTTAATACTATTAAAATTGGGTTAGGTATCTACACGAGGATTACCATGGAATCTTTTACAGCAAGTCACAGAATCTCAGCCGTGAATTAAGAAAAGCTTACGACGAAACCTTTGACAAGTTTGACGTCATTATCATGCCAACGATTCCCAAGAAGGCTCCCAAGGTGCCCAAACCAAACCCTTCATTGGCTGGTGAGTGAGTTAAAAATGAATAAATATTAGTTATACAATGGTTTCGAGAGGCATGCCATGGAACACCCTTCGAGTCTGATGATGCTTCCTTCTTTTTCCACCTTGTCCTATCAGCCTTTGAAGTTCTTGAATGTGCCCCACTGTTGGCAACTCTTGAATTACCTATTTTCCAGTAGCTTACCTATTGCAATCCTTTGTTTTCTCTTAGAATTTCTGGAAGCGGCGTTTGGATTGAATCCCAACACGCGGCCATTTAATGTGACTGGTCACCCGTCCCTCACCATCAACGCGGGATTTTCTGAGGGATTACCTGTTGGGATGATGATCACTGGGAAAATGTTTGACGAGTCTACTGTACTGAACGTAGCCTATGCCTACGAGAAGCTGAGAGATGGAGTCTAGATAAAGAAGACGAACAAGTTGGGGAAAAAGCACTTCTTTTTGTCACACCTAGAACTTAGGACCTTCGAAGAAATCCAAGAAAACAGGAAAATTCTAAATTATAATACTCGGAGAAGGGAGAATCCTTAAACAAGTGTAAAGGCAAATCGATTAAAAAAGTGAAGGGTGTAGGTGTTGTGCCCCTACGATCAGAACATTTCGAAAAATTTTCATGTCAATCAAATATAAATTATAGCCAACTATTTCAAATTTCATGGAGAAAAAACTATACAATATGTACTATATATCTAAATATGAAAGAATAATAAATAACTTGTGTCTTTCTTAGATTTTATGATTCACCTAGATTGTGCTCTAGTTTGATGTATTCACTGCATTCGTTCAATAAGCCTCTTTAACTTGACGGAATTGTTTTCCCATTTCCGAGCGCGTGTCATCCCAACGCAAGGACGTCTAAAATGGGAAAATCTTTTAGCCATCTGCAGATAAAGAAGTCTATGTGCGACAGAAAGACGACTAACGTGACGCAAAGAGCCAACACAATGGTCACGCTAGAAACTAGTCTCCTACGCAGCCGCTCGGTTAGTGTCGTCACGCAACGCTCACTCACACTAATAGCGGCTACAGATCGCTACATAGGAGACTAGCCAGGAACGTGCTTAGCAGAAAGATAATACCAATCATACAATTTCAAATACATTGTCTTGTCTGACCTAGCAAAGGTGCGGCATTCTTCATAAGTTCTTTTGCTCAAAGCCCCTTCGTCCTTGAAAACGTGCTTGTGGCTACACACTCAAGAAGATCATGTCTGAGATACAAAGTAACAAAGGTAGAAAATATAACATTTTGAAGGGCTGTTCCTTATAAATGAACACTTTATAAAATGCAGACGCGATGGATAACACACATACTTGTTGGGCACTGAATCAGTGTAGCAGTAACATGGTCTAACGACATAAATAGCTAGCGTGATGTAGCACAATAGTTATCTATTTTATAGATATCTGTCTACAATAGGGTCATGTTCCAAGCTCAGGACAAACAAACAGCTATAGTCTAGCTGATTATAAATTATCCGTCGTATATGATATTAGCATATTGAAGTCTAGCTGCAAAACATTTATGAAGCATGATTGGGTGTCTGTCTCAATCAAATCGGGTCGTAGAAAGGTTTTCTAATTCAAACGGCTCACTGCAGTTGAGGTATATATTGGATCGCAGACAAAATACCAGAGAACACGTAAAGAGGATGTAGGTCAATTGTTTGAGTTTGGATGTTGTTCCTAGACTTGTTGCACGAAGAAAACCTCCCAGACTTGTTGCACGAAGGAAATGTTCCAAAACTTGTTGCACGAAGGAAATGTTTCTAGACTTGTTGCAAGCGAAAGGAAACGTTCCGTAACGTTCTGGCTTTCAATAGACTACTTTTACAATAAATCGTATATCATTTCATGCATGCATGAAATAACGAGTGCTTCGTACGTTTTGCAACAATCAACACTTCTCTATTTATAAGCTACGTAAACGTTCTGGGCTCATGTACTGTGATAGTGTGAACAGTTGCGTGACTATGATGGATTATTGCCCTCTGCAGAATTTAGTACGGCTTGGCAAAGAAAATCCAATTAGGATGCACGCCGCCAAATGTCCATCTAAAAGTTGAAAATACATCATAACATTTTATAGAATGTAGATTCCTTTTCTGGGACATTGATTAATTTTAAAAAGGGAACAGTTATTCTTTCTCACCATTGATACATTAGGGCGAGTATCGCAAGCCTATTGACTGGACCTGCCAATGCTTCTCCACTAAACTGGATGATGGATATACTTATTTCACTAAAGTTAGTTAAAGTTAGTCACCTGAAAAACTACAAAGCTCCGACCAACAAGGATTATGGGTAGATACATTTTACATGTTTTAACCGCTTGATAACTGTTGATGGACTTGCACATCTTTAACCAGTTAGAGTCTTACCTCTTCTGAGCATCCTTAAACTGCAGTTTGTATCAAAAAAATTTTACTTGTTTGATCAATGAAAATCCGGCTTCCATAATTCTCAGTAATCTTAGATTTTTTTTTTTTTTTTTTTTTTTTGGTGACTAACTTAATTGAAATAAGTATAAATGTATTGTGGTTGTTTTGCAGAAAAAACGTACCAACACCCTGCAGTTCGCACACCCAGTCTGGTCCGTCTCAATGAGATAGCTCACAGCCTCAACCTGGATTTGTCTGATGGAGAACTTAAGGAATTTCAAGGTTTGTATTTAATACTAGTATCTGACTAGCATTTAGTTTTACCCCAATATTCATTAAACGCATGAAGTCCATCCAAAGCGCCCCTCCAACCTTTTGGGCATATGGGGAAAAAGGAGCATCTTTTTTCCATTGCAAATACAAGTATGCATTTTCGCGCGTATTGTTGTTCCATTCTCTACCAAAATGGTCCAGATTTTCCAACAAGATAGCATGACTGAGCAAGTACGGAATAAAAGATGTTCCATGCAAGTACCAACTTTAGTTGTCTTCAAAGAGCGCATAACGAATACCAGTGGTAGCATCTTCATTGTCATCATTTTCTGGAAACATTCTTTTTTCATTCCCATTGCTCTTATCCAGATGTAATAACGAAGACACTCGAGACTACATATCAGAGGTTGCATGATTTGCCAGATCCTAAGTTACCGGTAAAATACCCTCGCAGCCAAGGTTACCGCCCGACTGCCCAGGAGAATCCATTGAACGCCTGGTAGGTATGCATCGCTAATATTGCACATACAAAAATTACAAAATCCATTTCAATCTGCTTAAGGGCTCAATAATATTGGTGATAGTTTCTCATCACAATCAAGTGACTCTTTTCTGCATGGGAGCAACTTACTGCTTGTGAGTGACTCCTTACTGCATGTGACATGTGAGTGACCCTTCCTGTATGGGAGTGACTCGTTCTTACATGTGAGTGACTCCTTTTACATGTGAGTGACTCCTTCCTGCATGTGAGTGACTCCTTCCTGCATGTGAATGACTCCTTCCTGCATGTGAGTGACTCCTTCCTTCATGTGAGTGACTCCTTCCTGCATGTGAGTGACTCCTTCCTGCATGTGAGTGACTCCTTCCTGCATGTGAGTGACTCCTTCCTGCATGTGAGTGACTCCTTCCTGCATGTGAGTGACTCCTTCTTGCATTGAAGGGATTTCTCCCTGCATGGGAGTGACTCCTTACTGCATGTGAGTGACCAATATATTTTATCATTTCTGTTTAGGTATTGGAGATGTGACATTTCTGGTGTTGGAAGCGGAAAACTCCAGGGGAAAACTGTGGCCATCAAAGATAGCATTCCTGTAGCGGGCATCCCTATGATGAACGGATCTCGGATACTGGAAGGTTTTATCCCCGATATAGATGCAACAGTCATTACTCGTGTACTTGATCAAGGTGGACGCATTCTTGGTAAAGCAACATGCGAGAACCTTTGCTGTAGTGGTGCGAGTTTTACGTCTGCAACTGGACCTGTGCTTAATCCAGTGGATCGTACAAGGACGTCTGGAGGTTCATCTTCTGGTTGTGCAGCTGTGGTGAGAAAAATACTATTGATCAACGATTTATAAACTCGGGCGAACTACTTAAAAACATATCTTTGGAGAAAATGAGATTTGAAGATAAATGTTGAATGATACGTACGTTTATTGTATGTCTATAATTGTAAATGCAAAAGTTTTGTTCGTCTTGAACCAATAGTGGTGGTTAGAAGTACTATGAATAGCATCTTTTAACAACCAAATCAATATTAACTAAAAAGTTACTATTAGCAATTAACCAGCACGAGCTGTGTACTCGCTGTAGGAAGAGGTTTTACGAGTGACTTGGTAACTGACCATCAAAACTGAAAATGCTTTATTCAAGCTTTTAATTTGCTTTATTTTTTTCAAGGAACTTGATGGCATCCTTTTGTTTGCGACAGAAAGCGTACAGCTTATTTGGTAGAAGTTCTTTTCGATCTTACATGAGGTTTTTAGCTAGAACAAATTGTGGTTTGAAAACGATTAAATTAGATCCCATTTATCTCATAATTTTCATAAAATCTTCCGTAGAAACCCACCTCTCCCATCCATATCAATTACCTCATTCTCACACGCGGTCGTGTAAAATGTTATGAAAACCAAGTGTTAACATCCTTGGTGTGTTTTTTTTAATGACATTGCTAAGGTAGCCACAGGAGAGGTAGACATGGCTATAGGAGGTGATCAGGGTGGATCTATTCGTATGCCATCAGCTGCATGCGGTATTGTTGGATTAAAACCAACATTTGGTCTGGTTCCATATACTGGTATTTCATCTATGGAAGCTACACTTGATCACACTGGACCTATGGCTAGGACTGTCTATGATATTGCACTACTGCTTGAGGTAAGCGAAACATCAATAGATAACATAGATTCGAAATGTCCATATCAGCGCCTTTCTCCATGTACAGATATGGGTCCTATGATGACCGCCGGATGAATGGATGAAGGATGAATGGCACCCCAAATTATTATTGCTGTTCTTCGATTGGATAATCGCTGCCATGTTGGTACCATTCAACAAAAGATTTCTCATTAGCATCCATTGTTTATCGCACCAAGATGGCCGCCATGCTTTTGTCTCTTGTCTTTCTTGGAAATGCTTGCAACCCATCAATATAAAAAAGGGACATGTTTTTCAATCCAGATCTCTTTTTTAATCTGCGGTTCTTGCTTTTAGGCACTAGCTGGGCGTGAGGACGAAGGCCTAGATCCGAGACAGCCAAATGATTTGAAAGTTCCTGAATACACTAAACAGGTATGTCATGAAGACAACTTGCTGGAAACAATGAAAAACAACCTGAAATCAAAAACACCACCCAAGGATTCTAGCTTATTAAATGCTATAATACTTCATAGATATTAGCTCCTGTTTTCTTTTTTCATGCATTAGATTACCTTATTTTTACCCTTGTACCTGTCCCCGTCCTTGTCCCTGTCCTTGTCCTTGTCTTATTTCTTCATGTGAAACTTCTTTTTTTCTTTTTCTTCTTTTTCTTTTTCTTTTTTTTTTTTTTTTGCTTTACCCGTAGTTTCTCCTTTTTGGTAATTGTGTTTAATATATTCCAGCTGACAGGTGACATCAAGGGTCTTCGTATTGGTCTCGTCAAGGAGGGTTTTGATCCCACTTTCGAGCCAGACGTCAATCAGCTGGTCAAACAATCAGCAGAAAGACTTGGTGAAGTAGGTGCAGTTGTTGAAGAGGTGTCGATTGCTTGGCATCTTGATGGTAAGTTAACCTAATTTTATTTGGCTATGTTTTCTCGAAATCAATAGCGTCTTCTACTCGAGAGAAACAGTTTAGTGTAAATCATCATTCAGCAAGTAGTTTTTATCATACCTGATTAATATCGGAGATCGGCGCCAGATAGTGTTTAAGGTAACTTCTTTCTGTCTCCTGCAGGAAAACACCTTTTTACCGCTATTTTCAAGGAGGGAGGCAACCGCACTATGTTCGACTGGTACGGTAAGTATCCATCTTTCACAATCGTAGGTCCTCGAGATTTGTGCCCAATTGTCTCTGAACCAATGGTAGAAGGGTACTCAGTAATGGGTGTCAAGGAACTTGAAGGAACTCTTTGTCAGGACACACAGTGTAAACACACATTTGGAACTTCGTTGCTGGCAATCACGTGATATTCTGCCAATAAGATTGAGTTATTTTGGTACACGCTGGTCAGAAACGGTTTGACTATGTGTTCGGTCTTTATGAGGATACATCTCATAGACCAGTGTCATTATACAAACAAAACACTATCATTAAACCTAGAGTGGCTTCATCGACTGACAGCACTGTACCGATAAAAGTCTTTGAATATCGTTACCTGCTCTTGCACTTGAACTATGAACTAGTCTTGTTAATACTTACAGGTGCTGGCACAAGTGCTCGTACATACTACGATACCCATGCACAGCAAGCAATGGCACGTGGAATGAAAAGCCATCCTAATGACCATTCTTCAAATGTGATACTGCTACGTCTTTTTGCCAGGTACGGTGAATAAAACCGGTGGTTCTTGACCCTCATCCTTCTCCCCTCTCCCCTTGGGCCCTCCCTTGGATCCCCATTGCTTTGCCATTGACGATAGTGCTGAGATCATTAGTTATTATCTGGCCTTAGGTACCTACATGAGGATTACAATGGAATCTTTTACAGCAAGTCACAGAATCTCAGCCGTGAATTAAGAAAAGCTTACGACGAAGCCTTTGAAAAATACGACGTCATTATCATGCCAACGATTCCCAAGAAGGCTCCCAAATTGCCTCCGCCAAACCCTTCATTGGCTGGTGAGTGAGTTAAAAATGAATAAATATTAGTTATACAATGGTTTCGAGAGGCATGCCATGGAACACCCTTCGAGTCTGATGATGCTTCCTTCTTTTTCCACCTTGTCCTATCAGCCTTTGAAGTTCTTGAATGTGCCCCACTGTTGGCAACTCTTGAATTACCTATTTTCCAGTAGCTTACCTATTGCAATCCTTTGTTTTCTCTTAGAATTTCTGGAAGCGGCGTTTGGATTGAATCCCAACACGCGGCCATTTAATGTGACTGGTCACCCGTCCCTCACCATCAACGCGGGATTGTCTGAGGGATTACCTGTTGGAATGATGATCACTGGGAAAATGTTTGACGAGTCTACTGTACTGAACGTAGCCTATGCCTACGAGAAGCTGAGAGATGGAGTCTAGATCGACGGATGAAGCAGGAGTATCAAACAGGAGTATCTATTAGAGATTTGAACTTTGATAATAATTTTGTCTCTCCGAAATTCAGGGAGAGACTGGTAACCAATTCGTAACGTAAAGGATTGTGGGTCAATTCGTTCGCCGAGTTTGTCCGCCTTTTTGGTCACAAGATTGAGACCATGATAGACTCTATCTGGGAGAATCAATATTTTTACCCGACCTATTTCTGTGGGCCTGAATTGAGTAACGTGAGAAAGCGCTATAGTTTTTTGCTCGCTTTACTGATTTCAGCTTTACAATCTTTTGCAGTATGACCTAGTTACCAGTCTCACCAGATTTCGAAAAGCCGAATAATAAATAACTGTAAAATCTAAAGAGTTTTTGAGTGTTTCTTTTGTAACTATAGCAAGCTTTATTTAGCACATAAATTCCATTATTTTATCGTTCTCATTGCAAACAGCATTTCTGATGCAACAGGAGTCCACTCTTAAATTCAGTTAACAATCAGTTCTCGGCACGCGCCGCACAGAAATCAAACTGAGTAAAATTGTTTGTTTCCTCAAGCAAATTAGTTTTAATATAAACCGAACTTTCGGGCATACTCGCCCATCCTCAGGGTACAATGGAATCAACGGTAAAACTATCACGATTATAAACATATATGCGCGTGCTACACACGTTAACAAACATTAATTTCGCGCGCTCACATAAACGCTTATCAGTACAATAAATCAAATATAAGTTGCAGATAATCAGTTCAGACAGTTTTCTGCCAGAGTGTCTATTAAATATATAGCGTTTTTGTTCTTAGCAATGTGCCGTGCTTCAGCCCATTTACGTTGATGCCATCTGTGCCATCTCTGCTCTGTCTCGACCACTTGACTTCAATTCGAGCGTTTATGTAAGCGCGCGAAATGAATGTTTGTTAACGTGTGTAACGGGTGGGGGGTAGAGGAGTGGGAATGGAGAAATTACATAATTTGTAGGAGGAAATACTAGAATCCCCCTTCTAATCACTTAAAACCTGGAGAAAAACTCTGCTCTCTCTTTCGAAATCATTTCATAGTAAGAAGAAAAATGCTACATAATACTTTATTGTTATAGCTAGATAGCAGAAAACTGACGTGAAAAATATGAACGAGACTTTTTCCTTCGCCTTTTTGCTATTACTGATCTAGTCTGTGATGTTGTATTGTGCTGTTGGATTGTGCTGTTGGATTGTGCTGTTGGACTCGGTGCTTTCACAGTATTTTGGTACAACATGTGACAGAGATGAAAGGCAAATGCTGTAATGCTAAACCAACCTTGATTCCCAACTAAGGGTGTAACAATCTCGTTCTTTAGTTCACTTTGTAATTTATGTTTGAAAGCATAGCACACACACAAGGTTAATTAGCGTATTATCATGGTAATACTAATAACTATGAACTAGGGATGGGCTTTCTCATGCATAATGTACGCTAGGGCGGACAGTGATTCTAATAATTTCAATCCTCATTTCTTTTCAACCCACCCACTATTGTGTACTGCATAGACTATCTGATGTTCCTCCTTAAATAACTCTAAATCCGGTCTGATATTAGTCTGAATCAGTTTCAGGTGTGACAACCATGTTTTAGTGGTGAAATCAGTGGGAGAGGAAAGATGTGGTAAAGAAAGCGAGTATGCATCATATATATTTTTGCTTAGACCATGATCATCGGTTTCATATGAATAAAAAATAACCCAAACTGTCAAATAAAATATTGACGCCAATGAATCCCTGCCTTAGATCGGAAACGTTGCCTTAGCAAGCCTTCTAGTTGGGCTAGTGCATATCTGTGACAGGAAAGACACAAGGATAAACCGCAACCTTAGCTATAGAAGACGGCAAGGAGCGAAAAAAAAAAAGGTTGATCAACTTGTAAATAAAAGGATGTAAAAAAGAAAGACTTTGATGTTGTCCTGCTGATGTTATCATCTTGCATCGAGAAAAGACTGTATAGTGTCTTGCTTGCTTTCGTATTCTGAATAGGTATGATGAAAAATCAATGAAGAAAATCGTCTTCGCATAGCGAAAAATCATGGGAAACAAAAGAAATAAAAGAAACGACCTCAGCTAGAAGAAGACGGTGAAGAGGGGGGAAAGGTTGATAACTTGTAAATAAATAATCCTGTTAATGTTATCATCTTGCATCGAGAAAAGACTGTATAGTGTCTTGCTTGCTTTCTGAACAGATATGATGAAATGAAAAGAATCATTTTCACATAGCGAAAAATTCATGGGAAATCGAAAGAAATAATATATAAGAAAAAAGAAAAGCCTTTCCAGAAATCCAACCTCACTTGAAGTTTCATTTTATTCCAAGCAGTTTTCAAATGACGCCAGATTGTAGTTTTATCATTATTCTTGCCATATTTCTTCAGGGTGCGATAAAATTGATTATTTTTGTGTGCGTAGAATAGAAAGGGCATTTTATCTATAGAATGTACTGACACAATGTATTTCCCCCCTGGAGCAAACACCGCAACATTCCTGTTTTTCAATTATATCATTTATGCTTTTTGAAAAGATGTCATTTGTTGGCGTAAAAATTATGGAAAATCAGATCTTGACTCAAATATGTGGCGTTTTTGGATCGAATTCAATATGTTCTATATAATATTCAGCAAACTCGGTTTGCTGCCTATTTCTACCACATTATTTCAGCATGTTTTGTAAGGTATACTCGTTGCGTTGGCCTCAGTTGAACATGTCTCGCACATGCATAAGTCTCTTTTCTATAGAGATAAATTAAGCAAACTGATCTGTTATTGAGAAGCTATTCAATTTGTGCGCTTCTTGCAGTAAATACTTGCTACGTTGGAGGGATGAAAATGGTTTCCAATTGAATTCTTCCTAGAAAGATAAATTGAGCAAACTATCTGATATTTGCAAAGCTATTTCAATTTGCGCTATTCTCACTACGTTGGGGTCGATCAATTTAAGCTTGAACAAATGGGAGTTTTAAGAGTTAAATTACAAATACGATCTAATGTTTTATATTTACAATTCAATCAGGACTGACATGTCGCTCACTACTACGATCGAGCTACAGCCGGTTGTTGATAATTGAAACTTCAAGCAATGGAAATTCTAAATACCCGGCGGTGGTTTTAACCAGTTGAAATGAAAACATAATCTGATGTTACCAATACAAGCTGGTACAACATCCATTTTTTACGGTATTCCGACATGTATTCTCGGTAGATTTGTTTAGCAATCACATTGTTTATAAGCGGATTCTGTCTTCACTACTAAAGCTTAGAAATGAGTAGATAGGCGTTAAAGGAATAACTCTGCTTTTAGAGGCAAATGTTTACTTTGACTGGTGTATACTAAAGCGTACAATCTCAATTTTAACCATTTTTTCAAATTGAATTTTACAATATAATTTAATGTTTGATTGAATGCATTGTATACGACAGGAAGAGAAAACCAATCCTAAAAAAAATCGTCCGGAAATCATTCATGCTTAAGCTGTTCTCGATTTTTTCAATTACCTAAAATGGGCCACCTATTATGACAATAAACATTGTATATATATATTACATTATGTGTTAAATTCCATAATCGAATTTGGTGGATTTGACGAGATTAATTCCACAGCTGTATGCAGGATGGTCCACTTGCTGACTAGACCGCTCTCATTCAAGACATCACTTGCTATAGGAGAACGTACAACTACTGACGGAGACCATGAATGCTATCTTTCTTTCGACCTTCATGATACTTTTTAATGTCATCAAGATTATATCTTAGATTCATTCATAACAGCCGATTTTATACGCGCGCGTCTTCTGCTGCACTGAGCCTACAGATGGAGAATCGAAGACCTCGATCGAATTCAGAGACTTGTTTTGGCTGTAGATTTAGATGTATATAGAAGTAGAAAGCCGAATTTTCTAGCAAGGAGTGAAGAGTTTTTATATAATAAACTAATAAACATTTTACAAAAAAATTGTCAAAATAAACTATATTGAAAAGATGCCATTAATTTTGAAAGATAATCAAAACAGGTTCATTCGTACACGGCTCTGTTATCGGTCAAATCAATTTATTAAAAACACATATTTGGCCTTTGTTGGTATTTATAAATACACTCTATTTGTGTATTTTACTTAAAGCTTATATGTCTACCTTAATCTGTGCAGAGATCTGTGGATACCATTCAGTTTTTTACAACTTTTCAAAAATCCTGACGCTTATTTTCCTATTTTGTGATTAGCCTGTTCAAGATTAGAGTTCCCAGGAACATTTACAGCAAAAACGTGCAACAAACCAAATCAAGTTTATTGATCAGTTGTTCTAATAGGATGATAAAAGATTGCCTTTCAACAGTAAAACGATCGCGTGCCCTTATCGACCTCTCAAACCATCCGCCTACTAAAAGACCCAAGCCCTTGTTACAATGACGGCTTATCAACGCGCTTGTCATCAAATTATGCTTATCCATCATCCATTCACAATCTTGTTTACACCTTTTTAAATCTTCACTTACTTCAGCTACTCGCCAATCTAATTAGCATTCTGCCTCGAGTCAAAAATATTAAAAAGCGAGCAAAGGTTGTCTCCATAAGCGCGTGATGGAGCGTCGGATATATTGGCCACGCACATTTCTGCAAGGTTAATGCCGCGTGACATTGATAACCGAAAGATCTTGGTTTATATTTACACGTGTCTTGCTGTGTGGCAGTTTCTAACCAAAGGACTTGTACGAATAAAATGAAATTTCTAAATAGACGAGCCGGAATAACGCTATCTCCTGGCGTGTTTCTATAACAAAATTAGCTGGTTTTGGCAAAAGCCTTAAATAGGTTCATTTGTTGGAGTAGTTTACTCTAGAGACCTGCTTTTATCTCCTGGTGGGATGTTCATATTTTATTTCAGACAGTATATTTTCGACCTTAATGGTTCAACCGGATGGAGTATGTTTTATTTGACGTTGGCTGATAATCACTTATGTAAACGACCAGCCATTCAAATCCCTCTGAGCCCAATACTGTGGCTGGTTGGAACGCCACGTGATTGAAAACAAACTACTGGACTGGAACGAGAATCAACAGTGGATCGGTAATGATATGATGATTATTGCACGATAAAATATGCTGACAGCAGCTGAGGACGTAAGGGATTGAGCGTATAAATATTGGCTGTGAGAAGGAACTCTGGTGAGAAGCAACGGGAGATTCTTCCCAATCCATTCACCTCAACGCACGCAATATAACTTGTGAGGACTTGTGTCCACTAGTCGATGGATTCATTCATAATAAGCCGATCGATTTGGAAGAGATGAGACAAAATAATTTATGGTACTTATAAGTCCACACGAGCAATCGTGCTTTCCTGTGAAAAACTGACCTTAAAGTTTCGAGATTGAAGAAACTATCACTCGGTTGGATAGCTCAAAACCTCAGCGAGATATCTAGGTCTCTCGGTATAAAGCTGTAGTGTTTTAAGATTTGTATGGGGTTTGATATTCGTCATGCTGCATGGAACTCCTGATAAATACGACGTTTTCAGCTCCATAATGTCATGTGCTGCTGAAGCTTCTCGAAGTTGACACAGCGTCTAGGTCTGATGGTCTCTTTTAGACGTCTCATTGTCTCGAAGTTATGGACGATTCGACGAGGCAAATGGCTACAAATATTACTTGCCTTCCTAGTATTTATAGGAGTTAAGTTCGTATTGCAGGATATTACTCGAATCATAGGTACACCAGAAGTTGGTAATGCTTCACCGAATGTACACGATGTTCAAACGAAAGGATTAAACCAAAAGAATTATAAACTTGCTTGGTTAGGCCACGAAGATGTGAATTTGAACGAGAAAATAAGGACGAAAGGAAAACACGGTGTACGGTACAAAGAAAACCATGATGAATTATCCATTAACAGTGATGACCAAGCAGACCAAAACAAGTCTATGTACACAAAGCGAAAGTTTATCTTTGCTTTCCGCTATTATGAACAGCTTGGCAGAGCCACAAACAACCTTTTAGCATTAACATCTTGGGCAAAGTACAGAGGCAGTTTAGTCGTCTCGCCGTTCGTGAATAATTCCAGAATGTCAGGCCTTAGTAGAGGGGTCAGTCATTTTTTGCGGGCAACCTCTACGATGCGTTTTGGTCCCTTGGATGAATATTATAACGTACCTAAGCTGAATCAAAACCTACAAAAACATGGTTACGGGACTCTAGCAAGCTTTGTTGATTTTGAAAATGAATGTCATCATCGTCTAAATATTGTGATCCATTTTTTATACTCCGATCCCGATTCTTTAAAAGATGCTGCAGAATGGTACAGGAAGACGTTTAAAGAAATGAGAGTTATTTATTCAAAAGCCAAAGTCGATGGCTGGCTTCCTTGTCCTTTTGTTCGTCATTCACGTCTTCAGAAACAGCTTCGTTTCAAAGTTAGTCGATATGTATGTGTTGATCCAGACATCATTCGCACGCCAGAAGAGCTGGAAGAAAAAGTAATTCAAGGTCGTCAATGTGTTGGGGTAGTCCTATGGAAAGGTACCGGCAAAAGTCGTACCCATTTTCCACTTGCTTCACCTATATCTCATCCGCTCAGTCCATCGGATGTTGACTTTAATCCCACACTTGTGAAAATTGCTAAAGACTTCGTTCGTGAGAAGATCGGATCTAATTTTATTGCTATACATGTACGAATTGAAAGGCATTATTCACGATTAGGAATGAACGTCACCTACCGTTGCATGAAGAAGCTCATCAATAGGATTACGGAGGCTCGCAAACACTTCAAAATCAACAAGATATTCCTAGCTTCTGATCTACCTGTGTATGGCTCGGATACATTCAAACCGCAAGATTCGCTCCTCAAAGATCGTGAAGTGCTCTTAAATTTCTTATTGAAGGAACTCGACTTCCCGATTACATATAAACCTGTTCAAATCTACGATACAGGTTCGATTGCCATTATAGAAATGAATATCCTTGCTGCAGGGGAAAAAATCTACACTTTAGGAGGAGGGAATTTCCAGGAATGGATACTGAATTTATTTCGTAAAAAACGAGGGGGAAAATCGAGGAATATTCATCGATTATGTGAACTTACATAACACATTACAAGAATTAGAAAATATCAAAGAATAAGCACAACATAGCTAACTGGGTATATTGGGTTGAGATTACGACATGTTTTCATTCAAAATAGGTTTGGAATTTAGAAGTCAAATCACATGTTTATCGACGGGCACATCAGTTTACACATCCAGACATCCATCCCATTCTTGTTATTATATTCATTCACTATTTGTTTTTCCAAGGATTGCACATAATCTCATACAGTAAGGTTCGTGCAGTATTTATGGACTATATCGATTGATGTCAACGATATAGGCAATCAACAAAGCATCTTCTGTAGTTTTGACGTATTTTATGAATTTTTCATATCCTTGTACTAAGACTTTTTTTCAGATCATGAGGACGACAGAATCGAAAAAATTCCCTCTGAAAGACCGCGGTAAAGGCTACTTTCAACATGCGCTTTGTTAGAATCATATTTTCGCTAAAAAATATATATATATAACTTAAATGCTAAATGCAAGAAACGAATGAATGCAAAACAGATGTAATTTAAAGAAAAAACCAAAATTGTAATTATCAAAGGAATAGATTAACATTTCATAAAAAATCAACTTAAGTTAAAAGCTATTTTTATGGAATTTCGGATGTCTATATATTTTCACAACGAATTCTATATGATATGGAGATTAATCTAAATTATGAAGAAATCTTTGAGAGAACGTCAGTTCGTTTGAAAAAACAGGGAGAATTAAGAAAGGACGATAGGAAAGAGTCTCAGATCCTATAGACGGGATTTACGGATGCAATGTTGTGGAGCGAACCAACATATTTTTTTTATTTCGGAAATAGAATATTAATTCGTTTACATTTTAAAAAAGCTACAACATTCATCGATGAAACCCTTCTATCTAACATTGACTGGAACAGAAAAGGATTTGGGGTCTAATAACAAGCGATTCAAAAAGGAATTCACCTAGCTTAGAACTATCATTGTTTCGCCCCTCATTATTTATATTATCTATTTATATAACTTTCAATTTGGTGATACGTTTGTATTTAGGATAATTCTTTATTAAAAGATGTCATTCATTCGAAAATAATGAAAATGCCTGATGGTAGTCGAGTGTTTTTGTGTTTTCTTTGGTTAATGCTACGTTAATCTTGGCGAAGCCTTTGATAATGCCGATATGGGAAACTAGTCATTCTAATTTTAAAAGCATTTTTAGTGGTTTGAATTGGAAAAGATTTTGGTCCTTATATTTTTACAGTTTGGTGTATATTGATTTGATTGGTCTCAATAGTAGTCCCTAAAATGTTTCATTAGAATTGGACCGGCGTTCATTTTGAAGCACACAACATAATCCAAAAGTCCCTTCTATAATGGTTTATTTGCACATGGAAGAGAAAGAGGGGCGCCAATAATAAGGCTAGCGCTTCCTGAAATAGGATCAACTGTTAAAACACTAGAAAATTAAGAACCTAGCTCATGGATGATATTTGCCGTGGAATTTATCACCTAGGGTACCGCACGTGCTGGATGTTCACTACAGACTTGACGCCACTCGTTTGATTATTTACCAGTGACAAGAAAACCAAAATTTCGTCAGGAACTGGAAAACAGATCGAAACCATTATCGGGTAAAATCAGACAACAAAGCAGAAAGTAGACCCTCAGGACTGAATACTGAGTAGCTTGCAGAAAACCGATAAAATGCCAAATATTTACTTGGACGTAAAATCTAGTGATATCAATGAGACTATAGAGGGGTGGGGTTTTCAAAGGAGCTAAAACTACAGAGCCAGAGAGAGAAGAAGCAGAGAGATAGACACCTAAAGAAAGGGAGAAATAGAGAGAGAAAGAGACTCTAACACAAACGAGTAAGTCGAATATTTTCTAGCGATCACTAATAATTTTGTCACTGACATCATTTGGCCGGCGGTGAATGCTTCAATTCTGCTGAAGAGGAACAACTACTAAGCCGGATTAAAAGCCTGAGCCTCACTTTTATCAGCGCAACTGAAGCTGCCACCAGCAGAAAATAAGCCTCATTAAAAGAGGGGCTCATTAAGCTCACCCGTTCCCATTAAAAAGGACGATTTCAAGCTTGCCGGTACTTTTCCTTGTCAGTCATTTTTCATCTAAATGACCCATCGAAATGGAATGTTCCTGGCATTTATTTGAACAGCTTATCATACTAAGGCACATCTGATTTTAAATATATTAAAGGATAGAAAGATAAAATTAAGTGGAATGATTATCGATGAAGCGAAATGGATACATGTATACATAGAAACTGATGACTAGCAGGTGCAACTTTGAATATCGCCAAAGAAAATACATCGCCTCGTTTTTTTTTTCTATTCAAAGTATAACAAGAGCGGCGATATCTAAGATCTTGTCGCAGAGAAAAACCTCTTGAAGTCACGACGGTCGGATATCATCCTTGGAGCCTTTAGGCACTCCACGTTGGAATAAAGAGCTTATAGCGACCACAATGCTTAAGGCTTAATTCTAGGGGGTCTGTTAATAGAGCCATTAAATCTAGCTAGCTAGCCATGTACAAAGAGGGTTTTGAGCAAAGGGTGATTAATGACTGGAGACTTTTTGTACAGATTATCGTACGGTGGTATTACTATACATTACGATATATTCGTATTCCCAGGCCTAAACCTCATTTTCGAATAAAATTTTTGCTTTGGGTTAACACTTTGATTCCACTTTCATCGGTCATCTCCAATTCCAAACAAGTTAAACTTTCTGAATAACAAGATTTAGCCTTGTACAACAGCCTTTCTTCAAGGAAATAGTTTTCGGCGCTCACTGCTTGAATACGAAAAGAATTCTCTCTTAATATAATTTGACACACGTGTGCGACACACTAAACATTTTGCGCTCGAGATATGATAATCCTTAAAACAAACTTAAATTTTATTCTTAAAAAAATAAGTTTGATAAACATTTATTAACTCGTTTGAACTACCATCAGTTCAAGGGCAGAGTAAGTGAAGCGGACAGCACGCGCATGCAGCACATAGCACGGCCTTGGCACAGAAAGATCTATTCGAGATCCAGCCATTGGAACTCATTTAAACATGCAGCAGGAACATGCAGGACAAGCTGGGAGAAAATCAATCTCCGAGCTTGTCCATTATTATAACTGACTTCATTGTTTTCTATTCATCCTGCAGCATCACAAGGATGTTTAGAAATGTTAACAGATATAAAAAGTATAAAAAAAACAAAACAAATTACTTATCAAATACCCAGTTTACACTTTCGAGCTCGTGATGAACACGCGTACTTGTACGCATCCGCCGGAGAGGTGTTTGTACAAGCTAGTATTACTTTCAGTTAATTCAGTAGAAGTGTGAACTTCTCCTGCATGTCTATAAGTACAAAAATGAAAATCATCATTATGTTATAGAGAGTTAAGCCAATATTTTGACTAATTTTTAGAAAAAGATGAAATGAAGGAAAGAATAACAAATGAAAGAAAGATAAAGAAGAAAGAAAGAAAGAGCGAAAGGAAGGAAGGAAGGTACGAACAATGATTAAGCAAGATATCTCTCTAAATAACGTCCATATGAATGCAGTATTCATATTTTTCATGCTGTGGTGCAAGGTATCTTCGTTTTTAACCTTTTGGGTTTATATATCTTACACACTCTACTTAATTTTTTTTGATAATCGTATTTTTTCCTTTTTTTTTTTTTTTTGCATTCATTACTTGTGGAAAATGAAAACTTTCAACGACGAAACCTTTAAAGGAAGCCGAAGAAAGAGGAAATCGAGGAAAACAGATAGAAAATCTGTAAAAAAAAGCAGGTCGAAAAGAAAACGAATAACAAAGCAAACGAGGTTCGCAAAAAAAAAAAAAAAAAAAAAAAACCCAAAGCGAAGAAGACAAAGATATCATAGTTATTGTTGATGTTTGGTAGGACTAAATATTTTCTGTTAGTCATCCTCTCCCACGGAGCTTGCTGTGCCTTGCTGTCCTGCTGGGAGAAACTTTGGCTAATCCATCTTATTCTACGCGGTGCATATTACCGTTATGGTAGATATATAATATATACATACACATATGTTTTGTCTTGGAATGCTTGTAAAGGTGATTTTTTTTGGCCGCAATAATCAAAGTCTACCGATGACATAAATTGATTGGCAATGCGACGTAAGCAGATTTTTTGCCATAAATGTTTAGTGTTCAAATCATAGCTTAAGGCTTGCTAAGGCCCGTTGACAGAGAGCGTTTAATGCAACTCTTGTGGCAATTTGCATGAGCTGTACGTGTCTAAATAGGAGCCATAGTTGCGATGCGAGCTACACTGAGAAAAGTCGCAACAGAAATAATCGCAAAATTGCCACAATACTTGGAAAAACTACAGTAAACAAAGAAAAATAAGTAAAAAATAAATAAATAAATAAATAAAAACGTGAACACAACTGTCTTGGTGAAGTCTTCACTGACATGATTCTTGCAAGTTCGAAATTAAAGCTAAAAACTCTGCGGCCTGGACTGCTGTCGATGGCTTGCAATAACATTTTTTTTACTTGAAGAATCACGCTCAACTGGCGATCAACAAAAAGGAACAACGCGAAGCTATTGGAATTACTAAATATGGACTACACCATGCTGTTGCGCAACAGACCGATCCATGTCTATAAATAATAGAGGTCTGTCCATAAACAATAAGATTACTTTATACTAATAACTACGTACCGTGTTCAGGGCCCACCCATCCATGTAATAATAAATTAGACACGAGTAGAAATATTTGTTTTGCGATAAAACTCGATATAGGATCGCGGAGATCGCGGCGAATCTGCGTGAATTTGAATTTTAAAAAAACCTCTTTAAAAAGTTGGAAAAAAGGGAAATCGAAATACAATACGCGTACGACTTCCTTGAGTATATTATTTTAAGCCGAATTTAATAATTTCAATCCGTCAAGCTTGTCACGCCGTGAATTCTCATTGTTTGTCGTGTTCCGGTAGGCAAAAAACCACAATGTTCATAAAAAATAAATTTTTGGAATATTCTCTTGCGATGGAATTGCTAACGCCTTCAAGCGGCGTATTTCATCCCCTAACCCATCCCTCTTCCCCAAAAATGATAAAAAATCAATTATCTGTATGAAATTGCTTCCTACGTTCGACCATTTTTGATTCTAGTCCTCTAAGAGTGTTATAGACGATAGAGTAGCATCAAAATCAAAAGATAAGAAAACATAAGACATCAATTGTTTTACTTGGCGTTAAATAAATTTCGAAACGCGTCCCACACGGAAAGGAGTGATTATTGGGATTACCCATTGTTGACACAAGCTACAAATTGTTTGCTGGTTATAGCAAGGGTTAATCATCTATGGACTAGGGCCGACTTACCTCTCCCTTAGGCCTCGGCCGAGCCTCCTGACCAGTCTGTAATTCCACCCGGGATAGCGGTTTTGGGGTCGAACTCTCCCGCGTAGCCTATACTAAGTCCATACGACGGTTCAGCACTCGATGTCTGGAAGTATGGTCCTCTCTATAAATCAGAATACAGTAATCCCCAATCCAGTTTACTTAGCAAGTAATAAATTAAATGGGCAAGTCAAGTCATTTTTAGCATTTATCGAAAGGATAACGAAATATCACTGACCGATCCAGCTAAGGCGGGATTTATTATTTGCCAGTCAGAAATAATTTCCATGGCGGAGATGGGAGTACAGTCTCCTTTTTAAATCGAATATTGATATGAATGGTGTATTGAGTGGGGGCGCACGATACACAAGTTATTTACCTATAGGCAACGAGATTAGTAAACGTCTAAATGCAAGAAGAGGCATAAGGACCAATTTCCAATGAAACGGCGGTAAAATCTGTAAACTACTAGTTTTGGCACAAAGAACCAGACCTGACAGAACAATCAATGTAAATCATTTTCAGAAAATTTTAGGTTTTTTTCTTCACGTTTTGAGTTCGGGTTCAAGTCCGTAACACCACAGGAAGCCCAGCATCACGGCACAGCTTATTAACGAAATTAGCGCGTTTGTGAAATACAGAAAATAAGCCTTTTTTGGCTCATGACTTAAAGTTTTTAACTATAACCGTAGCGTGTAGTTACTTACAAGATCTTAAATTAACGAGAACAGATAACAAGGTCAAGCTACCGCCGTTAAAAAACATATTCGGCCTCGATTGTGGTGTGATTTTAAGTGTTTGTACAAACCGCCAATAGCTAATTATCGGCTAGTATTTCCGTTGTTATCGTTTTACCGATTCCTTGATAACGTTAACATAGATAGCAGGTACGGATACTCGCGCAACCTGACACAATCTTATGTCTTATTCAGATTTCCGTCATTAAAAAAGTTAAATCCTTTAAAAAAAGAGGTGCGTAGCAACATCTTCTTTAAATCAAACGTGACCCAAACCCTTCGTTATCGACCGGTCGTTTACGTCTTAGCGACTGACTGGACTATTTCAGGATTTAATATATTTTTTCGTTTCTAGACACTGAATATTTGACTTCATGTCTATTTGTATTTGCAGCTTTTTCAAGAGTTAAAATTGCATGTCAAAATCTCTCCGATCCGAGTAAATATTCTGACAATAATATCTTAAAATCTTGTTAATAATTTATGTCATTAACACGCTTTTCATAATCATAACGAATATACATATATACAACTTCTAAAGAACCGCGGCCAGCTAGGAAAAGGCGAAGTTTCTGCAAGAGGAATTACTAATGACCACTAGCGACACGCCTATAATGTACCCCAGGAATGATATATTACCCCATGCAGTATCAAACTCTTTTTGTCCGCTTCGTATGCGGAATCACAAGACCTTTCACGCTGTAAAAAGAAAGCCTGATACTAAGGGTAAACATGCATAGTCAAGCAGTATAATACCTATGATTACTTCAGTAAGATTCATCCCGGTTTACTTGCCTATCTAAAGAAAGTCAATCATCTCGAAAGTCAACACCAGCTTCCCTACCAACAAAAGTTTGTGGGGAGGGACGCTGGCGTACAAAACGAAAAACCGTTGCCGAGGAGGCTAACATTCAAGTGGCAACCCAAGAAATATTTTCACTCACAGTACGAGTAAATTATGCCCACGTTAACATTGGGCTACTTTGCATTTTCTGATATGCTTCCTAAATTATTTTTTAAGACTTCGAAAATGAATGTGGCGTGAAACGCTATCATATTTATATATATTTTGTCGTGGAAGGGTTTCCGCGACCTGACAGATCTGCAAGACCTCGAATGACAGTGACTTACAAACACTGAATGGCGTGAAGTGCTACATTGGAACTAGTATCTATACATACAAGTCTTTCTAAGAGCCAAGAGATATAAGCCGACAACTGGACTTAGTAGGAGTAGACGCGGGGTCGCATTGCGCTAGGAGTTTTCATTCTGGGTCCAGGATCCCACCCACTTACGGCCAAAATGGGATCCTAAGCATTTGCCCTGGATCTCAGTTTTAGACAAATTTCGGTCAAAATATGTCGAGGGATTTTTTGGTCCGTATGCGCAAACATGCACGACTTCTTGGAGATGTTACAGTGCTACCGTAGACCCAGTGTTTATATACAAGGGCACTATAACTAACTGAGCTAAGCTAAAAGACCCATTCATCAAGAGACAAAGCTGCAATTGAGTTAGCAGCAGATAAGGATTCTAGGTCTTGTTCGTCGGATGAATTGTTTCCTTGGCGATGTGTTATTAGTGGTACACTAGATAAGTATTCAGGGATAACTTCTCGGGTCTTCTTTTTAATCTGTGTTAGAGAATCAACAAGGAATAAGATTAGCGTGTGGTCTAGGCTTGATCTTTCCCAAGACGGACATTCGTATGAAAAAGGACATTTTAAAAAGCAGTAAACAACACGGCATTCTACTCGATGAGGCCCGCAACCACTGTTTTAGGAAAGTTGACCCTGGTAAAAATCCATGTTAGTATGTGACATGGTTTTGGTGTTAGATTACTCACTACATATTTCAAAAGCACGCATTTAGCATTTCCCATCGCGTTTGCTGAGCATGCAAGCGCGATGTTTTGAAATGCTCAATTCGTGCGTTCGAAGCCTACGCTACGCTACGCATCCTCTTTTCTCGCCAAGATATGAACGGATTTCGCGCGAAAATGAAAACCATAAGGGGATGTGAGCTCCCTGGTTAACATCATCATCATCATCGTCAACATCATCATCATCAACGTCATCATCAGCATCATCATCAACATCAGTCATCGTCATCATCAACACCATCATCATTATCATCAACATCATCGTCATCATCATCATCCTCATCACCATCATCATCGTCATCATCAACATCATCGTCATAATCATCGTCATCATAATGCTCAATCCTAAAATATATTATACATATGTTACATTCTAGTGATTATACGCTTGATGTAAAATGGATCCGTTTACCTGTTTGAAAAAGGATTGGCCTAAGAGAGCCTGGGCTTGTGGCCTAGAGAATACAAGGACAGAAAAAAGAATTTCAATACCAAAAGAAAGGATACATAGAATGCAGAATAAAGAGAGTAAAGGGACGATAGAATGCTGACACACACACACACACACACAAATCAAAAGAGGGCGTGGATTTCGCAAATGGGATATACATCAGACTGACCTTGAACTTGGGTTCTTTTGTACACAAATATCTACAATCTGAGAAAAAAGACCAATAATTATGAAGGTCCATTGACAGTTAAGAAGGGTGGAATTGGGAGGGGTTCTTTCAGTGACCGTCATGTTTTTTCACCTAAGTCCAGGTTTTTTCCCTGTATTATTATTTTTTTCCTGTGTTTACCGCCAACATTAGACAAGATATATTAATGAGGTTGCATTAGCATGTAGTGTTAAACCCAAGAGAATGGCATGCGGTATGAAATGAGAAACATTTAGCCCAAGCTGAAGTACTCGATGCTTGGTATATGTGACGTCATGACAGCCATGTTATTATTATTTTTTGCTTTGACCCACGGGTAAAGATTTAGTGCAAGGAGTCCATATATTCCCAGCGGAACGAATGATAACATTCTCACACCATCGAGCCTCGTGTTGTTATAGTTGTTGTTGTTGTTGTTGTTGTTGTTATTATAACCAAGAATTTTAAAACATTTCTCCCAAAAAAGAGTGCGCTGAAAATCACCTGATGGAACGTTGAAGAGAATTTTTTCGGGCTTTTGCTCGTGGTAGCTTCCTTACTGTCTGAAGTAGAGACCATCGTAGTAGAGTCTGTAGTCGTGGATATTGTTGATCCGTCGGATCCATCGAGTCTTGTGTTACACAGCCTTGGTGAAGGGTTCTGTAGCTTTTCTAGGAGGACCTATGAATGGACAAATAGCTTTAAACTCACGGATCCCATTAGAACAGGTAAAACGGCAAGGCATACGGCACTGTCACGATGAGTAATTTACGACATCTATTGAACCAATCACAGCGCGCGTGATCACTATTTATAAAATCAAAATGATCGGCCATAGCACCGTCACCGCACGGCACGTCTGTACTGTGCGTTTTTCACAGTCGGTACGAAAATTGCTCGGATAAGCACTCACAAACTTACTAATCCGCTGGGTAAAAACTCCACACGAGAGTGAACGTCCATCTTTAAACGAGGGCCACAAGTTTACAAGTGCAGTTTCACTCTTAGGTGTTACCCCCTCTATAGACTTTAAATCACTTCACAAATGAATAGCTAAGTCATGGCCCCGTTTAGGCAGAATATGTATTTCACAAGATCTCCTTCATAAAACGCAGAGTATAGTTATTGTATTGATCACCTTAGTGGGAGGTTGTCCAGTATAAGGAGCAGTACCCTGTCCTAACTCAATAGCAAGAATACCAACACTGTAAACATCAGCTGTATAGGTGTAGCCTTGTAAATCCTACATGGAATGAAACATGAATTAAACATGTACGTCACTTCAATGTCCTGTGTGCTAACAATGTGCACCAATCTGTGGGGCAGATTACCATTTGTGTGTTAATCCAGACTTGAACTCAGCATTTAAGGTCCGCGCAGCACTCTAAAAAGTGTGTCTGCAAGGGCGGATCCAGGGGGAGGGTCGGGGGGGGGGGGGGGGGGGGGTCGCGACCCCCCTGTCATTCCTGAGGTCAAATGGGCTTCTTGTGGTAAAAATGCGACTGGGATTCCTTTGCCCACAAAATTTACCCCTGAGACCCCCCCTTCAAAAATTTCTGGATCCGCCCTTGGTCTGTAATTGTATTACATGATTGCGTGCGTATTCTTTTTATTTTCTTTCTTATACCTGAGAATTGTTCCAGATGCTGAAAAAGGGGTCCAATTCTGGAATTGTATGTACTTGCTCACAAAAGCATAGTAAAGTTAAGCTCGCACAGCCAATGCACATGCATTTTGAGATTTTGTCTTACATTTGCGTAAGCCTCTGGTCACAAGGGTACGAAGTTTTTACCAAAACAGTTTCATTGAAAAAATTGGAATAGCTACGCCTCGTGGATCTACTCTACTTTGAAAATGTGATGACGCAATTTATCGTCAATAAGAGGACAGACACATAAGCGACTGATGTCAATTTGTTAAACATACCTGTTGTAGTATTTCAGGAGCCATCCATGGTAGAACATCAATAGCATGTAGTGGGACATCAAATGCTACACCTGAGGTATTGGTGTACGGATCTAGCTTGACAGAGTTTCTGAATCCTGACAAACACACAGTGCCATCTGAACCTATCAATACATGACCCCCTTTGATTCCTCTGCAAAAAAAAAAAAAACATGAACGTGTTGAACACACATTTAAAATACATTCAGTAACATAGGTGCACTTACTGCAGTGAACACCTTAGCGACAATCCACTATCATCCAACTGCACCTACGAAAACTCATTCTTCAATACACAAAACTTACACCACCACCAAAAACATCCTCGGAAACCCAGAGGTAAGTTGTGTCGCTCATTTCTGTTCCTCTGGGTTCCCGAGGACACAGTACGCGTATTAGAGTCCACATGTACCTTCCAGAACCATACTAACGCTGTTCAATTATACCTGTGAATAATATGCATTCTTTGTAGATAATCTAAGCCTTGGAAAACTTCTCTCAGAATACAAGAGATAAGGACTTCTGGCATTCCTTCAGGGAAGCTTCCACTCAGGATATCAGAACAAGAACCTAGTAATAGAAGACATACAATACATGAAGCCACAATAATTTCTTTCTTGCAACAAAACTATGAATGCTACTTGCATTTCTTTGGCCAAGAACATCATGAAATTGCCAGAAACATTTCAGATATTTTAAATTTATTTTTGTGCTTTACACAGCAGGAAAAAATCTCAAGTTTTTCCTCCTGACATATCATGGTGCAATGTTGTTTGCACTAATGCATTTGCAAGAAGCATTGCATGTAGCAGCTGCTTTGCTTCAAGGCTTCACTAAGATGCACTGTACATGTTACTTCCCAGTTTTCCTCTCATTTCTGTTTATTTGTTTTTCATCAATAGTTTATCATGAAACCAATAATAATTTGAACTCCTGTATAAACTCTTTTAAAACTCCCATAAGCTTTGCCGATCACAGAGATAAAGTATTTCGAATACTCACCGTATGACATCAGAGGAAAAACTGTCCACAGCTCTTGTCTATCGATAAAAGCACTAAAGAGTGGTAGGATGTTGGGATGATTTAGGGATCTTAGCACTTGCACCTCATGCTGAAGAGAGTCAAAACAATCCTTTATTGAATCACATATGTGCTGCTATTGGTGGTGTGCAACCCTTCTCATGAAAATAAAGGATAAATGGTGGTCATGACAAAAGACAACAAGACCGAATCTTGTGTCAGTCAACCAAAATGATGGCAGGCAAGACAACACATGCAACTCAATAATCATTTTTATAAAAAATTATTTTTTTAAGAATTTTTTTATGGCATGTGATAAAACAGTAAGTCTGTAAACCATACTAGAAAATATAAGCACAAGTAGGATGTTCCATGGTGTGCCATGAGAGAGTATTGCATAACTAGTGTGCACTCTACTGACAGTACTCACCTTTAAGTCTTCTAGCTGTTGTGAACTTTGAAAATCAACATCTGTTTGTTTGACAACGATGAATGTTGATGATGGTTTGTGTAATGAAACAGAAATCTTGGCTAAACCATCAAAACCATGACCTAGAGAAAAAAGCAGAAGAAGATGTAACTGTGTGTTATTTCCAAAAATAGTTGAGTAAAGCTACACTGTACCATACCAAAATGAAGCTATTCGACAGTGTCTAGATCTTCTATTAAATACGTTTTTTAATACATGCACACATCAGCCATACATATTTGCCACTCTTTTCACTGCTGTGCACTGATTGAGACAACAGTCGCTATAGGGAACACACTGCTCACAATCAGAGAATATAAAGGTATGAATGCATATTCACAAGGATAAAAAGCATAACTGTTTGAAGAGCTAGGTTCTGTATCTGAATTTCGATGAAAGTGAATTAGCAATACCTACCAATAGTAGTTGTGATTCTGTAGTCATGTGGGTCTGGCTTGCAATCTAAGAATGGTACAAGTATGCCACTGCCCAAGTGGTCACTGGACATATTCAACTAAATGAAAAGAAATAAGCATCAATGAATTATTATTGAGATATTTAAAAATTATTTGCTGAAGGTGAAATAATTATTGTCTCAGAATGACTGTCTGCTTGACCAATCATAGCGACCCCCTCAATGAGTTTCTGCTCTTGGGGTTAATATGAGTCAAAATACGTTTAAATTAAAAAAAATCGTAGAGCAAAACTTTATATTTAAGTCTAAAATAACACTAATTTTAAATTATTAATGAAATATTGTCAGATTATGCAAGATGTATTCCAAAGCAGGAAAGCCAAAATGTTAACAAAAGCAACCGCAAATCAAGAGGTACACAAGTATGATTTTCATAGTAAATATTTTCCATAAAACACAAAAAATCTGTCAATACATAAACCCAAAGTACGAAAACTGGAGTACATATTATTCCCTGCTAAGGGAATAATACAGAGTGCCTTATCCATGCCTTTGTCAGCTCCCGTTTGGATTGCTGCAATAGCTTGCTGTATGGCTTGCCCAAAGCTGAGATCGATCGTCTGCAACATATACAAAATTCAGCTGCACGTCTTGTTACAAAGTCCAAGAAGAGTGATCATGTGACGCCACTTCTTAGAGACCTGCTCTGGTTAACAGTCAGAAACAGGATAATATTCAAGATCTGTCTCCTTATGTTCAAGATTTCCAAGGGTGCTGCTCCTATGTATCTTTCCGAGTTGATTCAGCCTTACAAGCCTACTCGTAACTTGCGATCGTCACACAAGTCTCTTAATGTGCAGTACCTGCATCCCGATCAGTTACCTTTGGGGATCGAGCTTTTGCTGTAGCAGACCCAAAAATTTGAAACTCTTTGACAGAAGATCTAAAGAACTCGCAAAACGTTGACATTTTTAAGTCAAAGTTGAAGACACATCTTTTTAATACTTAATTAGTTTCATTCAGTATATACATATTTATAGTATTTTTTATAATTTTCTTAGACTTTTTTGTGGTTTTCTTACCTAGTTTACTTTTCCTAATGATGACTAATATTTAATGTTATATTGTATATCTCTTATATATATACATTTATTATTATTAATATTATTATTTTTCTTTTTTTTTATTATGATATAGCTTCTTGTAAAAAGCATTGAGTTTTTGAAATGCGTTTTTAAAGAAATAAAGTATTATTATTATTATCATTATTAAGGATTCTTCTAGAAGATCAGGGAGAAGAGATATGGGGGCACACAACCCAGAACAGTAGAATAATTAGTAGCGTAAGTCATAATAAAAGTAAAACTAATACCCAAATTCCAGACACCTTGATTTGTCAGTTATAATATTGTATATTGATTTAAATGATTTCATAGTCAAAATGGCTTGCTATAGTATATTGGTATTATTATTTATGGTTAAGTTATTGAGTCTATTGTCTAAGATGTAATAAAAAGCCATTTTCAGTACCTATGCTTAGTTACTACAGGGCCCACAGTAATTGGATATGCTGTTGTGGGGTCCCTCCCCTCACGGGAAAGACAAAATAAATAAAAAAATAGAAACATTGCCAATTTACTTGAGAGTTCAAGGTTTGCTCTTTCCCAAACCCTCACTTTGAAAAGCAGACATAAACATTAAAATAATAAAAGTTGGTGTTGTTTGTGGTTAAATTACCATGCAATTAATAAATCAAAATTTCAAGCTTTAACTATGCTGTTCGTACTTTTTGTATTTCAATGACTTTAAAAAAAATTCAAACAAAGAATTAAATTAATTAACCAACAATTAAACTCAAAACTACAGTAATAAGAAGGATATATACTTGGGAAATTCCGACTAATTGTTTTGAATTAATTCCTTAATGTTCTGTGTCCATAAAGTATCTTCAGTTATTATTCATACAGTGTATATATCAATAATTATTCTACATTACCCTAATACCTATAGCATTTCTTTCTTTCTGCACAAATAAAACATGATTTTGCTTTTTAACTATTAGATGAAATAAGCATCACCGAATAAAGCCTGAAATTAAAACCACTATCACATTATTCTATTAATTTTTGTTCTTCTATTGCTCTAATAACAAAAAGGCTTGTTGGCTGCAATAGCCCAGGGCTTATTCTTGAAGGTTTACAGTATTCAAATACCATTTTTTGAGGTTTATGCAAATGAGATTTCTGTTTTTAGAGATAAAAGTACAGCAAAACCACTATTCTTAATGTACAATATTATTTAAAAGACAAGGCACTTTTAAAATAAATTTTTGACCAGGTCCAAAAAATATCATGTTCTGAAGATGTTCAATCAAATGACTAAAAAAAGTGACAATGTAAAAAACATTTATCCAGTATCTAAAATTAAGATGTACAGCTTCTCTATCTATTTTATTGAGGAAGTATTGTTGAAACTAGCATCATAGAATTTTAGACAAATGTTGAAGTTCTATCAAGCTGAGTACCAAGTACCTTGAAAGATCTCTGTGAGCCAAACCTCTTCATGATCCAAAATTAACCAAAATTTGAGTAATTCTCCACCACAGCAATCTACATGTAGCTAGAGAGTGTCTTTTAGTCACACACTGAAATGTTTTTACCAAAGATATCTCAAGTAGGGAATAAAAAACAGCATAAAAGGAACCAAGCTATTTGCACTGGTGTTCAATATGACAAGAATAATATTATATTAGAATTCCATATATGAATTGAGATGAACAGATAAGATTTTGTTTATATTGAGTATTGGTGAAATATTATTCTAATTTTCACCTCATCTGTGGGTTATTGCCCTAAGGACACGACATTCAATTGGTTAAGAAAAAATACACCATGTTGTTTGTCAAAAAAAAACACATTACATCTGTTGTAGCTCAGTATATTACGGTTGATGAAAGTAATGTTAGAAAAAATCATTGTCGCAACTAATGACATGTGTTTTAGAAATAAATTATAACAAAAGTCTTTTTATTCCAAACTATTTGCTGTGGATATATAACAATCTTTTATTATTCTAATCATGACATTTTATATACCAGCTTGATTTTCTCTGTATAGTTTTCTAAAATGCTTGCAAATACAAATATTCTAACTTTTACTAATTAATTAAACAATATGAATATATTATGATTTTAAAAAATGGATAAGTTAACTATACTTTTTAACATAGAAAAATATATTTTACAAATTCAGACCTGATGCTTTCCCATTTAAGAACATGTGTCATTTTCTCTGGGGGATAAGATTACTTGTTTGAGTTGGTACCTTCAAGTCTCACCAATTTATTATAATCTTATTCTAGAAATGCACTCAAACAGGTAAATAAAAAACTATTTTTAAGGGAAAAACACAATGCTTTTTAAAATGGAAAAAAATGTGATTTCAAAGCAAAAAAGGTCTTGACTCATGGCTTTTAACATTCAAGAAAAAAACCTGTTTGTCATTATTTATTAACAAGATCTGAAAGAAAGTAAATGGCATCCAAGATAAATGATCTGGTCTTGATCATGTGTTGAGAGTAAAGTCATGTCAACAACTAACAAAATATACTTATTAGTTGTGAATACAACATGTTTAACATGCTGACAAATGATATGCCTTGAAAGAAAGCCAAATAAAAATTGAAAAAATATTTAGCAGAGCTCAACTATATATTCATAATTAATGTGGTGTTGGGTCAACCGAGCAAGGGCGCTAGGACAGACGGATTGGGTTATACATAGGTGTGTTTGCTTCACTTATTCATACATGTAGATACTAAAAAATAGTTCACTGATCAGTATGTTTATTTCTAAAAAGATAGTAATTAGGGCTCACTTATTTTAGAAGTAAACGTCCTTTCCAACCAACGGTTTTTCTGGTTTGAATCAGCTGTACGCTCTGAGTATTTTGCACTTTTTGTGCCAAGCAGCGCTGGCGTCACTTCATTAGCAATTACTTTCTTTAATAAGTAAAACAAATAAACTTACCTTCAGTACAGTAAAATAGACTGGGGTAGGAAAGCAAGAGCAGTTCTTTTGTGCTCTCGTCTGCTCGGATAATCCAATTATTTTGGCATTACATAGGGCACTTTGTTTACACAGTGATGACAGAAATGACTTTGGCGAATGCAAAACGAAGCCTGAACCAAGGGTTTGTTCTTCGTAATACGATCTCGAGGTCAACACACAAACACACCTACATATATAACCCAATCCGTCTGTCCTAGCGCCCTTGAATCGAGAGTCTGAGTTTCTGAATAATAATTGAATTCGAAAGTAGGAATAATAATGTTATTCTAAATTCACAAGTGTTGTGCACAGTCATTAAGCAGTTAGGGATTGGTAGAACATGATAGACATGTTAGGAGAAGAGCAATGTTAATTGCAGCATGCTTCTCTGCAACCCTTATCTATGGGTTATGTATAGCTATATACAGTATGCACATATAGCACATCACAGAGAACAGAACAGAGAACAAGTTTTCTTTGTATATGTTTTTAATCATAATTTATTGTGTAGTTCCAGAAATTGTGTAATTTCCAAGGGGAACGGGGGTTCAGAGAAAGAACACAATTACAGATTTTGTATAGAAAATTATAATTTCCAGGGGTAGGGGGTATGGATAATTTAAAAAGTTTTGCAATGTTTCGGCTGTGGCATCACCTGTGTGTCTATATAAACATGTAGCTTTCACCACACATTGGTGATTTCAAAAAATTACACCGCCTGTGCAACAAAAAATAACTTGATAGCGTGATTCTGCGACTTTAGGAAATTATATAAATCTTAATTTTATAAATACTTTTATTTTACATTGTGAAAGGTGGAGTTATTGCCAAGTTTCCCTAGCCAAAGTCTAATGTTTGTTTTAAGTATACATTGCACTACACATTCATTACCACTATATTTAATGTCTTAAGCACACAATTCTCATCTCACATGTTGATTCCCCAGGAGATGGGAAAACCAGGCAACATGGAATAAAACCCTTGTGGCAAGGAAGAGAACAACACATCAAACAAACTCTTTTCAAATGTGCTGCAGGAGGACTTTAACCAGAGACTCAACCAAAAGGATTCAGTGGTGACAGGCCAACATTTTACTGTTATGCCACCATTACCACCCATGTTGCATAGCAAAGTGCTTATCAATAAGTGTTTAATATAGCTGCACACAACACAGTGTTTATTCATTTTATAAAATACAAATTATAATAGAATTTTTTTGGATATGAATGAAATGAAATGAAAAAATTGAGAATGGGCTTGAGTCCTATGTGCTCTCATAATTGAAGCACAGGTGCCCAACCAATCAGAAAGCAATATTTATTCCAGTTATGATACCATACCTGTTGCTCAGCACTATCTTGAGGCTCTGGAGTGGCTGGTGCAACAGCTATATTGGCCTTGTCTACACAGGCACACTAGGAGACAAACAAATACATTATCTAAACAAATTAATTTTTTTAAAATTTTTTAAGCTTAAAAGCTATAATATACATTATATTAAGCTTATATTTTAAAATTGTCTGTTCCTGTTTTCTTTTGATAAAATAAAAGCGGCCTCGCTCACCAGGAACTTAAAGATAATTTGTTTGTATAAATACAAACTAGACCTAAAAAATATACATTTCTTGTCCACAGAAACGATACTAGTAGTTTGCTTTCGTTGTCATTCAGTTTGCCAGGCAAACTAGTAGTCAGTAGCTATTATATTTCTTCAAAAGCTATAATTTTGTCCTTTATAAAGAAAATAAAACCCATACAGTGTAAGAAAAGTCCTAAACTTACCAAATGAGACATGTATCCATTCAGTTAGTCAGTGAAGGATCACTACAGTCAGCCAGTCAACCATCTTTCCCAGCTGCTGTCTTTATCAGTTTCTCACTTTTTGACATGAGATAGTATCAGAAAATAAAGATATTAACATAAAGCGATAGCAAAATGACCTCGAGAAAGGTTCTAGCAGTAAAATAAAACTTTCAGAGAGGTTAAAAGATGATTTTTCTTCAGCCTGCACGTTTTCAATCGGTACAGTGAGGTGAGCAAAGTGTAGACAACAGAGGATGTTGATCAACCGCTGGTCAGTGTACTGTGTAGTTTACAATTGATTTAAAACTAGTAAATTTCACTTCAAAATCATGTAATCCTCGGTAGTATAGTGGTGAGTATCCCCGCCTGTCACGCGGGAGACCGGGGTTCGATTCCCCGCCGGGGAGAGGATTACTTTTTTTTCTTTCTTGATCTCTTATTTTGCCCTTTCCCATTGTCTTACTTTGCTTACAGCGAATAGTTTCTTATGAGCAATAAAATGCTTTTTAATGCCAACTTTTAAAAGAACTAAAAATAAAACAGAAAACTAGTAATAAAAAAAGTAGCATAAATACTAAAAATGAAAATAATAAACAATTGATAAAAGCAAAAAAAATTTTAAATTGAAATTTTAACATTGATGCAGGACATACAAATGTCATTACAGTAAAGTTAAAGATTTTTTTACTTTTTTATTTGTTAAAAAAACCACTTTATATTCATAGTGGGATACCTGTGGTGTAACCTTAGTCTGAAACAAAATGGAGGAACACTGTGAGAGTTGGTAAGATAGTTATTATTGCAAAAGAATACTTCTTTGTCCTAGTCTCTAATAATATTTTGCAGCTCTAGAAAATAAGAATGTCTTATATTCTTTTTAGCAAGCCTATGCCGAGTACGTATATCAAAGGGTTTCACGATGAACAAGCAGTTTCCAACATGGAATACCAACCCCTTGGAAATACAGGACTACAAGTTTCTGTTTTAAGTTTTGGTAAACTTAATCTTTAAGTTTTGGTAAACTTAGACAATATCAGATATCGGTAGAGTTACACTCTATTGTGTTAAAATGATTGTTTTATTTGGGTCACTTTCTATACGTGTCATTCTTTTGACCAACTAAACTGCCTCAACTTGCACTGTACTAGCATGTCACGTGACCGTCTACTTTTTGCTAGTAATATTCAAGTCTTGGCCCACAACTTTTAGTAATTTTGAGTAGTTTCAAGCATAGTTAATAGAAGCATTAACTATGTTTTAATTAATGTATGCTACCAGTCTACTCTTTTTCCAATTCTGATACCCCCCCCCCCCCCCAACTTTCAAGAGTACTTCGCTGATCTCGTTATCTACTGACAAGGTGGTAGTATTATTTGGCTTGGGAAGCAATGAACTGGACAAATATAATGTATTGCAATGTGTAATTCATTGTATTTTCATTCCTTACATATAGGAGCATCATCTTTAGGTAGTGTATTCAGAAAAACTGATGATTCAGAGTCAGTCCAAGTTGTGCATCATGCACTGAAGTCAGGCATTAACCTGATTGACACTGCACCTTGGTATGGACATGGAAAGTCTGAAAACGTTTTGGGTCAGGCAAGTACTACTCAAGAAACACAAAATATGGTCTGTAATTTATGTAAGTTCCCACTAATTCACAGGAAAAAAAACCCAGGATTCCCAAATTGGGAATTGTTGGGAATTTCCTTGAATTCCCAATTCGAACACCAACATTAGGATTTATTGTTGGGAATTTCCTTCTAATACCCAATAGAAAAACAAAATTCCCAACAAACTAACATTAGGAATCAGTGCCACTTTCCCAATTTCGTTCTCTCTGGGAATTGGATGGGGATTCGTTGGGAATTCAAGGAAATTCCCAACAAATTCCCAATTTGGGAATCCGTTTTTTTTTCCCTGTGTAAATGTGAAAAGATCGAGAGATTTTTAATTTTTTTTTAAATTTAGGGTTTTAAAGCAGGGTGTGGAAGGGTATTGTGGGAGCCAGGGAACAGATAAAATGTAGCACAGGATCCGGGAAACTAGAACAAATCTTACATCATAATTCAGGATACTGGCTGTGACTTGGGTGTTGCCGAATTCAATGTCCGTGATGTGGGATTTTGCTTTCTGATTTTTGGGAAAAAAATAAAAACATTAATAAATAAAACAAAAATTCCAACGCCTTTGAATATGATAAATGTGAAAAAAGAAAGCAAAATATCGCAGGAAGCCGGATTTCGTGAAAAAAGAGTGCATGATTCGGAATTCGGACCCCCCTTGCTTCCAGGCCCTGTTTAAGATCCCAAAGGGGAACCTACAGTGATGTGATTCTATTGGGTTACCTGTGTCCATAGCTAGCCCAAAATTCAAAAACACCAAACGCCATGCCCTATGAAAAATGCATGTTAGTTATATTTATTTATTGTTAATTTTTTTCAGGCACTTAAAGGAATCCCAAGGGAGTCATATATTTTGACAACAAAGGTTGGTCGTTATCTGCCAGAAGTGGAAAAGATGTTTGATTTCAGTGCAGAAAGGGTGACCAGAAGTGTAGATGAAAGCCTGGAGAGACTGGGCCTTAGTTACATTGATATTATACAGGTACATTGTAAATGATTCTATAGTTTGTATTACTTTCAATTGTTAAATATTACATGGCTTCTTGTGAGCTTTTAAATTTGATACCAATAGTTATCCATCACTTTGTCAGTCTGTTCCATCCATCTATCCATTCCATCCATCCATCCATCCCTCTGCCCATCAATCTATGTCTTTGTCCATTTCTTCATCTGTCCATCCATCCCTCCGTCCAACAATCCATCTGTTTGTCCATCCCTTTATCTGTCTATCCCTTTATCCGTCCATCTGTCCATCCTTCCATCTATTTCATTTATTTAGCCATCCATCCCATCGTTTTGTGTATTAGTCCATTGTTATATATTCTCCATCCTGTCTATCAATCCCATATACTCATATCCATTCATCCCATCCATCTATGCAACTATCCATTCATGTGCCTGTTCTGTTTTTGCTTTTTTATCAAATATTTATTTATTTACCATAGGTGCATGACATGGAGTTTGCCGATTCATTAGATATTATTATCAATGAGACCCTACCAGCTTTGCAAAAGGTAAATCAAGATATTTTGTTTACATATCCCAACTTCTGACAGTAGTCCAGGATTACCTAGTCTCCCTCGCAACCGTTTTTAGTGTTGGTCGTCACGCAATGCTCCCTGCATTGCGTGACGACCGACACTAAAAACGGATGCGAGGGAGACTAAGGATTACCCATCAATACGATAATTAATTTTATCACAGTTTCAAGTCTTCAAGTTTTGCGCAAAAACTTTGCTAATCGGGGAGACCTTCATTAATAGAGTAGATCACTATGATGCTGGAATATGGACAGCTAATTTTAAATCCCTATTTGAACTCATTCATTTATAGGTTAAAGAGCAAGGCAAAGTAAAGTTTATTGGTATAACTGGGTATCCATTACAGAATTTCAGGTATTATTTTGATAATAATAATATTATTATTTGATTAAAAAAATCTGGTCCACAAGATTTGTAGTCAGTCGACATCCATATTTTGCATTCTCTTTTCTTATTAAAGATCCATGTACATACTTCAATTATTTTTTTCTTCTCAGAACAGTCATAGAGAAGAGCAAAGTTCCAATAGATACTGTTTTAACGTACTGCAGATGCACCATGCATGATACAGAACTGCTAGAATATTTACCATTTTTAAAGGTACAGTACAACTAGGATTATTTTCATGCTATATTTTCAACTTAAATAGCTTTTGGATTTTTCTAAAGTATCAATGTTCATTTCAAAACATATTGGCTTGATGACATGGGATTTCATTATAATGATGTCAATAAAATGTTACATTTATAAATTGCTATTATTTCACTGGATGATGGTGGAGGAAGGGAGGGGGGAGGGGAGGGGGAAGATCAAGCATCTCATTTCCAATGAAGTAGGCAATAGACCCAGGCTCAGTCCACACTATGCCAGATGAATTTGAATCCGAATTTTTATTTATTCGGTTCCATTTCGAAAATTCGTTTTCGGTGAAGAATTGTTCCGGATTCGCCTGGACTAGTGTGGATGGTAGGCCTAACCGAATAAATAAAAATTCGGATTCAAATTTATTCGGCATAGTGTGGACGGGGCCCCATTTAGCTTGGGTGTAACACCCCTTGTTGTGGGGACAGGAGAAAGTTTCCTGTAATCACACCATCTTACTGTACGTTGCATGACTTTTTGATCTCAGGAACATGGCATAGGAGTAATCAATGCATCACCCATATCAATGGGTCTTCTCTCTCATCGTGGGCCACCTGCATGGCATCCTGCTTCAAAAGAGACTAAAGAAAAGTGTCGACAAGCAGCTGAATATTGTCAGGTAAGGGATATTTAATCATTGGCTAGTATTCACAGGTCTTGACTTATAGTATGCTACACTATAGTGCATTTCTATGTCTTTAAGTATAGCTTAGAGTTTTTAAAATTTTATCGCAGTTGGATCAGTTGGGCATTAAACAGTTGTGCAGTTCATGGGTTTTTCTACATTTTGTTATCACTATTCAATATTAGAAGGTCATAAAAAAACTCTGACAATATTAAGGAAGATATCCTGGCAATGACCAGCTTCAATGTCTACACCTTATACTAATCTCTGTATGTGTAAAGCACCTTTAAGAGTATAATAAAATGCAAAAAAGATGCAGATATGTTGATAAATCATATTTATTATCAATGTTTCTTTCAAGGCTCAGGGTGTGGATATCTCCAAGCTGGCCATGCATTTTACACTAAGTGTGCAATCAATACCTACTACATTGGTCAGCACTGCAAGTCTAGAAAACCTGAATAAAAACATTGCTTCAGTGAATCAAAAGCTCACTACAACTGAAGAGCAGGCTCTTAGTCATGTTATAAACAAGTAAGTTAAAAGTCAGATATTCTGGACATCTGAACAGCTCTCCCTTGTGAGCTGCAGGGCTGTCAACTCTCCCGGATAAACTGGGAGTCTCCAGATTTTGGACCGTATCTCCCGGTCTCCAGATAAAAGTCTCAAATCTCCGGGATAATCGCCGAAGCTGACCATTTCTTGTGAGACTCGACTTTCACAAACATAAAATTCCAATTATTATTTATTGTTGTTCGTGTTATTTTACATCGCTAACAAAATCAAAACATTCCTCATAAACTGTTCTTGCAAGCAGGCCATTGTAATAATAAGTGATAATCTGATTGGTCAGAAATAAACCAATCACATCAAATGTTATAAAGCGGTCAATCATATTATAACATCATCCGCTGTGACGTCATGTCCCTTCCCTATCAATTCTCCAGATTTGAATATCTCAGGGGTTGACAGCCCTGGAGCTGTAGAAGTACCAGTAGGTCGTATCTGTGATTCAATTCCCAAAAATATGTTGTTAGATATTCTGTTAGTCAAATATTCTGGACATCTGTACAGCTCTCCTTTTTGAGCTGTGATCTTAAACCAAGGGTGTTAGTAGAAGTACCAGTAGGTTGTATCTGTGATTCAATTCCCAGAAATATGTTGTTATGTCATCACTGTGTGGTATCATAATTCATGGACATTATGGCACTGACCCAATATCAATACACTTTATCACTGACTAAAGAAACCTTTGTTAGTCTCCATTATGCTTATAAGAGCATTTTCTCTGGAATATCGGGTTTTACTCCCTCTGCAAAAACCTAACATGCTACATGCATTCCAGTTTGATCTGTGAGTGGCATGCATATATTGTTCATGCTTGTGTTGCAAGTGCAAGGCACTGAGGTCATATTGTTGAATTTCATAAATTATTATTTCTTATTTTTTCAGTAATATTTTCATTGATTGCTTGTAAAACTCATGCTGATCAATAACCTAATAATATGAATGTCATCATTGTGATGTTTATTTTACTTGTTTCAGTATATTCAAGCCATGTGGCAACATGTCATGGGAAGGCATTGAAGTAGCCCAGCACAGAGAAAAATTGGAAAGCATCAAAAGTGGTTCACATTAATTTGAGTTGAATGCATTCTGATTATCCTGCTACCACACCTCCTTTTCTCTGACAGATCAATTGGGAGGGGGGGGGGGGGGGGTGTTTTTCTATACTTTTACCAAAAGTTAAATTTGAATCAAATTTTATTAGCAACACATATCAAAAATTAATGTTCAAAAACATATATCAATGAAAATCTGTATGACAGATCTAAGAATCAAAAACATAATGAATTTGTTTATGAAATATAAATACTATGATATTATAGAAATTTATAAATAGTAGAAAAGTGTTAACATTTTATAATTATACGATCATACAGCCAGACCTTCCTGACCATACCTGAATAATTGCATTAAAAATGTACAGCCATATAAATGGAAGCCTAGCTCATTACAGATTCCTTTAAGAGACACTTGTGTATCTCCTGGCTGTGGTATTCACATTAAAGAAGACCTCTAATGTTATTTGTGTAGCGCCAAAAGACTTCAGATGGACACCTCTCTAATAAGGGTCAGCTTGGCTTTTCTCCATCAGTATCCATATTTGAGAAGTTTGTTTTGGCTGAACTGGTTATCAGGAAGGTAGGAGCATACTTTTTTTGAAGGGGGTAGGGGTGGGGTAAAAATGAAAGTTAGCCCATATTGCCCCCCTGGCTCCTATGTCCCTGGTAATGCTTTTCTCAAAACTTGTCTACTGCTTTTAGTTCAATTTCTCTATGGGAAAAGATAGCTTCTAGTCTTACTTTGTAAAAACTGAAAATTCAATTCTTTTAGCTTAAATTACAAAAGTTATAAATTCCATTCTAGCTGAAATTCTTTATCCTTGCAGGCTGCACATCATAACATGACCTTAAATAATTTTATTGCCATTGTTTTGATTGTTACGCGTTGATCAAGACAACAGTCACGACAGGGAAATCTAGCAATACACTGCTCTCAATCAGAGTATTGTAAAGGTACCAACCATGTATTTGATTGCCGACAGTCTATTGCCTGTGATTTCCCTGGTAGTGACTGCTGTCTTAATCAGCACGTAGCAATGAAATCAGTAGTAATGAATTTAATTAAGACATGTTATGATGTGCTTGGCACACAGATAGCTAACAGACATTACTGAGTCTGTCTCATAGTCAAAGCAGTATATTGAATTGTTTTTGAGAGAGGTGTGTGTTACTCGTCCCTATATTCTTGTGCTCTCATCCCTAGAGTGGCTTGTCACTGCAATCCAATCAACAGTCTTGTAATCAAAGATATCAGGTCTTCTAATTGGTTCTAGCTTGTCTTTATCAGGGCACCAGGGAAGCTGTTGCTCTATTCTCTTCATCAAGGCACTATGTGCTGATCGTCCCTTTTTGTAAGCCTATAAAAAAGTTTTGAACAGCAATGAATATTTTTGGCTTGAATGTTATATTTCACCATTTTAGACATTGTGTCATTATCTCTGGAATAAGATTCTTTGTTTGAGTTGTATCCATAATTCTTGTTTCTCTCCATACACAACTGTTACTCTAGGGAATGAATGACAATGTTATCTGAAATGGGAAAATATTCTGCCCAAGTGGTATATTATAGAATGATGGCAGGAGGGGCAGGTACAGGAAGAGGGGGGTGATTGAGTGGCTAGCCATCCCCCCTTTAGACTTAAAATATTAAATAGTGATGTGAAATGAAATCTAAAATGAAAGCTATATACACTGGATCAAAATAGGTGACAAATTGAAATAACTATATTGCTCTGGACTAACTAGCCTCATGTTCATGAAAGATACCCATTTACATTGTTTGCCATATTTCGATTCACAATGTCTATTTAACAGCCACTCCCTTGAAATTGTCTTGAATCTATAAGTGGATAAAATTCTGATGATGATAATTATCATGACTATAATGATGTTGATGGTATATATGATGAAAATGATGGTGGTAATAGTGATGGTAATAAAAGTGAGGACAATAATTGTTATTATTTTAAAAAGTAATTTTTGATCTAAATTTGCAAGTCTGACAGCGTTAATGATTGTTCAATGGCACAAAACCCTAACTTACCCCAGTAGGTAATATGAGTGTGACATCCCAATCAGGTTCCTGAGGTTTGTATGTTAAAAGTTGTTTTCGGTATCCATCAGTTTTCATGATTTCACTATCTTTATAAGCTGTAATTGAAATATTAAGTTAAGTCAGGATGTATCATTCATAAGAAAATTGTCACTATATGCCATCCATAGTTATGTCTGTATGAATGGCTTCCATTACCAGCCACTTTAATAATTGATAACTCAATTAAGGGCAACTCCAGGAATTTTTAACAGGGAGGTTCAAATGTTTACTTCATGAAAAACTTCAAACCTGTGGAAAAACTAAGGTTTTGGATAAAACAATTGGAATCTCAGGTATGACAGGGGGGTCTGGACCCCTGGATTTGATTTTGCTCATCGTCATGAAACTGGCTAATGACAATTCATTTTCAGCTATTCAGTGATTTTTCTAGCCTCAAGGAAAATTAATAATGGTCATAATACATAGCAGTAGACATGACTGCTATTCACCAATAATTATGCAACTCTGTTTCATTGGTTATGGATAAAATATCACTCTAGCTTTTCCTTCAGTAAGTAAATGAAAAATAATCCAACAAGTGACTTACCTTCACAAAGGACACGAAGACCATTAGACTTGGCTATTAGACCCTGTGGGTCATGAGGGTATGAAGAGTCAAAGTCTGGTATTCCATATTTCTTTGCAAGCTGAAACATAAATCAAAACAAAAAAATATTTTCCATTTTTTGGGCTTTCTTTTTTTTGCACATTGTGGAAGAAAAATGAAATAGGAAAAAAGAAAGAATAGAGGAAAGGAAGAAGGCAAAAAAGGAAGAAATTAAAGATAGAAATGAAAAGGGGGAAAGGAAAAGGAAAATTTAATTAAAAAAAGTTACACATGAACTTGGACACCTAAATGGTATTCTCGTAAGGGTGAAATCTACAGAACTTTGAAATGGCTTTTCCCTGGTATTTTGGAGAAAAATTGTTCAACTTTAACACATTATGAAGGAAAAAATGAAATAGGAATGAATACAGAATTGAGGAAAGGAAGAAGGTAAGAAAATAAAGAAAGGAGAGAAGGGAATGAAAAAAGGGGGAAACTGAATTTAAAGAAAAAATCTTTTTAAAAGTTACGCATGAACGTCTGTGGCACTAAAATAGTTTTCTCGTAAATACATGGAACTTTGAATGGCTTTTCCCTGATATTGTGAAGGGGGGAAAAATAATCAACTTTTACTGACCTTTGTAAAGGTATCTGCCCGGAATACAGGAAGATCCGGATTCCTATAAGGACCAGGATGAAATTTCCCATCTTTAACAAACATTATCTTATCAGCATATGGATCTGGTATCCTAAATTTTGTAAGAAAGGGTTTCTCTGCTGGACCTTCCTTTTGTAATATCTTAGGAAGTGGAACCCGTTCGAACTTGATCTTTTCTCGCGTTCTCTCCCTTTGTTCTCTCCTCCATACATCTTCATCATAATCTGGAATCATAGACTCTCTAGCATTACGTGTTTTAGGTTTGGGTTGATATAACTGGAGTCTGAAGTCCGGTGGTTTGACGTCCCAAGGAGTCGATTCCTCACGTCGTCGAATGGCTCTTTCTTTGTCTTGCTTTCTCTTCGAGTCCAAGAAGCAATCACTACGAGATCGAATGAGGCTCTTTGTAGCATCAAATTCAATTTGCTTTCGGAAATCAAAGGATGATTCCATGGAAGATGACGAAGCGCTCGGGATCCGTGGACGTCTAGGCATCTTCTCAGAATGTTTTGAAATTCTTGCCGGCAAAAATATAACACTATAACAATCTAAAAGTCAACCAAAAATTAGCTCGTGTTTTTGCCACATGCCATCACTTCTTTTGTGAATAAGCCAGAATTCATAATCTTATTTTAATCCGCTCTTTTCTCGTTCTAACAAGCTAATTTTTCAAAGTTATATTTCTTGAATCCCAAGGAAGAAAATCGGAAATGTTTGTAAAATGTGCATTAGTGTTTAGCGTTGTCTGATTGCTATGACAACAGGGTGTCTTCTGAACCGTGACAAAACGAACAGCTGTCACTCAGGTCGACCGGAATAACAAACTCCAAAGAATAAATTGATAACAATAATTGATTATAAAACTAAAACAAAACAAGGATTATGGCTGTTATAAATAGAATAAACTTCCTTTGCTTAGGTACCAGCCGTACATATATAAGAATAAAACATGCATGTACAGGCTACTTTGACAGAGGTGACAGTTCAGAATTCTCTACATGATCTTTGTTTATTTTTCATATTCCTCATATACCCTCTGATACTTTAGACTGAGCTTTTCGTCGGATTAAAAAAAGCCTTTCTCCCTTTGCGTCGAACATACATTTATCATATTTTGATACAAATTATGAGGTTCAAAATTTTACAATGTCAGCAATGTAAAGCAATCGATTTTGAATGATTTTAGTGAGCAAACGACTATCCAGAAAGATCATCAGGTAAAACTATAAAACTAAAAGCAGATTAACCAAAAATGTCAGTTCATTCGTATTTGTGCGGGCGCAACTCTCAACAAATATTAATTTTCAGGTATTTTATCGATACTCTTTATTTGGAATACTGGGACCATGCATTGGGACTTATATGATCTTCAGTGACTTGGCGCGGGGAGCATCAGTCAATTACTGTAATGGAAGTGCCTTATCTATGCAAGTTTCTCAATAGAGGTTGTCGCCCTTTACTGTTCAAAATTTCTCGCTGCTCCGCGTCGTGTGTTGATTTCTACACGGGCACGTGTTTTCACTCTAAAGAGTGTTTAGGGGAAAACTGGTGTTTGCGCATCAAGAAAGACATTTCATTCTTTGTTTAGTGTGCACTTGCGCATTTCATTTTCAGTTCAGCACTAATGTCTGATTCGTCTAGCAGCTTTAAACGCATGCGCGCATTAAGCCAAAAAGCAACGTAATTCAATGCAAAAAGCCGAATGCGTTTATGCTTCTTGTCTTGATTCTTTATTTGCTATCATAAAATATATTTACAGATTAAAATAAACATTAAGAGACCTTTTTATAAATATAAATATCTGGAACAATTATCACTTGGCTATTCGATTATCGAGTCTAGCTGTACCTCGCTATTAGGAAAACTGCACATGATTTACGTCCGCCACATTGGATGACAAATTTTAAATTCACGATAACGAAGCCAATTCAGGCCTATAATATGAGAGACTCATTCAAAAATGGCGGAATATGTCCTCATGTTGTGACTCCTTGACGTCCTAAATGAGCCAATCAAAGCACACCATATTGACCATATGATATGGCATGGTCAATGTTACAGATTTGACGCACTAGTACTGTACAATAGTAACAATCATACTAATTTGCTCTAAGCTTTCAGCCGCAAGAATGTCTAATAATTGATACTATGTCCTGCTAGATCGAAATTTTCATCATCAGATTTCGGTTTTCTTCACGATGGAAGTGAAACAACAGTTTTAAATCAGCACGTGAAATACCCCGAAATTTTCCCCTATATCTCTACTTTCTACGTTGTCTAACAATTTGTTTCTCGTTATTCATATTTTTATCTCCTTCCTTTTCGTATTACCTTATATTACACTTTGTTATTTTTTTGCATACGATGCAAACAGACATTCAACAAGCGAATTAAATATACCAGTTTCTTGTGAAATGAAACGGTTAAGGCATCCTGTACCGATGATACACCACCAAACAATTTGGTTTGTAAAACGAAAGCATCTTTGTTGTGTTTAATGAAAGTACTTTAAAATGAATACGTTTGTTCATCGGTTTGTCGACTAGAATACCTTAGAATAAGCCTTTTCATAGTTTAAGAATCGATTCCACTGCGCATGCGATTTTATCCCGAATTCCTCACCTTCTTTTGTCTAAACCTTCTTTTGTTCTTAATTAAACAAAAGAAGGTGAGAAATTCGGGATAAAATCGCATGCGCAGTGGAATCGATTCTTAAACTATGAAAAGGCTTATTCTCACCATTCAAACAAATCACGTGATCATTTCCTCCAATGCTGAGTGCGAACGTCATTTTTAAAAAAATGGTCGTAAGTGACTTCAGCGACGGCTTTTGCTCAGCTTTAATAAAATTTGAAATAGGAAACCCATTTGAAAACCATATTGATGTGAAATGGCATACTAATAAAACGTTAGTAAACAAAACAACGGACTTTCTTTTCAGTCTGAGTTGGGAAAACAAGATGCATTGCAGTGAAGCCGCTTGAACATAAAAAAGTATGTAAGCCATTCTCGAATCCACCATGTTCGCTGAGTTAGGCGTATATATAAGAGAATAAGTAATCAAAGTGATCCTTAAAGGAAAATTTCCTCGTCGTCTTCAAAAATGGCGGGAAATGATCACGTGATGAACTAAGAATGCACTATTTTCTGCCGGCGTAAAATGATTTTTCATTCATCGTCATAAAGAACGTAACGACTATCAATATCATATCATCTAACGAATTGACGTTGTTCTTGTAAAACCAAGTCTACTGAGAAGGTACGGAACACTTACCTAAGAACGCAATAACATTAAAAACAAACTACATAACCTACTGCTTTGCTAAAAGCCAATAGTGCCCGTTCCTTTGCCCAAAAATTTCCAGGTTGGGTTTTGAATTAAAAACGCATTAGCGCACATGTATACCATAATGTACAACAAAATGTATCAATAAATTTTAGTGAATAGTTACGTGACATAGTCACGGTAAAGGCGATTCCGAAGTTTCCTTCGAAGATTACGTGACATGGTCACGTGGGCTATACTAAGCTTATTGTTGATTGGTTCTTGTAAGCTTTTTGTGGTCCTCGTCCAACTCTAGCTTGAATCTCTGCTCTTCTTGCCATTGCATCAAAGGAACTAAAAACAAAACAGGCAAGTGGAAATTACTTGGTACGTCGTTTTATTGGTCATTTCCAGTTCTATGTATTTACAGTGATTTTAAATAGCACGCATGCAATCGCGTAGGCTCTGGTAGACGCAACAATTCAAGGAAATAAAATGGAAAATATTATTCATCTTGGATATAAATCTATAATTATACTTATTCAATTGTCTCAAGATTATATAATTAAGACCGAGACGTTTCGATTGCTACTGCTAGTCTTCATCAGGCAATGACGTAGCCTGGAAGGTAGTCTTGTTATATACCATCCGTCTGGCTCCCTCGAGGGTCACGCAGAGGCTGTGATTGGCAGCGGGTGGTCGGCGTAGCAGTAGCAGTCGAAACGTCGCGGTCCACCCTACCACAATCGCGGTCCACCCTGCCACAATCGCGGTCCACCCTGCCACAATCGCGGTCCACCCTGCCACAATCGTGAGACAAATAAATAAGGGTCATCTTTAAATTCTATCACAAAATCTATCATGATTATAATGTTCTAACTTTATTTGTTTATTACAGTTAGCTGCTGTACCAAATAAGAAAGACAATATTTTAAAAGGTTTATAGAATTTATACTCGTTAATAATGATTCAGAATATTTTTCTCTTATTTAGATGTAAATTTTCACGTGTATCTATTAAGTTTTTTTCAGTATTTTAAGTTTATATAACGGTACAACCGTGAAGTGCTCGTCTCCACTCCACTCCCCTTCCCCCGCTAAGATTACGCAGGTTTTCAAATACTGTACATAAACTAAACGGATTCTCGAAGCCAGGATCACTCCGACCTTTGTATAGCGGCACAAATAAAACACGAAAGAAGGTATCTAATAATAAATGATAATATTATACTGTTCGCCGGCCGCTTGCGTCGCCAACATACCGGCCAGTAGTTTGATGTTGCTGACAGAAGATGGTTGTCAGACAAGGCTGTCTGTCGACCCACTACAGCTGTCACCCTCAGCCCTACACGTCGACCCAAGTCAAGGTTAAGAAAAGAAATATTCGATATTTTTACGAGCACAACAATGTTGAAGTGGTTTGGAATATTTGCTTAGTGATAGCTCTCACGAAAGTTGCTTAGAGTGCGCACAAACATTATTTTTTCACTAGAGAACGGAGTGTGAATGTGCTCACGCGCCTCTCGCTGCGGAATAGCTGGAACCATTTTTATAGCTAATTGTGCAGATCAGCTCTTGGCTGCTACAATAAGCATGTGCACAAAATAAGGAACTTTATATAGTTGCCATAAAAATGGCACTAAACAAATAAATAAGACCTAGCCGCAACCCATCGTTCTACTTATACGAGTGTAAAATAGGGACAACCAGGAATAAAGAAAACAATTGTGAATGGTTATTACTGGCAAAACATGCGCGATGTCGTTAAACGCCACGGATGAGAACAACGACGCAAGTACAAGCTTATGACATGGAAAGAAAAATGAGTGATGGCTGATGGTATCCAAAATGAAGTACCCATAAGGCGACATGTAGCCTGTAAAAGGAACCCCACAAGGAACGCCTTGGCTACGCAGGCTAGGCGATATGGCGAGTTTCAATCTTTGGCAATACTGGTAGAAAGAATACGTTACTAATTGCCTTAAATCACTCTGGCGTCACGGCTCGTTTATAAGAGGGGCAGAATGGAGAAGAACAATAGAAATTTGGACTCATTTTACTCTGCAGCTGGATGGATAGCTCTGATATATGCCTGGTTTTCAAACATTTTATAAACCGGTTAATCCTGCGGTATATACGGTAAAAAAGCAAAATTTTTTCGCAGTTTTCTTTTCGTCGTACTGTTGCGTCACCCTCTCATGACCATGATTCTTGTGACGTCATAGTGAAATAGGCAGTTAATTAATTACTATTGAAATGGAATCATTTTTATCACGATATTTTTATTATAGAAGGTTAAAGTTGTAAGTTATTTGTTAATTTTAAAATACTAGACGATGAAATTTTTAGTGTAAAAATAAAACTGAATTCTCAGAATTAAAAACATAACTAAAAGATTTTATGGTTTTAAAACAACATTTTTGTCATTGAATTATTTAAGCTAAATAAATTATCTTACGAAGTTAGTTTTATGAGTGAATGGAAAGGTTAGGGAAATATAAGAACAAATGTTTTTATGGATTGGATGGATGGATGGATGGATGGATGGAGAGAGGGAGGGAGGGATGGGATGGGATGGGATGGATGAATGTGTGGATGGATGGACGGATAGATGGTTGGATGAAGGAATGGATTGTTGAAGGTGGCTTAGTGACTCGAAATAGATGAGAGAGTGGATGCATCAATGGATAAATGAATCATCTTGAAAATATATTACATTAACACTGAATTTCAAATTTCCCTCTACCTTTTGAATGTCTGTTCCTTCACTATGCTTCTTACTGCTTGCGATGTCTGTGCAGCCTCGCGGCTCTACAATAACAAAAGCAAGCAGTGCATTTAGGGGTGATTTTAGGGGACGAATAGACGCCATTTTGTAAATATGTTCCCGAAAACTGCCCTAAAATGCACTGCAATGGGAAATCCATCCAGTTTTGTCCTCATCGTCGTAACGCCTAATGTAAGGATTGGTGTTCGCATGCCACAGTTTTACTATACTTTTTCAACGTTAGGACACTCACTAGTTTCCTGATTTCTTCTTTTTCTGTATTAACCATCTCACTTCTTTGATCTTTGGCAATTATATCGGCTAGTAATTCCTTCTTACGTCTATCCTCTTCCTCTCTAACTCTGAAAAGATTAATTCATAATAGCAGGTGTGAATAAAATGCTTGTTGTTACGTTCCTGTGCTTCGAGGGTTTTTCTACGGGCTCTAAGTCAGTAAAATGAAATACTGAGTCCAGGAATCCAACCTGAACCAGAAGTCCCAAGATGTGAGAAGCAAGTGCACTACCGCTACGGCACCCTACTTTTTCTATTACCTTTCATAATTCTCCTCATGCTCTGTTTTCTTAGCAACAAGCTGGCATCGAGTTTTTAACTGTTTCTTGGTAATATTCATGGCTGATACTGCTTCTGCCCTTTTCAGACTCTGAAAGAATTAAAAAAAAAAACACGTTTTGAGAAGATTCGAGTTGCATCGCGTAGGCTGGCCATCTCTTTTTAACGCGAAATTCCATTCAGTAGAACTTCTCCCACTCTCAATTTTCCAAGTAAAAATCCCTCCTTACTTCTTCTTGATAAACCTTCAGGTTTTTCTGCCAATCTTTCAGTTCTTCTTCCATCTGTTTTAGCTTTTCCTGCTGACGCGATACCTTTTCTTTTTTCTTTCTCCTGAAACACGATGAAAATCAAACAACAGCAGTTAGAGGAACCACTGCTTCTCGATCATGATGAGAAGATCTTGTACATACTTGCTGTTCCTAATTTCACTTTCTCTTCTGATCAGCTGATCTTCGTAATTCTCGATAGCTCGCACGTGTTTTTCAGTGATTTGATCTTTCAAACTTCGTTCTACTTCTCTGAGGAAGGTAATCGAAATATTAATAAATAGTTAGTGTAAGGGGCAACGTCAAAACAATGGTCCAATACAGGAATCCCCCTACTCCCACCCTTCAGAGAGATCTTTTGAAATGCTCGATACTGGGTGTCCGAAGGGACTATTTCTGTACACAAACACGCTGTTTAGCATTCGTGCAAACAAACAGTGCTTTGGCCATTAGTTTTGAAGATATTTGAGAGGGGCAAAACAGGATTTAACTTCCAGAGCTCGTGGGTTCCGGGTACGACACCCCTCGGCTTCCCGGTGCCCCGTGAGATGATAATTAATTTAACCTTATCCGGTTTTAAGGAATCAGTTATGTTGGGTGGGCTTGCTGGCTGCGCACTTCATTGCATCTCCAGAAAATGTAGTCCCAGTAAAAAACTTTTATGAAAGTCCTCTGGGGCCATATCTTCATCAGTGTGCGACTTCATCGCATGGTTTGTCATGATCTGCTAAAAGATAAGAACCTTACTTCGAACGCCTTGCAATTTCTTCTCTTTTCTCTTCAATCTTGATTTTTTCGGACTCATTCTGGATTTGTAATTTCTGAAAAACAATAGGATAATGTTATCAGAGCAGACTTCATTTGCCTGCTGTGCCATGACCGTGGAGGTGTTATGTCCGAGAGTTCATTTACCAGCAGTAATTTCGCTGTGAAGGTGTAACTGGTTCAGCGGATATTCTCAGTAATAAACCTTAACCATTCCGGTGTAGACCGTGACATTTTATAAACTTCCTACGAGATTTAGACACGTGCACGCTTCGCCTCGTGACTCTGCCTCGTGACTTCGCCTCGGGCGCACGAACCTCCGTGTTCAGTTTAGCATTCGTGAAAACTCCAGCCGTAGGCGATTCGTTCAAAACTGCGCTCTGTAAGAGAGCACGCAATAATGCCGTTCGAACTGGCTTATTAAAAAATATCTTTTCCCGTGCTGTGCTCCGTTCAGTAATACAGCAAGTTATCGACCAATCAGAGCTCGCGTAGAGCAGTTACTATATAATAAAACTCAATGAACGCACGAAGAACGTGCCAAACACCTACCAGTTGTTCGTGAGTAGTTTTACGATTTCGATTGCGCATGGCTCGTTCATGCTTCTCCAGCGTTGTAAGGTATGCTATGTTACGATTCATCTCATCTTCGCGTTCTTTTTGTCGGCGCTTTTCCTCCTACGAGAAATGAAGTATGAGATTCAGCCAAATAAGCTCGATTCCTTTCATAAAAGTGGTAGAAATAAAGCCTATTACACTGATCATATCTGCTCATAACATTTGCGGCACCGAGAAAACTTGGCCGTCTAATTTTTTTTATTTCTATTTTTTATTTTATTTTTATTAGTTTCATTTTGGCTTCATTCAATCGACCTAGCTATATTCAGGTCGTTGAAACTTTAATTGACGAACCCAAAACACCAATAGTCCGCCTTCTTAGCTTGCTTTTTGGGTCGGGTAAAAATAAAAATGGGTTTTAGTGCAAGAATAATCCAGGGGTTTCTAGTAACCCATGAAATTCTCGATCTTGTTCCAGGGTTATGATATTTAATGTCACAGTTAGGACATCTGCAATTTGTTTGTTACCTGTTGGCGTTTCTTCTCAGCTTCAGCCATCCGTTTGAGTTCTATTTTATTGGCCTGGAATGAGAATATGTCACAATCTTACTGTCTATTATAAAAGCACAGTGTGAGTGTGTGTATGGTGGTGTATGGTAGTGGGGGTTATGCGGTGATTATCATTAATGTTGAAAAACAAATAACGACTACTGACCAAAGTTCTTTCCTGCTTTTGACGCTCTTGCTCCCACAGTGATTCCTTCATGCGGATTGCTTCTTCTTTTTCTTGTTTTAGTCTTCGTTCTTTTCTCTCTCGCCGCGCGCGTGCTTCCATCTAAACAAAAGAAATACGGTTCACGGGAATAAGAAAAATAACGGTTTTGAGAGCGAAATAATAGCTGGGCTTGTTGCAGAAGCTGTCCCATTGAGATCGCAAATTAGGAAAAATGGAAGAGTGAACGATTATGGAATTGTTGCCTATTGGTGTACTGGTCTTAGTTGATGTTTTCTTGTGTTTTTTTTTTCGGTTTGTTTTTTGTTTTTTAGTTTTTGTTTAATAAGAAGATAAGAAAAGGGTGGAAATAAAAGGGAATAATAAAAGGAAAGGGAAGGCGGGAAGATAAGGGAAATCTAGAGTCAAGGCAAACCTCCTAAATGCAATTTACAGCAGTAAATAGACACCATCAAGACTTTCTAAAAAAAGTTTCTATCCCTCGTTATCTTTTACTATTAGACGGGAACTGAGGGCATTTAATCCATACTTTGCGCTAAATTAGTACCGATGTGTTGGTGAAAAAAAACCAAACCAACCAAAAATGGTGCGAATCCCTGTCCAGGGAGAACAAGTCAATCACTCGCACGTCTGTCACTCATAAAAGCAATCCCTATGATCGATCGATGGGTTGGATACATGAGATTGGTGGACTTGTGGCTGAAGGGTACATACACCCACCTGTTTCATGTCTTTTGAGGCATATTGCTCGTACAATTCCGCTTGATGTCGTTTCATTCGTGCATGACGTAAGTCATTTTCTAGTTGTCTTTGACCATCCCACGCCAGGTCCAACATCATTTTGTCTTTTCTTAATCTCTGGGCCTCCTCGTGACGTGTAAGCATTAGATCGATTATCTTCTGGTCCTGTCGACACGACGAAACACAGGAATTTAAAATGATACGCTGGCGGATAGTATGAAGGAAGGGACACAAAATCACACCAATCAAACCAATCAATAAAAATCGATATGTGAGTTGAGGGTTGTTTGTATAGAATATTCGAAAGTAGTAAGGAGCGTGTATGGAGGATATATGGCCCAACAAGCTCCTAGCTTTAAAGCCTACCCTGTATAATATTTAGATAAAAAATATTCAAGTTTTTCAAGTGTACCTTATTCGACATTCTCTTTCCACCAACAGCATTTAGTATACAATCAGTGGACATAGTACGGCTTTGTTTCTTGGGTTCAAAAGAGTTTAAAGAGACTGTTGAGCGGTTACTGTCTCGTCGTGTAAGCCTGGGTGAGGACGGAAGAGAGCCCGTCTTTGGGATCGACCATTGGCTACGTACTCGTCGAACATGAGGGCTTGCGACGCCTTCACTTGTGTCTGAGTCGGACGTCTCGCCGCGAGTTTTAGTGTCACGTGCATTGAAACTTTGGCTTTTTCTAAAATATAATATTATGACAGAAATTAAAACATTAGACCTCGAGTGACCACGAAACTATATCTCCAAATAGATGTTGTACTCAATAAAATACAGTAAGTTCGGAAAAGGCCCTTCAAGTAAATGAACCAGCGTTTCGTCCAGTTTTATAATAACCATGTAGTTAGCTGGCTTATTGTAAAGCTAAAACTAGAGCCTATAATCAGCTAAGTAGCCTGGATGGAAGGTGCAATTTCCTTGCACTTTGATTGTAAACTATAATTTGTAATTGGATGACATCAATTCTGTACCGTAGCCGCGCCTCAAGTTTTCATAAGACCAACCACAAACTAGCATGAACCCTACCATGGCATCAGTTCGCGTGCATACGATAAATGGTCTATTTACAAAGAAAAAAGGCACGTGAACTGACGTTTCTAAGAAATTTCAGGACGTCTGCTTCTGTTTTCATTTACAAAATTACCAATAAACTCACTGTAAAAACTGTACCGTTGTAAGTTTGATGGAAGAACGGAATAGGAAAAAAAAGGTATAGGAACTTACTCGATTTTTGATTTCCCAGGTGGTGCGTGTTGTTTAGCACTTGTTTCAACTTCATAACCATTTCTCCTGGAAGGAAAATTGGGGAAGGAACTTATGATTATTACGAAAAGAAAAAGCTTGTTGGCAACAAATATCGGTTTGGCACGTATAGGAAAACTACGTGACTACAAAGCATGATGGAAACAAAGAAAGGGAAATGAAAGAAAGACGAAAGAGGGGGCAAAAAGTATCGACATTGGGGTTCTTCATAGAAGCATGTTCGGGAATTTATGAGTTCGATTTCTCTTTCTCTTTTTCCTTCCCTCCCCTACAAAACAATGACTGAAAAAGAAGAAAATAAAGACGCAAAAGAAGACCAAAAAATGTAGAAAAGAAAGAGTAAAACATACGTAGCACTGTGCTTCGGAGATGTTTTGCTAGAGCTTTTCAGTCGGTTATCCTTCCCGGTGGTATCGGAGTGCAGACTTGGTGACGAAGTACTTCGAACCACTTGCTGTCTATCAAGATCTAAGCGGTTAAATAAAGAACAAACAGGAGATGAGAAAATATCACTGAAATCGTACGATACAACGCAGCTTTCCATGTTAGAAAGAAAAACTATGGTAGCTGTATGGTAACTGTAATGGCTTCTTGACACAATGCAAGCAATTCGTCGTACGATGTTTGTAAGCAACATTTCACGCATTAACACTGTTTCTAAGTATTTGATATCAATTATTTATTGATACAACGCAGCTTTCCATGTTGGATAGAAAAACTATGGTAACTGTAATGGTTTCTTGACCCAATGCAAGCAAATCGTAGTACGATGTTTGTAAACGATTCACTCATTACCACTGTTCCTAAGTACTTCATATCAAATATTTATAGATACAACGCAGCTTTCCATGTTAGAAAGAAAAACTATGGTAACTGTAATGGTTTCTTGACGCAATCACTCATTAACACTGTTCCTAAGTACTCGATATCAAATATTTATCGAAAAATGTAACCTCTCTTTCACACTTTTTACAATACATTCTTTAGAGTGCGGTCGTATAGCTCAAATTTTAATTCAAATTTGAGCTCCTATTATATCAATAAACCTGATAAATACTTAGAATAGCAGCATTGGAAAGCTTTGGCTAGGCTTTGGCGTCGAACCCGTCCACAATAGACCCTTTGCCAAAATAGCGACCGCAAATTTGAATAAGCTAAAATTAAACTGCGTGAAAAACCAAAGAGCACCTTTACTCTATCATAAATCATAATTGTATCAACAGTTTTGATTGATTTTTAACTAATATTTCTAAGTATTACTTAAAACTGATAGCAAGGGTTGATACATGTATATTAATTGTAAAAGTAATGATATGATGGACAGCTTCAAAAAGTAGGTCTAATTGATGACATTTACATACACGATTTTTTTCTGTTAAATTGAAAACATAATGAAATCAATGCTTGATATTTTTAATTTAGAAAATTCAGTATAGGATTTTGAAAATTAATTTTAAAAGGTTGGCACTGTGAATAAATTGAAGCCACAAATGAAAGCAGCTGTTTTAACACGGTATGACACACCCAGAGTAGACAACGCAAAACAACCAAAACATGAAATGTCTGGCAAGCAATAAATTAGCTTCATTAAAGATAAAAAAGAAGTGTGCAGTTTGTACAGTTATGAAGAGGAAGTTGATTTTTTTGATGGGTATATTTGTAAAAACTAAGTATTTTTAGCTAAAGGCTTTTTTAAAATTGTTTTTACTTTACACGAGAAAGAGTGTCATTTAATAGCATTTATATTTAATCATCGATGAAATATCTATTTTTTCTCTATTTATACCAAAAAGTGATATTTTCGCATGTGAAGATACTACATAATATCTTCACATGTAAAAATAACATCCTTGGTAAGAATTCTTAGAAATCGCATTAGATAGTGGAAATCCACCAACTACATGTATTAAACAGAATATTACATGGCTACTTGGAGAAATATAACACACAAAGATAAAATCCTTATCTCAACATGGCCTTGCAATAACCTTTATGTTGTTTTGAAATGATTTATTACAATAAGTTTACAGAGGGTTTGATAATAGTGGAAATCCACCAAATACATGTATTAAGCAGAATATTACATGGCTGCTTGGAGAAATATCACACACAAAGATAAAATCCTTATCTCCACATGGCCTTGCAATAACCTTTATGTTGTTTTGAAATAATTTATAACGATAAGTTTACAGAGAGTTTGATATCATGTTGTTTGATTTAATGATAATAATAACTGTTTCATAGGGAAAATAAAATAGAAAATGTGATAATTTTTTGAATATAAATTTTATAAATGAGTTATTTATATCTTTACCCTTGGCAGAAGTCAGGTGGGTCCTTCTTGTGAAATCTCCAATGATGTCCCTTCCTCTCCTTTCTTGCTCGTTGATAATTCTTTCTCTTTCTTCCTGACATAGTCTCAGCTTTCCTGACATGATAAGATATGTATATTCAGTGTTATATCACATGATTCCACAGCATATTCTTGTCTTAGGTTGCAGTGAAGAGGATACTTGAAAAGTTGCACAGCCAGAATTTCCTACTGGAAAGGAGGGGAACTCCATACATGTATTTTATCAAACAATGAAACAACCTCTTGAATTTAACATTTTAATAGCCCCTTTCACAGTTCCCTGCACCATCTTGAAATATAACTGTGCCTTCACATTGCAACACCTTGGAAAATTATTCACATGTCTCTATCATTGCAAGCTCACCGTTCAACTGGAGAACTGAGAGAAAAACCCTCAAATCAAAGAAGAGATCCAGCCATCTTTGCTTACATGTGATGCCAAGACCAGTATTCAAACCTGACACCCCAGAGAAGGGTGAAAGCAAAAGTGCAGTACTGGACCACCACTCTCAACTTCTCTCTAGCCTTGACAATCAACCCATCCCTCCCTCCCTTCCCGCACACACACACACACACACACACAACATGCATACAGATTTTGTTACCCAATGGACAATTTTTTACAGGTACATATTGTATTGACTTCAGGATTAAAAAATAGTACATGCAAAACACAATACTGCTGACTGAATCTCTTGTTTACTGCATTCCTGCTTGGGGGAGGGCTGATACTTGGAAATGTAGTGGATATATATGGCTTAAAATAACTGCCAGTCATCTGACACCAGTATTTGCACTTGTCTGGTCAAATCTTTGCTCTACAGCCATTTTGACTAGTAATGTTCATCCAGCCACAAGGTATGACCAAGCTAAAACTAATATGACTTTAAGTTTTTTAAGCCACAATATAAGCAATTTGTGCATAATGCCCTTTTATTGGTTATAAAGTGGGTATTATAGCGATTACTCACTCTTTCTCTGTCTTTCGTGCTCTTGATATACTTCATAAATAGCTTCATGGGAGTAGTTTGTGTCATACAATGCTTCAAATTCATCAATAAATTCTTCATAGGACTTGTGAAGTAATTCTATAGGCTGTCATTGACAATATTAACATGATTAGAATGTATTTCAAGTTCATTGGAAATCTTATATTTTGATGCAAAATAATTGCAATTGATTTTGTATACACAAAAGAGATCATACAGGGATCAGTATAATTCACAGAGCAGGGCTCTGCTGGTCAACGGACAACATCAAAATCGGAGAATGAAAATCAATGTCAAGAATAAGACAACATGTCTATTTGATAACCAATACTGATTACCTTAACTCCAAACCTTGCACATGCCTGTCAGAAAAGAAACAAAAAATGGATTTAACAAAAACTCCATTGCAATCATACAAAAGAATTATCAAAAGGCACATAATAAAAAGAAAGTAAGAAATATTTTTTCTCAAATCTTTGGAGTACTAAAATGAGTCAATTTGTTATAAGTTGATTTTAACTGAGGGAGGAAAGTATTAAATGTTTGCTTGCAGTCCACTTGTTTTTGTACCTCAAGTGATCTTGGACTAGTCAATACATAGCGACTCTCTTCAGCACCAGGCACTTCAAAGTTGGTTAAATCCAGATTTAAAGGGGGAACCTTTGATTTGGATGATCCTAAAAAATAATGACATGTCAGTTGAAGAAAGAAATGACTGTTGACACATGCATGTATATAGATTTGGTTAGACAGGAAGATAGTAGTGGATATTGTGTGAATCAATATATCGTAGAATCTTGGTTATAAGCACTGGGCTTATACAACTTTGTAAGGGTTTTTGGATAGGCTTTTACACATGGGATGATTAGCAACTGGTGCGAACTCATACATTCCTTTCATAAGAAAATAATGCTTTATGGTGTCCATTTCACATCGTCAATGTGCTATCATGAGGCTGTACACTATCAGTAGAGGGAGCTTATAACCCGGCACTAACCCGGAGGACATTTCTGTTAGCAGATGGGTGGGGCTCATAACTGGGGGTCACTATAACCGGGACTATATGATATAATTAAGATGATTAAGCCTTAATAATTATGGTTAATACATATAACTAAATAATAGAAATAAACAGAATATATCATTATTTACACCAGTACCACAGGAAAGAGGAAATTAAATCACATCTTTGGAAAATATTACTTAGATAAAATCCTTTGTAAAACATAACCATTTGATTTAAATCAAAGCAATTTATCATTATTTAATACTGTATGTGAGAATGACCTAATATAAAATATATTCATTTTTGATTTCTAAACTAGATAACAGTTACATATTTTCCTTTTTATTTGAGGCATCAATATGCACATATATCAATACTTTTTTGACATGGCTACATGTTTGTATTTGGGCTTGGTTTATGAGTGTGGTTTCAGACATGCCAAAATCAAGGAAAGAGGCAGATTAGGAATACACCAAATTAATAACAAAATATATAATTTGATTTATATTACATTTATACTGTTGATTGCCTTATCTTTCATTTCATTCTTAATTACCTTTGCACAATAGTCAATTACTGATGATAATAAGTAGTTAAGATTTGTGAATTTGCCAGCATTGTTTCAACATCACTTGAGCACTGCTTGAATGTGGCTAGCCAAACAATATCAGTATGCTAAATTAATAATTCAAACCTAAGCCACATTGCTATGAACCTTACTTAAATGACATCCATGCTCATTTTGAAGTGGTTGAATTCAAGGCTACCTTGACAAAAACATAATTCCCAGGCAATATAGCTAGCCCATGAAATAGATCAATGGTGCATTTGCTATGGATGCAAGGGTCGTGAAATATAAAGCAAGGAAATAATTGATAATTATTTTTAACTTTGAAATTACATTAATTTCCTATTTCTGATTCTCTGTAACAGATGTTTATATTATTGATGGATAACTTCTAGACTGATCTCAGAACAAACATACATTAAGTATTAAAATAGATTTCCCAATGTTTCTCACTCATGATGTTAAACTACTTAACTCTTATATGATTTCCGAGCCCATCCCACACGGCTTACTGCCTCATTTCTCATGCACTATTTTTTCATGGGATTCTACCAGCTCACTAGATACACCATGCTGACAAGGCACAATACAGGCCAAAACAGCTGCTCAAGGTTTATAGTTGAGCTGGCTCATTTTTTACGCGACTTGAAGTTGTGAAAGGCCCATTGGCCCTCTTCTTCAGTTATTTCATACAAGGCTTGTAATTTACCTAAATTACGCATGTTCTAATATGATGTTAAACTACTATAAGATACAAGTCATAACAAATATAGCTATTTATCCCACACCATACAAAACACAGCCAACCAGAATGCAGGAAGGCTGAACACTGTATTTTCATCAGCATTTCACTCTTCCTTCCCATCATGAGCTACACCTTGAATCTACTCATTTGTTTCTTGTATGGCGCAGGATAAAATAGTTATATAGTTGTACAATACCTTCTTGTGGAATATAATTAAATATCTTACTTGCCACTTGCATCTCCTTTACATTTAAACACTCGCCTGAAGGCTTGTGTGTATAAAAGAAAAGTGACTCATAAGATATTCAGTAGTATACCACTCAAAAGCGTTGTATAACTAGTATTGTTTACTCTAACTACATTTCCTCTAGTTTTCCTACTCAACCTGTAAGGCCTGTTCTTATTTAGTTTTTATAACTTTTTTTCAATACCCTGAAACAACCTCTAGGATGATCAAAATTATAGCCCCAAGACATCATTACACTGTAGATTATAGGTTAATGTGTTGTAAATAAAGACATAGAAAATCATACTTTATCATTTTAATGCGACAATAGTTCTTTAATTGCTATCAACATATAATGTAGTTCAGCATTTTATCTGGGCCATAGCTATAACATAAAGGATAGAATCTAAGCTCTGATGCCATTAGGGGAAATACCACAAGCAGGATATAAATATTTGTTATCGGAAGTCGGTATCCACAAATAACATGATGGGCCGATTAGCAAAGACCATGCTATATAAAACTCTCTGTAATATCATATATAAACAATACAAATACAAGCTCTAATATTGTGGTAAAATATATTTTAAACCACCTTAGCAGGATATGTTTTAATTTTTGACACCTTAATGTTTAGTATTTGCCAAGTTTTGGAGTAACTTGGCAACTCCTTTCGACATCAACCATGTAAACTAAAACACTATTGACTCACAAGGTAGCGTCTCTCTCAAAACAATAAATGGTTTGACTCAGGGTCACTCAGATCTACAGCTCCTGCATTACATTTAATGCTCAAGCGCTCAAATAAATTATAGAGAATGACCGTAAGATAAATTAAAATCCCATCCATGTTTGGGTGAAGTTTTAAATGCATAAAACAGGTACCAAATTACTAGTATATTATATAAGCCTTATTGGCGAGTCAACTTTCTCGTCCACATCGAAAAGCTAAAAACACACTCACCTTTCATGTCGAATTGGACTTGCTTGGACGGGCTGTTGCTCCTACTTCCTGGCTTAGAGTCGACTAAAACAATATAAGAAAACAATGATAAGAAAATCCAAACTTTTCCGTAAAGATTTGCTAGAATTTTAAATACCTGACTCACTCGTCTCAAATAACGCCTTCCACGCGTCACTCTCCTCAAAACTGAGCTCTTCGCGTTCTAAACCACGGCTTTTCATTGACATTTTAAAATCTTTTCATCCGAGGATCAATCCTTCCTTCATGCTTGGGGTTTATCTGGTCTAGTCTGACAAATCTGGGGGTAATTTTGGCGCTAAACCGTAGGCCATAGTATGAGTCATCCATCAATCGACCTTCACCTCTGTCAAGGAGTTGTGCTTTTTTGAAAATACAGACTTTCATACCCAGATTTTCTCGACCACAGGAGCCCCACCCCCTTGCACAAGCGATTTAAAAATATTACAGAAAGTCTTACTTTCAGACTCCAAAGTATTTTATTGTCTTTCATTCATGGTAAAATGGCATGGTAAAAGTAAAAAATAAAAATACAGAATTTGAAGGGAATGCCTATTTTTAAAAAATTCTATTTATAGAAATCTAGTGCTAATCTTCGCTTGGGCCTGCTGTGGATAGGTTGAGCCAGCGATTTCAACAAGAGTGAATCAAAACCAAACGTGAACTTTGGAAAATTCTTGCAAAGATCTTCTTATAGAGATGAAAATTCCATCTGCAGAATGGTCAAAGATGGTCCTTAGCTTGTACAGAAGTCTGATAAAGGAAAGTCGATTGTTGCGTTATACTGATCGTGGATATTATAGACGAGAAATACGAAGAGAATTCGAGAAACAGAAAGATGAAGTAGATGTCAACAAAATCAAAGATCAGTACGAGGTAATGTGCAAATAATCTCTTAGGAGAGTGTGTTTTACTGGCCTCACGTTATTTAAAAACTTTAATATTATTTAAATTTCTCAAATGAATGAAGTTCTAGTTTTGCTATCTGATTATACAGCTGCACATACCCCTACCCCTACCCCCTGAGTCACTCAAGGTAGTGTTTACCAAGACGATTTGAATCAGTGATTTTTCATGCGATTGTTGCTTTAAAAGTTGGCCTTATGTAACATGACACACTCTTTCACTCAGTTATGTAAGGTGTTGTTACACATCACAATTTGCATCAGTGATTTTTCATGCAATTATTGTGTTAAAAGTTGGCCTGGTGTAACATGGCATGCTGATACAATTTTTAACAATATTTTGTTGCGGTAACACAGTAACATGATTTAAGTTTTTTTCTTTTGAACGAGCTTCAAAAACTCACAATATTGCTGCTATCAAATTCTGTTGCTGCACGCGCCATGTTGCATAAACCCAACTTTTAACACAAAGATGTTGCACGAAAAATCATTGTGTGTAACATCACCTTTATTCACTAATTAGAATTATTTTGGTTCTGTTCATTTTCTCATTCATTCATTTTTTTGGTTGCATTACAGAAAGGTGTTTACTTTATGAAAACAAAACTTGGAGGCCTAAAGTAGCACACAGTTAAGGGAGTGCTATCAAATCATTCAGAAGTATCTCATCACAAGGCTCAGAAAGATTGAGGGCTCTGATCACAGAAATTGCTGAAACCTCTCCTTTCAAAACCACTTGATGTATACAGCTGCTTAAAGAAGGTTGAAGGGCAAACAGCCGAATATGTGATAAGCACTAGGAGATAGGTCATTCCAAAAGCCAAGAATAACTGGAATGACTGGTATTTCTTGTAATTATTTTTGTCAATACTGAACACAGAGGTTATTGTTGAAGTAGTTGACCAACCATTCAAAACACCTCAATCATTTGTGTTAAGATGTATGCCCACAGTCACTTTCGGTGGTGCAATAACCGATTGCCATTCACTGCTCGCCCTTTCAACCACTTTTGAAATGTAGCTGTATGTTACTTGATATAATCCAGTCATGAAGTACCATCCCATCACTAGCCTTAGAAAGAAGCAGGGGCAGATCAGGGGGGGGGGAGGCGGGAGGGGTTTCTTGTGGTGCACCAGACTTCTTTGAAGCTATGCATAATATCCCTATATACATTTCTTCATTTGGGATACCCCCTTAAAAAAATTGCAGGAATTTTCAATTTTTTCATTTCCATGAAAACAATCAGGAACAAACGAATCCTTCTAGAGCTCTTGGGTTAAACTTCTTCTATAAGATTTAACCAGAACCCAAGCCAAATTATTTGGCCCATTCACGGCATGGGGAGGGGGATGGGGCTTTTATCTGGATATCATTGTTGAACCTTGCCTCCAATAGTGGCAGAAATAAAGTCTGATATTTTCATCAAGATGCTTTTATCTTAGAGGTACTCTATCTACTTACAGGGATTGCAAAAGGTTTTTTTTGATCTGACTCTCAGGACCCTTGTAGCTAGTCAGATAGACCTCTTTAGCTTGTGCGTAATGTTTTCCCATTTCAGACCATGTGTCATTTTCTTGAGAATAAGATTATTTGTTAGAATAGCATCCATATCCAAAATCACATGTGGTCTGAAATGGGCAGACCATTATGCCCAAACTAAATAGGTCTAATGGGATCTCATGCATTACTGTGAGTACCAGTCAATATTTAGGAAGACCTCAAAATTTTAAAAAAATGAAGTGGATCACAGACTGCTTCAATTTTTGAAGTTTTTGTTTTACTGTAAAGCGAGCGCGATATTTAAGTTCGCGCGCATAGTAGTCGTAAACGTATCCTAATATCAAAGAACGCGCGCTTTTATATTCCTTAAACAGATCACCGAAAAAAGCTGTTTCAATTGTCCTATTATGTAGAAAGAAAAACTCCGTTGTAGTTTTCGATGCGTTTTTCTCAAAATTCGTTGCAAAGTTTGCTGCGTGTGCGGCATCAACAACTGTGCTCTACTGACAAAAAAAGCACAGTTCTAAACCAATCACAGCACGCATACTATATAAACGCGTGCGCATGTCTCGGTACTGTGATGTATTTAGATCTTATTAACCGAACGGGAGGTCGGTACAGGATAATCTTGACCGAGGTCTGTACCCGACCGAGGTCAAGATTATCCCGTACAGACCGACCAAGCTCGGTCGATAAGAGTTTTATTATGACCACTTTTCATTGAAAAGGACAAAATGTTTTCGCCGTAAGATTGATATGCGATCGGACCGGTTAATACCGGAGAATCTAGACCAGCCCGCGATGCGATCTATCCAAACAGATTGCTCGATTTGCTAGTGTCCAGGCTCTAATATTCACGATCATATAATAAATGTGTATATATACACGCTGGAAACTGTAGAGCAAAAAGTAGGTAAGCTTAGGAACACGAGGCGTAGGCGAGTGTTTCTCTTGCTTTTCAAGTACTCTACAACTCCCAGAGTGTTTATATCACAGTATCGTTTTATATTGCGTTTATAAAATATTTTGCGCAAGTGTCTCTGGCCTCTGATATAAACATGGTATCCAGCCAATCAGCGCGCGCGTTATATTTCAAATATTTTATAGTAATCTGCATTTACATTAGTTTTAGTTATTTTAAAATTTTCATTTTATTATGCCTAGCCATAGAGACTAACTTTTATGATTTTTAAATAAAAAAATTAGGATTAGTGATACTTTGGTAATATCTAAGTTATGTTTATGTTATTGCAGGTCCACATCTGCGTCGCCGGCTGCGTTTTTCCTAGCCTGCTTTATTAAATAAAGATTGTCTGCATAATCATTCGGTTTTGGCCAAAATTTTCGCATTTTGGTGACATTATCACTGGTTTATCAGACTTTACACGAACGAGAATAAACTTCTTATTAAGCTTTCTGGATAGGTACAAATTCGCAAAAAAGAAATTTAGCTTTTGTATTGAGTTCCGCGCCGGACATTAATAATGCAACGTTTGCATGTCTGATCACATAAGGCGCGGTCAGACAGCTTTGCATGGTCAACACTTTAATCGATAAATTCTCCCCAATTAACAATCTAAAACCTATATAGTTCACAGGAAACGAGGGATGAGGTCGGTAACAAGCGGCTGTCAAATCCTATTTGTTGGTTTTTACGATCACCAGAGTTCAAGTGATACGATTAGTCCTATCGAACCGGTCTTCAAAATTCCGCTAAGCCTGCTTTGTTGTACCTAGGGAACCGCGGAGGTAGGGGGCCGAGGGGCTATAGCCCCGCCTCCCCCCCCCCCCCCCCCCCAATAATTTTGCAGCAATGCACTACCTCCAATCACTAGCTGTGAATGAGATGATTAGATTCAGTAATAAAATCATACACTTTGAAGAAGTTTTTAAAACTCTTTTCTATGTTTTTTCCTAATTCAAAACACGACAAATTCAACAATACGATATGAATATGGAGTTTTTGCAGTGCGATCGTACTATTAAACTTTGCTGGGCGATTAGCTCCATTTGTGAGAATAAGAATTTGTCTTCTTTCTTTTTTTATTGTTCTGACTAGGATTCTTTTTATTAATTTCAAGGCCTGTTTAAAATTTAATATGATAACGCGTTCCAAAATAAAGTTGTACAACAGTTCGGTCTATAATGGGCTATACGGGGTGTGGCGTCGCGTGATTTAACCTTAATCATTGGGTGAATGGAGCCGGCAAACGACAGCATTTCATCACTTTAAAAGTTATCGATGTTATCTTTACTGCAATGTGGCTTTGTAATTCAAAAAGCCTATAATAATTTAACACCAAACAAATACAAAAGCCGTGAAGATTTATGCTAATTATGTTTTATTTGCAGTGAATGCGATATATGTTCACTTGTGTGGCTAATACACATCGTTCTTAATCCCGATGATTCTGGGTCGTATTTTGTTTGAAATTCCAGAAGGATTTAAAGATAAAGAAGATCATATGTGATGTTTTCGTTGTTAATGAAGCCCTAAATCGGACCCCAAAATCTTTTGGCAAAGTGGTACGCGCCATTCATATCCATGTGGGTGAAGAGAATGTAGTCTTTAATCATTACTAAAACTACCATATTTGCTTCCAAAACAACACGCAGTTTGGCAATTTTTTCATATACATAGCAATATTATACCTATAATGACTGAATTTATTTTAGGGGAGAGTCAGGTGTCGAGATTAATAGGCTCTGATTGGGTATTAATACTTCCGCTAAAGATGGAGATGTAGATTCTCACAAAGGGACAATGACCCTGGTCATAGACAAAGTTTGAGAAGAAGTTCAGGTCTGTCGACTAGCGCTTGTCTCGATCAGTGGTACATGAATAACGATCAGCTGATTCCTTTGCTTTAAAAACCTATGGCTTAAGCGAAAATGTCTCGTAAAATTCTCAAGGTATGTCGAATTTATTGTAAGACGTAATTAGAAAATATTAGTCTGTTTAACTTAGCTACTCGCACTAAAAAAATAAGCTTATTATTTGGACCGAGAAAACTAGTTGTGTGTCTACTCTTGCTCAACGGTTTTTTACGCATTGTATCTTTAGCTAGTATATTTGTCATCGCAGTTGATTGTAGCTGGTTTAGGAGGACTTTTTGTCTATCTTGGATCGATCTGAAATCAGTTTTGATAACGTCTTAGCGAGGGAAGCACAGTTTGTAGTAAGCTAATAAGCAAAAATCATTCGCAGATCGATCAAGATCAAATCATTCGAGAACTCCTGCTTTTTTCATTAAAAATTCGAATTAGTCTGAATCATTCTTGTCGAATTTATGTTTGCTTGTTATTATATCATGTTTTTGATAAAACTTATGGCCATTTAATAAGAAGTGCTGTTGACATTTGCTAATTCATTCAAAATACGAATCGATCTAATACCAGCGTTTATGAATTTGAATAAAACCAATTTGCAATAAGACTTTTTAACAGCCTAAAAACAACATAGGCCCTTAGAGAAAGATCCCTAAATTGTAAAATCTGAGTGTATTGAAAACTCGACTTGATCTATAAAGAACACATTTCGGCGCTTATTTAGCTATATTATATAGTGGTGCAGTTTATTGCTACATTATAAATAAATTTGTTAACCTTATATTTAAGCTTATCGAATATTCCTAGTTTAGTTAGACTATGGCCCGTAATTTTTTTATTTATAGTCCTTCGCCTCAATCTACTTCGAGTGTGTACATTGTAAAACAAGTACGTATGTACATTTTTAACTAGTAAAACATTTATATTTATTGATCAGTGAAATTCTAAAGTTACAATATGCATTTTTTTTGCTATTTTCAAGAGAAAAGTTAAAAATTTTGGTTTATAAAATCCTAATGGTTAATGGCAACAGTTACTCATTGTGTTTCGTTTCCTTGGCATTTCCTATTACTTTTGTACTTTATTTAAAGCTATTACAGTTAAGGAATTCTGATTTATCTCCATTTGGAATGAATTGAATTATGCATAGTACCACATTTTATTGAAATCAACTTTCCCTGTTTTCCTTTTTTTCTTTGTTTGAAAAATTTTTCAATCCTTATCCTCTCAGAAGTCTGACATGACAGCTGTTTATAAGACACTCTCAAATAGCATTAGAAGTCAAGCCTTAAGGCTAATTCAACTCATAGCAGCAACTTTAAGTGACATTCATTTACTTCCAGGCTAAAAATAGAAGAAAACAACACAATATGTAACGAAGTGTTCAATTTGCTTTCTCATTCAGTTGGTTCGTTAAAAAAAGGATGATAATAGCCTGACTCATGCTTTAAGTACTGGTATTCCAGGGATTACAAATTTTGCTTACCCACTGAAGTCAGTTTGACTCCTTCTCTAGAAATCTTGGAGTCATTATTCTAACAGTTTCAAGTAGTTTATGAGTGGTAAAGGATCGATTTTGGACTGGCTGGAGTCAAAATGACTCGATCCCTCTAATAATTTATTGTTTGAAGTCACTTACATTTGTAATCCCTGCATATGAAATAGATGCGAGAGCAAAAATCTAATTTTTTTCTGTTCTATTATTCATAATATTGTATTCATTTTCTCTGATTGCTTGGTGTTACTATTTTTGCATGGAACTCACAGATAATCAAATACTAAAGCATTGACAACATAATATTCAGCAGATGTGTAGTAATTAGTGTTCCAACATTTGTAGGGTCATGTAGATTTAACATGTTAATCATCAATCCAAAAATTTGTCTGGCATATGGCATGGCTTATGTTTCATATTTAAAAACCATCCTCTTAGTATATTACTTTCTAATAATAAATGATGTGGTCTGTGACAAATATTAGGGCTTAATTCTTTTCAAAAACCCCAAGATAGTGAATCTCTTAAATCACTTGAGCAGTTTAATTCTTTTCATCTTATTCGTAATTGTATTATATGTTCATGCCATTATAGAGCCTTGCAGCTAGAGAACTGTTTGTCAGAGCATGCAAGTATGTACAAGGTATCATATCATAGACCATACCGGCCCCCAGTACAGTTGTTGACAAGACAAACACTTAAATATGTGTGTGTGTGCTTAATACCTCCTGTCTAGATATCTAAGGGAATATATCTGTCTCAAGGTTATCAGATATAGATGTTGATACGACAATAAGAAGGTAATAATTGGTAGATCTTGAAGTCATAGCACATAATATTATATAATATTGATTTCGCTAGAGGCTTAAAATATCATAGGACTTTATTAAGTTACATATGCGATTTCGATTGGAGTAAATAAAAGTGAATAAAGTATATACCATATTTTGTATGAAAATGAACAAAATGTAACATACAAAATTTGTGCAGAATGTGGCACCATTTAGGTGCTTTTATTTACCATAATTTTACAGATTTTTCAATATTAAGTAAAAGTTAATAAATTATACTGCAAGCACCATTTAGGTGGTTTTATTGAAATATAATCATTATTTTATAGTTGTTGAGTAAATAATATTAATGCCAAAGTAAAACAATTATTGTACAAAAATGTTTGAAATGTGAAATAATCCAAAAATTGTACACAAAATGGCATCTAACAGTAAGTACTTCTTAATATTAAGTTTTTCCATAAATTAAAACATTATGCCCCTGAAGGTCATTCCACAGTTAGAATACTCTTTTCTTTCAAACATTTCACACCAAAGAGTACCACATCTCTCTTATATCACTAATGAAGCACCAGCTTGCTTGATAAATGGATCAATTAACTCAAAAGGCCTATTGGTTACCAGAAAATCATTTTTGGTTACTACAATTTTAATCTGGCACTTAGCACAGATGAAGTGTTATGACTACAAATATATATTTTGGCTTGACTGTGATATTTGTTTACAATCAAAACCATTAAGCTGTCTAATGAGAAAAATCTACTGTTATCGACCTTGCCAGAAGGCTGAGTTTGAAAAGCTGTCTTCATCAAGTAATTGAATCTAAGAGCTGTTTTGTCTTTAGTATCAAAATACAATGAAATCATGCCACAAAGAACAATCATGCATATGGCTAATAAAAATCTAGATCTGTCAATGTAAGTAGAATTCAAATTATTTTTAACGAGAATTATTTTTATTGCAGATGATACTTTTTGTGTTAGTCACATTAACAGTGACCTTTGCTGCCAATACCAATAATAATACCACAGCTACCACAAGTCTAAGTAATGAGACCACTCCAGAACAAATGCCAATGAGATGTCCAGATTTTAAAGTCTATGCAGGCAATAACACATTGAATATTCCATATACTATAACATGCTGTATTGCTATTGTGTGTGCTTTCTACTTTGCATTATTTGGTAAGTAAACACATCCTTTACTAAAAAGGATTATTTTAGTTAGAGTGAAAAACTTACAGAATTTACAGATTTGCCATCCCTATTGACACTAACACAATAACTCTTTACTATCAATAGACAACACTTCCGGCAATATCTGTGTTTTGACTGGGGGCAATTAAAATTTCTGAGCTTGGAGGATATAAAAAAGGTTGTTATATATATGCGTATTTTGATTTGTGGTTTCAGGATGTAGAAATAGTATAATTGATACTTTAAGGACTTTTTTTGACATGTTTTGACTTAACAGTCGATAATTTCATATTAATTGCCCCCCAGTCAACTCCAAAAAGTCATGTGATTGATAGTAACACATAATTGAAAGAATTAAAAAAAAATCCACTGAACTGTGATTGGTTTAGGCTGCGTTCATGATGTAAAATTTGGGGGGGACCAGAAAATTTTTTACCAGTAAAATGGGTGTGGGGGGGGGGGGGGGTTGAAAAATTTTATCAGAGAATTGGGGGGGGGGGATGCAAAATTTTTAGAAGAAGGTACGAGAGATTGCCTGGGGGTATAGTTATTTTTTGGGGGACTTCAAGGGGGGTCCTAAGAATTTTTTTGTCATTTAAAGATTTCACCTGCCCGCCATACATTATGAACACAGCCTTACATTGTAATGTACATTGCATGGATCATCAGCAAATAAGAGTAAAGATCAAGACAATTGCTATTTTACAGGAACTGATTTAGAAGGGAGGGGTGGAGACCTTACCAGTGCCACTAATTTTAGAAGAGAAATCTTGGATTTTGTTCTCAAATATTTCCAAAATTAAAAGTCAAATCACAAAAATGAATGTACTGGTCTGTGAAGGTGGCTGACTACTTTTGAACGTTCAATTTGAGCCCACTATGTGCAAGTGCTTGAAAACCACTGAATAATCTTCACGATTTCTATTGAAGAACTATGCGCATTTTGAACTTCAAGAGGGCAAAGCCCTCAAATTTTGCGTGGGACTCTATATTTTTTGTTCTTGTGCTCAATTTTTACGATAACTTGCATACCGCAGAACCTGAACAAAAAAAGTATTTCCATTGTGTACAATTTTTCATTAAAACAACTTTTATCAGTATTTTATAAATAAAGTTACGTGTTTGGAGAAAATTACTTGTTTCTTCCTTAGTTTCGGTTTTATGATTTTTTTTGTACAGAGCTTGATTTTTGCTTATTTTTTCTTCCAAAATTGTATGAACGCATGTCATTCCGGATTGATTATCTCAAAAACAAGCTCAGGGCATCCATTTTTCTTTGCATTTTTGAGATAAGCATTAAATTTCAAGTTAAAAAGTTTCAATTTTCAATTTTCTGTTTATTATTCTCACAAAGTAGTCAGCCACCTTAAACAAAAATTAAAAGTCAAATCACAAGAATGAATGTACTGGTCTGTTAAACAATGGGTGTGTGTGTGGAAATGGAGAAGAGGTTGCTACTGCTAACTAAAACCTAAATCAATACGAACAGGTCTCTCTTTATAAAACCATTGTTGAATCTCAAGATACAGTTACAAAATAACAATGTTTTCATTGACATTTGTACTCTATAAATTCTTTATCCCAGGTTACAGAGGTTTTAAATTCAGTTTATTCTTGGTTGGCTTCATATTTGCAACCTTGATCACATTCGTCATCCTCAACAACCACACCACCCTTCCCTTGTGGGGCTTGATTGCTGTTTCTCTGGCAGTTGGACTATTCTGCGGCCTCCTTACAACCTTTGTCATCTACTGCGGCTTGTTCCTGGGTGGATTTTCTTTTGGATTCTTCATTGGTATTTTTATATTCTACATTGTGCATCTGTTTATTCACATCACCATCAAGTGGATTCCATTCGGCATTCTTCTTGGTTTGAGTCTCATTTTTGGAATCTTGGCCCTGCGATTCCAGAAACCTTTGTTTATCCTCTCAACATCAATGCTTGGAGGGGTGCTCGCAACTGGTGGTGTAGACTATTTTGTGGAAGGCTTTGAGCTGCTAGATTTCACTTGGAAAAGAATAGTGGCAAGTGATGGACAAATTACATGCTGGGTTACCTGTGTGGTGTTGGCAATATGGCCAGTACTTTTTATAATGGGAAACTTAATTCAGTTTGTCAAGACAGGGAAAACATTCAACCACTTAGCAGGTACTGGAAACAAATTTTTAATCTATTATTGCCCCCCTAAAATTACACATTTCCCAAAAAAGATACCCCTATACCCCCTCCCTCCCCCCCCCCCCCCCCCCCCCCCCCCCGCCCATGAAAACCTGCAGTCCCCTAGCTCCTTAACCAATCGTAACAAGATTCAACTGCCAATATGTATCATTTTCAATGTAAAAAATATGCTCATCCATTGATATATCTTTCTGCTAACTAATGATGTGCTGTGTGTTTCATATGGTCATTCTAGGTAAAAACAGTGTCTCATTGCAAGGAGAAGACAAAGCCATGCAAAGATATCGCAGTCTAAATATGAATGGAGATGTTGTGGCTAAGGTACTTTCCTTTTTACAGTGTGACTACTATAACCGGGGCCACCTAGACAGAAAGAACAATTTGATTGGCTCTCGCTATCTAGGTGGACCTGGTTATAGTACTCCCACTGTAAGTCCTCATACATCTTTTACATGTCTTTTATACTTGCACTTAACTATATTTCGCGTATAGCAAGATCATTAGTGTTTCAAGTACTGAAAGATGTACAATTTAATATAAAAGCTAGCTAGAGAAAGACTAATAGTATGTTAATTTCTTTGAGATGGAGTATGCACTAATAATTTTAATGCACTATTAATTTATAGATAAATTATATAGCAACAAGGTGTTTGACATCATTTTTGTGATTTTTTGTACTCCATCCTGAGCTCCTTATTTATAAATATGGCATTTTTAATCAAAATCTCTGTGAATGATATTCAATTCACTGAACATCCATATCATTAATACACTGTTAGTTCCTTTTAGACTCAAACAAATCTCTTTTTTTTCCATCTATATCATTAACGCATGATTATTTACATCTATATCATTAATACATTGTTAGTTCCTTTTAGACTCAAACAAGTCTCTTTTTTTCCATCTATATCATTAACACATGATTATTTACATCTATATCATTAATACATTGTTAGTTCCTTTTAGACTCAAACAAATCTCTTTTTTCCATCTATATCATTAGTATAGGAAATCGCACGATCTCGAGTACAATTTGGAAATTAATAGACACGAGTAATGTTTTGAAAGTTCTTGTAATTGCACGAGTCTTTAGGCGAGTACAATTAAAGAACTTGCAAAACATTAAGAGTGTTTATTAATTCCAAATTGTACGAGAAGATTGTGCGATTTTTTGTTTATAGTTCACTCAACAAAATTTCAGTAAAAAATGCGAAGCGACACCGTTCATCTTTTTCTATTTGGCAGCCGATTTCCAGTCCATCGTGGAACTGAAATGCATAAAAAAGATTAGTTCTTACGGCTTTAAAATGTTATTTATGCTTTTTAAGTACAAAATGATAGAAAATAATTGTTTTGACATTGTTTTGGCCGTGTTGCCATAGCGACTTAATTCGGTACTCCTACGGAGTACAATTAACGCTATAATTGTACTCCTCTCAACCAATCAGAGTCGAGTAATTTTGTTGAGTGTACTATAAAATACATAATTATACAGCTTCTTATTAATACCATTAGGTAACTGTCCAATTATTTTCTTAATTGGACAGGTCGTGTTGATATGGGATTAATTAGGCAGCTATATAATTAATAGGTAATGGGATTTTATGCTCCCCAATCTTGAAATAATTAGACTCGAAAAATCTCCCTGACTGCCAAATTGGACTCGGCCTACGGCCTCATCCAATTTTGTCAGTCCTCAGAATTTTTCTCGTCCAATTAAAAAGCATGGAGTCCTATTACATATACTAATTATTCACATCTATATCACCAATACACTGTTAGATCCTTTTAGACTCAAACAAATCTCTTTTTTGTTCTTGGATGTGCTGAGAGTTAGAAAGAGTTTTTAAAGGACTCCCCATGCACACATCCAAGACAGCAAAAAATTATCATGATGGTATTTGTCAGTGTCAATTTAATTTACAACTTCTTTTTTTGTGCTTTCTAATAATTCTTGTTTGTTCACAGTCCTATTACCAAGGAGAGGAGCCAGGCAAAGCAACAGAGGTGTAGTACATCCATTAGTCATGACAGATATCAGACAATGATTGTTGGCATATTAATGCTCTGGCTCTGGACCTTTGATATCTGGAAGGATTTAAAGGATAACAGGGTCAAGAGGATTAAAATAATACATGGCCCAAGCGTAATGTTCTTACTCAGTCAGTATGACAACACAGCCATTCTTGATCACACATGATCAACAACAGTGACGTCAATCATCTGTAGTGAAATGAAGAACAATTGTATAGAATACAAGTGAAGACTCACGTGATCTAGTTTTACATCAGCTATATGGTTGAGGATGGCTGCTTATTTTTAAACTTTTTTAGCTCTAAAGTACTCAGTGATTCAAGGCAGCTTGTCATGTAAAGATATTGACAGAAGTACGTTTTTACTCATCAAATGATCAGTTAATTTGGAATTGTTTAAATCAAGATTTTTTGCTTTGTTTTGTGACCAATATGTCACTTTCTATTATAGTCGGTTTCACATTACTTTGCATTATCAGGTTCCGAACTTCAGAAATTCCCAAGTTTGGCAACCAACTTCGGAACTTTGAAAATAAGTTCATTATGAACTTTGAACTTCCTGCCTAAGTTTTGAACTTGGTTTAGTATAATAATAATAATAATCATGGGAGTTTCTCATATAGTGCATTTCAAATGTCTCAATGCACTTTACATTTATGACCAGTGGAGGACTTTATGGGCTGCATATTAAGGCGCTTACACAGACATTCAGGAAAGTCAAAATGATTTTTTAGTAGCTATTTTATCAATATTTTAATAACTGTACAGTAAGTGATAAGTATCTTAGATACCATGAAGGTGGTAGGTAATGTTTATCGGAATGTAAATAGAATAGTACAGCTAATTACACCTGAAAATACAGCTTTGTTAGCTAAGGAGGTCAAGTAATCCTTTTTTCATCAGTTGGATGGCAAAGTTCCAAGTCATTTAACATGCTAGTGCTAGTACTGAAATACTCCATTTTACAGTTCCGTTCCGAGCCGAGGCTGGAGTTTCCGTGCATGATAAAAAGTATAGTTTTGCTATGCGCAGAAACTGCAGCCTCGACTTGCAACTATTATTCATGGTCACTCGAACGGAACTGTAAAATGGAGTATTCTTTAAAATTCTGCCAAATATTTTAATTTAGGGTTAATTAATATTGAATCTAAAAATGTCTTTGTTTGCTCTCCAACACTGCAGAATGTGGGCAACTTGAGTTGCCAGATTCTAGAGATGTTGTTTGTTCTAACAAAACATTGTACATATACATTGGAGTGCCATTATCTTAAACCTCTTGGGGAAAACGTTTTTAAAAAATAACAGGGCTTCAAGATATCCAGGTATCTACACAAGTTTAGTATCTTTAAGGCTTTTGCATGTTGACATGATATTAAATTTATTGAATTAACGTAAGGATTAAAAAGTACGTAGATTTGACAAAACGTGGCGTTTCAGCTATAACTTATGATAACCGCTTTCTAGCTATTATGATGAAGGCTATCACAAGTTATTAGCCAAAACGTCATGTTATATCAAATCTACACATTTAATCCAAAATCCTTACATTCGAATCAAATATATCTCATATGATGATTGTGAAATCACACTGGTTCAGACACTGCACCATCTACATTACAAAATTTACAACATTGTGAACCAATCTGACACAGGATTAATGCTTCATTACAGCACTACCATAGCACAATATATAAATCTGCACTTACAATTATAATAATGAGTTAACTTGAATAAATAAATCAAACATTTTCAAATTTCAAAAGTCTGTAATCTGCTATTGCAGCTCACTTTATACCTGTTGATATGTAAACCCTCTAGATACTAATTACGTCAATATATTGTACTTACAATCATGATTGAAAGAATAATACATTATAATAGGGAATGTAATAGCTTAGAGCTTTGTAGTACAGTAATAAATCAATGCCACCAATGATAATGTATAATGTATATATAGATTGAATTCATTAAAGAAAATAGATGATAAAAAGTTATTTTAGTGTGTCTTAGTTTCATTACAAAGACACCAGTCCTTAGCTTTCTATAATTATTATAAATAATTTTTTAATACTGGAAAAATGACAAACATGAAGTAGCCATTTTCCTAGCCTCTACAGGGGATAATAGTCTGGGCAAGCACGGCTCTTACAAAACAAAACAAGAATTTGGCACATTTCTGAGAGCAAGGCAAACTAGAGAACCTAGAGAAAAGCCCTCGAGTCAAGAGCCCAACATACTTAATCCATATGTGATGCCAAGAATGTTACTGCAATAGAGGGAAGGCATTTAACCCATGAAATAAACAATGTTAGTCAACATATATATAATGTAATAGGGTTTCAACACTAATGAAGACATAGACGTCTCGAACAAACGTCTGATTTTTAGACATTTTTAAGAACTTACACCCTATAAATTATATTTTTCATACTATAAGTCAAAGTCAATTAGACAGAAAAGAAGATCAAGTGGTTTTCATTAACCTGTGAAACAAAGTGTACTATTTAGAGTGTAGTATCACAAAAAAACTAGAAAACAAAAGAATTATCGTGAGGTAGTTGCTTCATACCCTAAAGTGTATTTCAAGGGTTTATGAAAACCCCTCTAATGTAATTAGGGTCTACAAATTTATCTATTTCACAGATTTAGTAACTTCACTCTATCTGTGTTGATAGAATGTGAATGTGAATGGTTTACAATGACAATTATTACTGCAATTATGCCAAGTGCAGGAAGTTAATATTGAGGCTTGTAAAAAATGATGAACAAAATCTCAAATTACCATCTTTTATTCATCTTTATCTTTTATTATTATTTTACAAGATGGTGGAGTAGAATTGATGTACATTGATTCAAAATTACTCCCTTGGGGGTAGGGGTGGGGTCCATAATAAATTAACCTTCTATGAGAAAAGTAAGGCATTTTCCTATCTAAGTTTTTTTAATTTGAAAATTGATTTTTAAAAATTTCAGAAGATTCTTAAAAGAAGCTTTGATTATTAACCGATTGTTTTTAATGCTTGTTCCAGCAGCAGTTAACAAGTGAATATTTTGACCAAAGGATAATTTTAAGGATATATGTGTGAGGTTTCCATTTTTAAGGGGCGTTACAAAGTTGTTTACCTTTAACTTAGCTCCTTTCATGGAAATAATGAATAAGTTTTTGATATATCTTTTTGTCTTTTTGATATGACAGCTATATTATTTCATTTCACATATTCCTGGTTAATTTTACAACTAGCTGGCTAGCTCAGTGCTTTGTGGACCATCACCTAGTGAAGTACATATAATTCGGATGTTAAAAGTTGGAGTAACTAACAGTAAACTCTCATACGATTATTCAAAATTTTGGCCACTTACTTACCAGAATTTTACAAAGCAAGAACATGTTTTATGTGTTCACTAGCTTACCTGCTCATAATCACCCTTTTGAAAGGGTGCAAAATGGTCCAAGCAAGACTTTGCAAAACCTCAAGACATTTATTTTAAAATGTGTAGTTCCAGAAATTATCCATACCCTCCCCCCAACAAAGGAATTTGAAATTCCAGAGGGGTAGGGGGGTCAGAGAAAGAACAAAATTACAGAGTTTGTATGGAAGAAAATTGGAATTTCTGGGTTGGGGGGGGGGTTATAGATAATTTCTGGAACTACACAATTTGAGGCAGAGACTTTGGGTTATTTGTTAATGTGAGCTCAAGAAGTTTCAAGCTTTCAAGAATTGTGAGGCTCTGAGACTGGGTTGTGAGAAATGTGAAAAACTCTGGAACAGCAATGAAGAAAAGCAAGACTTGCAAGATCCAGTAATTTCTTAGGACTAAGCGGCACCCCTTTTTGACTGAAAAAATACAATTTTATATGCTACAATTCTTGGTTTTCACCCACGTGACCAACATCTTGACGACGGTTGCTAAGCCGCCATATTGGTGTACCACGCTGGTATCGGCCATGATAGTTTATCGTAATGGTTCTCTGTTTGTTCGTGGATTGCAACGCTAAAAGTGGACGAGATAAAGGTATTTCTTTCTTTAGAGTACCGACAGTAATTAAAAACCAAGGAGAAGAAGCCGAGGAGTTATCAATTGAACGCAGAACGAAATGGATTTCCGCTATAAGTCGGGCAGACTTGACCGAAACTGTTGTGCTGAACAACCGTGTTTGTAGTCGCCATTTTGTTTCTGGGAGTCCAGCAGCAAGTTGGGACCGATATAATGTGGATTGGGTGCCTACTCTACACCTTGGAAAGCCTCAAGTCAAAGTGAACGCTAAAGATGATGCTGAAACAGTGCTTGCTCGATCGGAAAGAGCAAGATCTTGCAGGAAGAAACGAATCGAGCTAGCCGAGCAAGAAATGGCCAAGAAAAGGCTTTGTTTACAAGAGAAAGGCGAGACTGTTCGAAGCATTATTTTTACTGGTCCAGAAAGTAAGAATAATGATTTGTCATGTTTTGTAACTGATAATATTACGAGTGAAACCCAGACTGACATGCAAACAAATGACAGTGACTCTCTGGACACTTTTGAATATCAAGAGCCAAAGTCACAAGAGGCGAGCACGCAAACCGAAGTTACAGAAACATTTGAAGCCTCCACGCAAAGCGAAGAGTTTGAATATATGTACACGAAAACTATCCACGGATTTACTGAGAACGACTTCCAAGACAACGATGAGGAAGTAAATTTTTACACTGGACTCCCCTCCTACGAGATCTTGCATTTTGTGTTTGAGCATGTTTCCCCCTTTGTCTCTCGTCGCTCCCAAGTATTATCACGTTTTCAAGAGTTTATCATAGTTCTCATTAAATTAAGACTTGATGTTCCCTTACAAGACTTGGCATACCGTTTTAATGTCTCCCTGCCAACAGTATCAAGAACTTTTAAAGCTTGGCTTGCTGCTATGGATGTTAGACTATCCCCACTTCTTCACTGGCCAGACAGGGAGAGTCTAATAAGAACCATGCCACAATGTTTTCAGTTCTCTTTTGGAACAAGGACAACTGTAATAATTGATTGTTTTGAATTGTTTATTGAGAAACCAACAAATCTATTGGCTCGTGCTCAGACATTCTCATCATACAAGCACCACAACACCATCAAGGTCCTGGTTGGTGTCACACCTCAAGGAACTATTTGTTTTGTATCAGAAGCCTGGGGAGGGCGTACATCTGATAAATTCCTCACTGAAAACTCTGGGATTCTGGAGAAGCTGGTGCCGGGAGACATGGTAATGGCAGATCGTGGGTTTACTATTCATGAAAGTGTTGCTTTCAAAAGAGCAAAACTAGTAATACCTGCTTTCACTAAAGGAAAGAAACAACTCGATCCCTTTGATGTCGAGCATACTAGAGGTATTGCAAATGTTTGCATAATTGTTGAGAGGGTTATCGGGCTATTACGCAGGAAATTTACCATCCTACAGGGAACACTACCAACAGACTTCTTGATGAGCAATCCTGATAGCATTCCATTAATTGACAACATCTTAAGAGTTTGCTCAGCTCTTGTAAATTTATGTCCTCCCATAGTTCCATTTGATTAGATTGTATAACCATATTTAATAATTTTCATTTTCATAGATTTAGAAAAAGTATAAGAATATCAGTTTTGAATGCAAACATGGAACCTGTTAAAGAGTACTAGGTTATCAGTATGATTTTTTCTCATAATGGCCTTATATTAGATACAGTTGGGACTAGGGATATTTGCAGAAAACAAAGAATGCTCAATCTGGGAGATCTTTTGTGTTGAAGTCATTTACCTCACAAAATTTAGCCTATCATTAAGTGCCTCTTTAAGTAAGGTTAAAGATACTGATTATAGCAAAGTAGACTTTGATTAGTGAGGTCTTTATGACTTTGCTAGTCCCAACAGCAATTGAATGGTCATTGCATGTGAGGAAAATGTACTTTCAAAATATATTATGCAAAAAACAAAACAGATACTCTGTGTTTTTTTCCTGTGCCATATAGCATGTCAATGTTTGCATTCCTGGGATTCTATTTTTTTTTTTTTTGCAATTTATAAACTTCAACACTTTAAAAAAATTTTACTAGAACTTTTTTACTAAAAATTATTTACTAGCTATCATTGTCTTGTTTTAAGCATGTCAATAAACAGCTTAGTTTGGAATATTTAAACATGTCTTTACCTCCTTTGTTTAATTTTTGAAATGAACATTGAATATCAGTTTTTATTGCCTGGAGTTCATTTATATCTCTGGAAATGGACTCATTGCTCCTTGTTGTAGACATTCAAATAGATGCAGACGCATTTTAGGCACATCAAATGTCACTTCCTTGGGATCACGATTATAAACAATGCATGTTGCAAATGCGATAGCGAAAACACCGCAGTCGCTTCCATTTCTTTGTTGCTGGACAGGTACATGGTTTATTCCAACAAATCTGTCTTGCCATCAAATCTTTGACTTGTTCTTCTACTTCATCTTCGATAATATCATGAAATAAACTGTCAAACAAATTTACTTCCCCTGGTAAGCATCCAACAGAACTTATACATACCCAATGTGCATTTCCGGTGTGTAAAATTTGGACAAACTCACTTGACATTACATCAAAGTTTCTAACTGGCCCAAGGGTTGTTCTCTGAAATCCTTCTATTAAAGGATTGACTTGCTTTAAGCAGATGTGAGCCACTTGTATTATGCTACAGGTTAACCACCCTACAGGTGATTTGATAGTGTCAAGGTCAGCCTGTGTCAGATTCCCGAGGGGAGCAGTTTTGTCTGCATTGCCTTGTATTACATTTACAATTTCAATTTCATCATCACTCTCTTGGTCACTTGAAGAAGTACATGTGGTAGAAGCACTATCAGCTACAGTGTTGGTACTTGATAGGTCTACGGAACTGTCTTTATTTGATTTAGTACAGCCACCTGTCACAGAAGGGGGTTTACTAATTGTAGAAGGTTTGTGAATAGGATTCTTACATCTGTTGCAAATCCATGTTGTTTTAGCATTGTTTGGCATTCTCTTATATCCCATACAATCTAAATGGAAAAATTTTCCATGCAGACAGTCTAAGTTGTGACACTCGAGGAGCCTTTCATTTGACTTTGGTTCAGAATTGCAAATACATATATGATCTAAGGCAAGGGCTTTGTTTACATCTGTCTCGGTCTTAGTGGAAGACTTTGATTTCTTGAATTGGGGCAATAAGCGGCAGTTGGGACAGTACCATACTGCTGGAATGGGACTTCTAATTACTAGGCATGAGCAGTGGAACTTCACAAAAGGGCACTGGAGGTTATGACAGGTGATAGTATCTTCTTCTGTACTCTTTCGGCAATAGCAGACTCCTCCATCATTCTTCATTTGAGGTAGGGCTGCCATGTGACATTTCCTTGTATACCATCTTGCTGTAATTTCTGGTAATATGCATAACTTCCATGCTCTAGTAAGCTTTGGCAGAAGAGATGACCACAAAGAGGAATCAGGGGAGATTCTCTCAAGGAAAAAAGTTGCTTTGTTGTCTTTGTCAAAAGCACATACAACAAAGTCACAGTATTTCTTCTTTGTGATGTTAAGTTGTTGCTGAACTTGATAATAATATGGATGATCTCTCTTAAGCTGAACTTTGTCATTTTTCTCCTCAAGACAGGAATTTTTCTGAGACATGAAAGACTTAAAATCACAATTATTGATTCCATAGGGGCACTTCACTTCGCCACAACCATCTCCACAGCAAGAACAAGATTGCAAAAAATCTGGGGTAGCATGAAGCCAGGGATGCTCCTTGTCAATGATCATACCACAGAGTTCAACTTTGAAATCTTTGTGGGTCTGCTTCATTGCCATAGTGTAAGCTTCAATTGCAGGACTCTCTTGTTTAATTCCATGGGCAGTTGCTTTTGATGTAAATTTAAACAAGTGGGGATAACAAATTGACTTTATCAATGACTGAGATGGCTGAGCTGGGTTAGTATGGGCCACAGACCAGCTCATGGAAGCCCTGATGCGCCCAGCTCTGTGCTTGAAGAAAGCATTTCCCTTGGCTTGATTTCTTGTTTCTTCTTCAATTATCTCAATTTCACTGTCAGAGATGGTAAAGTTGATCTCTCGACACTTTTTTAGAAGTTCTGGATAAGTTAGCTTTAGATTGATAGTGTCATATAGGTCAGAGATAGTAAGGATTGAACGGCTTTTAGACACAAACTTATCTGAATAAGGTTGAAATAAGCTCAATATGACAGGCTTTGTTTTGAAACCATTCAGTATTTCAAACATATTTACTGTTTCATCTTCAGTCGGTGGTTTTAAATCCTTTGATGATCCTTTGGGTTGTGCTGCACTCACTGACGGTGGGGACTCAGGATTTTCTGTGCATGCATCAATTTTAAGGTCCAACTCGGCTTTGATCTTTTGAGCGGACTTGAAATTAATATCGCGTGCTCTCGCGTATGGCACTTCATTAACATAAGTGGGGAGTAGCCACGTGCATTTTACTTGGGTACAAGATAGTTTACCTCTAATTCTTGTCCACGCTTCAATGTAGAACAACACACTGGCAATATGCGAACATGATTCAGCTAGTCCAGCTTTGCATCCCATACAATGAGCTGAAAACACCGTCCCTTCTTCGCTAGCAATAATCCAAATAGGGATCGGTGGCTCATTCATACGTTGGGAATGTCTCACCTTCGACAAAACCAAGTATTTTCCTGAAATTTTCTTCCCTTGAACACTGGTGATGAATCCAGAGACCATCTGATTATAAGCCTCTAGACTTTTAAAAGCCTTAAACTGCTGAGAAGTATAATAACTTGTTTCCAGTACTAAATAACATAGGAGATCAGTAGCTTCGATCGGAGGTAAACATTCGGTATCTAACTTCGCGTCTAGTAGCGTGACCGGGTCAACTCCAACAAGGGATATTTTTTCCAAATATCGACGCTTCACGTGGTTTTCCAGCTTTGTAGCGTAGTCTGATAGCAGAGGAACAGGGCTGCTGTATTTATCAAGGCATAAATCGGTTTTTTATCGAGATTTTCACTAGACATCGCACTGTTATTACTCGCATTTTTCCGGTCACAACACTGTATTTGACATATGCTAATTAGCTCGTGGTACACCAATATGGCCGCCGACCCCATGCATTGAGCCCATGACGTCATGTGAAAACCAAGAATACATGTTTGTACTTCAGATACATACCTTTATATGCATACTCTAAAGCACTAGCTATTGATGTCATATCCGCCTCTATGACTCTTGACCAATTTTCAACATCTCCTAGTTCCTAGAACAAAAAATGGGCATGGAATATATGAGTTGAATAAGTTGGGTAGCATGCGACCCCTGACTCAGATCATCAAAGACTGTACATGTAAGTTGCAACCAAACCTCTTTAAATTCTCTCTATCGGCCCTCCCAAGATAAAGATGAGGTAAGGTATGCAAGGATAAAGCTACACAGAATTATTAGACTTTCCAAGGTTGAGGAAAAAAATGGATCCCATTGGCATTGCAGTGTATTGTGGGCTGGTTTTAGAGAAAATATTTCTAAGATAACATGTATTTTGTCCCCTAAAACAGTCCCACAATGCAACCCCTGGTCAGAGAGTGTGATAGCCTTCTGCAGTGAGCCATAAGTAAGTGAGTGTGAAACCACTTATTACAAACAAAATTCCAAAATGAAGTACGAAATGAAGGGATCATTTCAAAATGCTTTGGATTAGCTTCTGTTAGTAATCATGGAGTAATATTGCCAATGCTGCTAGTCTCAAAATAGTTCAATGCAATGCATGATATGCCATACCTTACCTTTAATGACTGATTAAAACTTTCCACCATTTTCAACCATAGTGTAGTTTGTTTAGAATACTGAGCTGGAAACAACAATGCAAGATATTAAAACAGGATTCATATAATGTACAATAATAAACTAAGATATATGCAGGGTTGATAATACAGAAACAAAAGCATGTGAAGTTAATCTTGTTATACATATAAGAAGATGTTCAAGAAACTACTTCCAAAAATGGCCCATTTTTGTCCACCAAGCAGGTCATCAAAAATTTTTCATTTTTAACTGATTTTATGGGGGAGGGGGGAGGGAGGAATACTGAAACATGTAACTCAAATTAATCTGCACTCCCACAGCTTTAATACCATATGAATGAAGCTGGGATACACTTAACTGAAGCACAAACTCTTTTGCCATTTTCATACTAGTTTTCTATTTCAATGTTTTCCTTTGTTTCAGTATTGATCATGTCTATATATGTACATACCCACATGGGCTTGTAGTTGCTTGGCTTCAGTTTCCAATTTTCTTTGATTAACATATGCTTTTTCCACTCTAAGGATTATCATTATAATGAAACTACAGTTACATTACTGTGGTTTTCCATATGCTTTTTCCACTCTAAGGATTATCATTATAATGAAACTACAGTTACATTACTATGGTTTTCCATATGCTGAGAACTCAGTAGTTAAGCTGCATGTTGAAAATTAATTTTTGGCTGCTGTCAATCAAAATTACAGGCATGTAATCAGTCAGTACCTTAATATTTTTGACTGACAGCAGTGAAAAACCAATTTCACAATAAGCCATTGAAATGTCAGAGTTCACAGAATATTGAAAACTGCAGTACTAAAATAACAATTACATTGCTGGTATTGCTCTCATGCAAACTTTTTTCCTTATACAGTAAATGGGCTTATGTCATGAGTTCATATAAATGTAATCATGTACTTCATGACCAACCGACACGTGTCGGTCGACTATCGCCGACTGTTGGTTGACAGTCGCCCGACTATCAGCCGTGTGTTGACCGAGCGTTGGCTGACTATCAGCCGTGTGTTGACTGTGTATTGGCTGACCATCGGCCTTGTGTTGAGCGATGATTGGCCAACGCACGGTCAACAGTTTTGGTACTTTTTCCAAGTCATGGCCGATGCCAATTTTTTCTAGTTTCCGGGTTGCCGCACTATATTTTATTGCTTTCCCAGCTCCTATTAATACCCTTCCCCTTCCTGAATGAAGTTTTCAGTCCCCCTTCACCCTCACCCCTCTGCTAAACAATGAACAACCCTAAGATATATAGAGGATATTACATGGGCACGCGGAGATACGAATTTTATCTTCAAGTGTTCAATTGATATGTCATGAGTGAGATATCTAAATTGAACACGAGAAGATTTGTATCTCCAAGCGGCCTGTTCTGTTTATTACATAGATATCGATGAAACTTGAATAAAACAAAAGCTCAAAAATTCTTTATTAAAATAGCAAGCCGATTCAACAGCGATATCTTCACGTGTGAAAGATATGGTATCTTCCACTGGTGAAAGATATCAAGTTTTCGACACTAGAGAAAACATGCTATTTCATCGATGTCTATATAATAAAAGACCATTTCATTCAACAAAACACACGCCTAACATACTGTATATGAAAACACAATGATGACTGCAATATGAACTCCCAAAATGTCATGATTTAGACTTGCCATCAGACTTACCCTGAATTGAGGGTATCCATTAAACGATAAGTTAGCTTAGAAGCTTCTATGGCAGCCTCTCGTTTCCTGCGCTCTACAAACACAGTAAGTGGGAAAGCTATTAATTTATGCAGAGAACAACAATTTGCGCCATACAAATGAAAAAAAATACAATCAAACATACCTTGCACATCCTTATGAGCTGCCTGCTTCTGATTGTGCTCTTTAACTACGCGAGATAGCATGTTTTTGTCCCTAAAATAACTGCTTTTTCAAAGTTTTTTATCAAGTCATTTTATTTTCCAAAGATGGCGGATGGAGAACCTACTATTATATGAAGCGTTTGGATTGGTTCCTAATAAACCAATCAAGTCGAGTGTTATGAATTTCAATTCTTGATCAAAGATATGTCAAGAGCTATGATTGGTGGAGATTTGTGCAATCAGATATAACGTTAGAAAAACAATTCGGACAGACAAGTGTGCATGTGAGAAGGGTGCTGAAGGCTGTTGAATGAAAAAGTTATATTGTCGTGTAGTCAAGCATGGTACTAATAATTTAGGAATGCTAGAATACAGAAAGGAGGCCTAGTTGGTATTGAAATTGCTATGGAAGGCAACAGTACCACGTCTGGTGGCCCGACCGACATCAACAATCTTTTTCCAGCCTTGGTCGAGTGTTTTGCAATAATTCTCTTGGGTTATGTAAGTGGACGGTTTGGATTCATATCGACTGCTCAAGGAAAAGGAATAGGGAATTTCGTCTCTCATTTTGCTCTACCAGCACTTCTCTTCAAGTCTATGGTTGAACTTGATTTCTTAAAAGTCAACTGGAAATTTCTTGCTGCTATTTTGATAGCTAAGGGAATAGTGTTTATTATTGTAGTGGTGTTAACTTTGATTCTTGGAAAGCCGCAGAAATATGGAAGAGCTGGAATATTTGCTATCTTCTGTACACAGTCCAATGACTTTGCCTTGGGTTTTCCTCTATGTAAGTACATATGGCAAATTTACTTTGCAAATCCAATTGTTAGCTTAGGAAAAGCGAACATTACGTAACGGGATCAAGTCATGCGCCATAACTTTTGGTGTAAGGTGATGTTTTGATTGATTATATAACATGCCAGGCGTCGTTGTACCCCCCGGGGTTGTTCCCTCCCCTTGAATTATCTAATTTTCGATGGATTTGAATTTTTTACGAAATGTACTTGAGTAAATTCTACAATTCAGATTTCTCTTTCAATATTTCCCTCCTAAATTTGAATAGAATCTGTATTTAACATAGTGGTCACTTTTTTTAAATTTTATTAGTAAATTTATTTTTGTCAAGTTGATGGAAAGAGTAGACCTCTTTAGCTTGGGCATAACCTTTACCCTTTTTAGACCATGTGTCCTTCTTTTTGGGAATATTCACATTCATGTGGAACATCTTCAGGTACAAGGCATTATTTTTGACTGGGGGAGGGCCGAAATTTTTTTTGTTGCTACATACATCATAAGGATTTTATGACCTCCCCTCAATAGTGGCTGCCACTCTCTCAGTGTATTCCCCTTTGATACTTGTCAACATATAGCTGATTCGCCTCTAGTTGTCATGTAATCCCCCCTAAATCCTCTAACCCTTTTTTTACAATGAATATAATAGAAATTCCAATATCTATATACAATGATAGAGTGCAAATAATATTTCCCCTGGAAATAGACAGCTAGCTAACTAATTACTAACTTTGTGCCATTGGTTAACTAAGTCTAATTAGTTAATGAAATAGGCGAGCCGTGACGGGTAAACTAGTGCACGTGTGCTACTCAAGGGCGCACATTTTAAAATATTTTCAAACACACTTACAAAAACTGAAACAATTTTTTATTCAATGTACATGCTTTTCCTTCGTTTAATTTGACATGTTCGCATTTTCGTATCTATTCATTTGCGTATTGAGTTGTCACTCTTATGAACGCCCGTGCCCTTGTCATGCCTCACTGAATTCCTATGTTTTGTCTAATTATTAAGCACTAACTATCTCCTATTTCATCCTAACTATTTCATGGGTATTTTATTTGCACTCTACAATACTATCTATCTAATTAAATACATAAAAGATAATACTAAAAACGAAAAAATAAACAAAAGAGCCTGCTAATTTCAAGAGTGTCATTTATCGAGCTTTAATGTGCTACTTAAAAAATTGTTTACAGCCAGCACAAAAACTACGAAGGGTTTGTGCTTGCCATAATAGTTTATCAATAGGTGAAGAGCCACCACCTGGATTTTATTGATTAAACCATTATTATTATTATTATTATTAATTCATTTGGGAGGCTATTCCAAAGTACCCCTTCATTGAAAATTAGTGCAGGCAATGGCACATAATACTAAGGGCAAACAAAAAAATGAGTGTGTTTCCTTGTGTGCGACCACACGACCCTGATTTCCTTGCGATTTTTGCCGACCCTAGAATTTTTTCATTCCAAAATGCACCACAGGGTTCCCAGTAAGCTCATTTCCAATCTTGTATCAGTAAAAATAAAAAATAAAATCTGACTTACTGAACACGAACCCAATTATTTTTCTCATGCAACAGGAAACACACTTATTTTTTTGTTTGGCCTAATCAACATGTCATCAGCGCCCGATTGTATGAAAGGTGAATAGTGCTATCCCACAGATAAATCTTATCCAGTGGATAAATTTGTTTGGTAACAGCATCGACTTATCCACTGGATAAGGTTTTATCTGTTGGATAGTGCTATTCACCCTTTGTATGATTGGGGCCAGATATCAAGCTCATTGACCTCTTATGAGAGCCACTGTTACAGGATTATCTATATTTTATACTGATAACTCTTTTAATTCTTGTCTTTTATTTAAACTGACATTTTTTCTTTCTTTTTGTACAGTGAAGGCACTTTACCGTGACTCAATGCCAGATTTTCTCAGCTACATCTATCTTCTTGCTCCAATATCGGTAGTACTGCTAAATCCTATAGGCTTTATCTTCTTGGAGTTTAACAAGCATAGTGACCACCTTAACCTTAAAAAGGGTCATGTTGCCATAGCAACTATCAAAGGAGTTATACTAAACCCTATTGTATTCATGACGTTCATTGGCATCATTGCAAACTTTATTCTACGACAAAAGGTTCCAGTAATTATCAATGGGTTTCTTGATGTCCTGAGTTCTTCATTTTTTGCAAGTGCACTCTTCTTTCTTGGTTTAAAAATGGTTGGAAATATGAAAAAGAAGATGGGATATGGATTGATTGTTCCTTTGCTTCTCATTTTCACCAAAATGTAAGTGCTATATTTCATAGATGAAATATTCTTCTAGTTGTATGTTTACAGAAAAATGTGGATAAAAAAATTTAAATAGGGAAAGGATTGACTGATTCATCATGCTATAATTCACACTGAGAGGTCATATGATGCCACCTTCTTGAACGAAACTTACTAATATTAATTTCTACTCAATACCCCAATATTACTCTAGGATGAAAATGGTACCAAATACATGTATCCCGATATTATTGGATAAAATTAGTATAAAATAGCATATATCCTGGATGGAGGCCAAGAGGAAATGGGGAGTTCCCTTCTCCCCCCTCTCTCTCTCTCCCCATTTCCTCTTGGCCCCCAGCCAGGAACACCTGCCACTTAGGCTACACATATCCTGATATTACTTGACGAAAACAGTACCACTAAATCTCCCTTTTTGAATATGCATTCCTATTCCATCAACTTTCTTTCGTAGACTGTTTGTCCCACTACTAGCAAGAGAATTCATCCAGATCCTTGATGTTGGTGGATCTAATAATACTCTCACCAATGAATGGAGTATGTTTGGTTTTCTGTATGGGACTATTCCAACAGCTCCAACAGTGATCATATTTGCTTCCAGGTTTGGTGTAGCAGAAGATTTGGTAAGATACAGTAAGATACTAATTAAGATACTCACCTACTGTACCCACACACACCTTACCAAGACAACCACCCACTTATACTTATTCACCCACCATAAATCTGCTCAAAATAATCATCAGCACACCAACTCTCATTTGCTTATTTTTTGTTTTCTCTGTTTCTCAAAATGGACAATTTGTAGCTGCTATTAATTGGTTCTGTGCAATCAGAAGCATCAGCCGGTTTAAAAGTATTAACCTATACGTGTATTTTTTCTTCATATTTTCAGATTGCAACTGGTGTAGTACTAGGAACATTTCTATCAGCTCCAGTCTTGTATACATCGGCCAGAATGATTGCAATAAAATACACTCCAGCGCTTCGGTTACATTACCACAGCATCATAGGAAAAACTATATATGATGCCTGTGGAGTTAGTATTCCTTTTGGGGTAAGTTATTCAGCCATATATGTTTTGAGCTTTAATTTTTAAATGGTATCTACAATTTAAATTATACACCAAATAAAAGATGAGGTTAAAGCAATTGTTGTGTAATAATGAGACCTACGTACTTTAGACAGGATGGGTGAATGGTCACTATCAAAGCCAAATATCGAGTATCCACAGTTTCTAGTCGAGCTGGCTCATAGTTTAGGCAACTTGAAGTTGTGAAAGCCCCATGGGCCCTCTTCTTCAGTCGTTTCATACAAGGCTCGTAATTTACCTACTACATGTAAGCATGTTATTATAGGATTTCCAAACCCATCCCACATGGCTTACCCCCTCATCTATCAAATATCAAGTTACTCAAATTATGAGTGGGAGAGTATCTCTCTTACCAAGTGCAAACCAACAAAATAGGTCACTAACAAGGACTATTGTTTTGACACTGTCACTAAAGTGTTCTAAGGGGAAGAGGTTATTGAGCTCTTGGGAGGGGGTTGGGGGAGGGGTGCTATTTATATACTGTAGTCCCAGCTCCCCTCCCCAATTATTGTTTAGAAACCCTTATTGATATAATAAAATTAACCCTTTCAGCTCCTGTTTAATTTCTCTCATTTTATAGTTGTGGGTGATAGCAATGCTTCTACTGGGAAGGCGGTGGAGACTTCTTCCACAAAAGTATACACTACACCTTGTAGTATCCCAGGTAAGATGCTATAATTATAGGGGTTGCAAGGCAGCCATGTCGTGGGACAGGAACACTGCTGCAGTGCTCTTGCATGACAAATGATGGTGAGTTGTATTTGTACTGTTGTTGTATCTGTGGGCTGCCATGTTGTGGGACAGGAACACTGCTGCAGTGCTCTTGCATGACAAATGATAAAGAGTTGTATTTGTACTGTAAGTTGTTGTATCTGTGGGCCACCATGTTGTTAGACAGGAAAAATGCCACAATGCTCTTGCATGGCAAATGATGGAGAATTATAATATTGCACTGTTGTTGTATCTGTGAGCCGCCATGTTGTGGGACAGGAACACTGCTGCAGTTCTCTTGCATGGCAAATGATGGAGAGTCATTTTGTACTGTTGTTGTACGGGTGGCCTGGTATGTAGAGTCACAGGTATGAAAGTTTTCTCTGGGTTCTCTGGTTTCCCTCTCTTTTGAAAAATCAACATTTAATAATGTTGTATTTGTATAGTGAATTTATATAATACTAGGGTATTTGGACCCCTTACAGGTAGTGATGGTTGTAAAATATAAGTTTATTTCTAGCTAATACTGACAGGTCAATACCCGATTTCTTTTATACTAGGTCATTTTTTCATCTTTAACTCTCCTTACTGACATTGACTGCACCTTCAAGTACTGGCATTTGGTATTATTTGCATCAATAAGTGTCACTGGTCTTCTATGCAGATGTTGGACTGCAATGCTTGCATTTAGTTTGTGTCTTGTCAGGTGTAAAGGGGGATCTATCAAGACTTGGCAACCATGGATCTACTTCTTTTCTTTTGGGTAAGTTAGTGTGTATTATTGAAAATATTGCTAAAAATCTTATTAGAGTAGTTTTCATATGACTGTGAAAAAAAAGCTTGTGGCATGAACGCCTCCTTGACATGTATACACCAGCATACACCAGCATACACCAGCATACACCAGCATACACCAGCATACACCAGCATACACCAGCATACACCAGCATACACCAGCTCAGACCAATCACATTGCACTAAATCCAGATATCCAAAACATGTCATGAACACGGCCGGACAGGGCCATACCAAGGTCACAGCACTGCCAGACCAACATTATTTTGTGAGATACAAATCAGGCAATTCTAGAAAACATCGCAGTCATGGCAAGGAATGGATACAGCATTGAGTTTTTCAAAGTCATGCAAAAACTGTTCTATTACTAAAGAGCTATGTTCTGTTTTCAGGCTGCCAGTTGTCTTCACTGGCATGAAACTGTGCTTTGTGGTGTTAAAACAGCCTGCTCATGACACTCAGCCATACTTGGCTTATGTTCAAAACCAGGTACAGTACTTAGAATCATCAGACACCATTGAATATACTGGTAGACCTTATTCATAGTGCAGTGTTTCCCATTACACATCACTTGTCATTCCCAGAGTATCATTTATTTGTGTAGAGGTTGCACATGAGAAGACACATGAATATAGATTCAACTCAAACAAAGAATCTCATTCTCTAGGTAATGACATGGTCTGAATTAAGAAAACACTGCACCACAACATCTAAGGTCTATACAGCCAATCTTATCCTTAGTGTGTTGATGTCTGGATGTTGTTTTTCTTGGGCCTAACAGCTCATACAGACATAAGCACCCACACAGACTCAGGGCAGCTCAGGCGTGAGGACAACTGCTGTTAATGAGCAATGCACAACTGAGTCTACGATATAAGTATAAGCATCATCAATGCACAATTGAGCCTGCAACATGAGTATAAGCTAGCAACATGTACACAGACTCGGTGCAGCTCGTCTTTAATGAGAATGAGCAATGCACAACTTAGGCTGGGTCATATATTGTCTATGAGTGCCCAGTGCCTGCACATGCAAGAGGGCCACAGGTTTGTTAGCCACTGGCTAATAAGTGCTACCGTCATAAAAACAAGGACAATTATGCATAAGCTTGTGCTCATTATTTCATCTTAATGACTGCCTTTCACTTTTTTAGAGGGCAGTTCTTGTACTTGAAGTCATAGCTCTGGCTCTGTGCATTATCATCATCATTTGGTCCCTCATTCGACTTCAGCGCTGTGACAAATTTTGCAAGTGTCCTAAAAGTGTACGAAGACTATCTTCACCACATTTAACAGGACTAAGTAACACAGACGAAGAATGCAAAGCCAGGTATGTGTTACAACAGGAAGTTAAATTAGATCTTACAGGACTCAGTTGTAAAAGTTGGTATCTAAATGTGGAACTGTTGTATAACTGGGAAAAACTAACGGTGCAGTAGTGATTGTGACGGTGTCTTGTATGAGCTTCTTCATTGGACAAGCATTGCAAAGTTTTTGAGTTTATTTTGAATTTGATAACTTTTGCTCCAAAAATTTCAAAGTTGCAAATTTCAAATGATAATTTCTACTTCATTTTCCCAATAGCACGCACGTTCAAGAAAAACCCTTTTGAGCCTTTTAAAATTCCGGTTATATACCGTGCCGTGCCGTGCCATAGTTATAATAATATATAGTGCGTATATAGCGCATTATATTATTTCAATGCGCTATGGTAAAACTTAAGAAAAATGAAATAAATATGGAATGCTAGAATGGACGGACGGACGGATGGATTGGTGGAAAGAAAGAAAGAAAGAAAGAAAGAACGAAAGAAAGAAAGAGGGAAAGAAAGAAAGAAAGGAAGAAAGAAAGAAAGAAAGAAAGGAAGAACGAAAGTAAGAAAGAAAGAAAGAGAGAAAGAAGAGAGAAAGAAAGAAAGAAGAAGAAAAAAAAGAAAAGAACTCTAATAAGGCTGTTCGTACTCGTTTTGTTAGGTGTAATCGCTGCCAAGAGATAGAAAAAGAAATAACCCAGAACGACTGTGGTTCCTCTAACGACAACTGCTGTACAAACGTAAAGACATCAAACACTGTTTTGGACATCGAGAGCCTGGATGAGAGCACGTGTCTTTTATCCAGTGGAAAACGTAATACTAGATATGTGGACAGCGACTCAGTGCCAAGTGAGCTAAATGAACTGGAAACAGCCTTGAGCTTGCAGGAGTATTACGAGGATGGAGACAAGCACCAGCTTGTTCAACATGTGATTCTTATTCTCATTTTGGCCTTCTCGTTCTGTGTGGTAAGTTTAAGTTTATCAGTGTATCAGAACCGAAAGCAAACACTAATACATCTGTATGCAATAGCAAGAAAATGAAAAGAAGAAAAAATGCCATTTCTTGCCTTTGCATTTGCATAGTTGCATTAACTGTAGGACACACGTAATTTCTTTTATGATTGCATTTGCATTTGTGCTGCCCTCTCTTTACATCAGTGGAAGACGCAAAAGCAAGAACAAAAACCCGAACAATTTTTCTTTCCTGTGTTTGCATTTGCGCACCCTCAGCTCACGTGCGTTAGGAATTAAAATGCAAAAGCTAGAACATTGAAAATAAAACCTAATATTTTTTATACCTTGTGCTCGCATTTGACATAAACTGGCTCACACTAAACACAAAACATGTAATCGAGACTACAAGGTACTTTCAAAGGATTATTCAAATTTGACCCTCGTACCCTCGACTGAATGCTTTGTGTTTGGCTAGTAAACCGATGTATGCAAAGTGGCCAATCTTACGTCGCTTGCGTGCGCATTTTCATTGTCAGTGTGAATCAGGCCTTGTTCTTTAGAATATAGTCTCTCCACTTCATCATCACTAACTAATATCGGAGGAACCCCTAGCTTAGTGTCTAACCATATAAAGCATTCTGGAATAGACCCTTTTCAAGTTCCAAATTACCGCTGTGTTTCTTGATTACAGACTCATTTACTCAGGCTTAGCCTCGATTTTGTGAAGAACATTCACGTTTTCCAGTCGAGGTCTGTCAAGTTTCAAAGTGTTCGTATTGTTGAACTTGTGCATTCTTTACTTTACCGTTGGTATTTGCGAGTAATTAGACACTGACTCAAGGCTAAGCCTGAGTAAATGAGTCTGTAATCAAGAAACACAGCGGTAATTTGGAACTCGATAAGGGGTCTATTCATTGCTCAGAGAAGCTCCTTTGATTGTATAAATACATACAGAAATGGAGATGTATGAATCACACCAAGTCATTTCATTTTTATGTTGATCAATTTTTAGGGATTGTTCATGTGTGTTTGGTACCTGACAAACGAATCTCGGAAGAGTGGTTTATTCATCGCTATGAGAGTACTGGATATGATTTTATTGTTTGGCCAGGTACGAATGAATATTTATTAGAAACCTTCATTTTGTATTACATCCACTTTTCAGTACTTTTCAGTTCTTTCTCTGAAATAAAAGACTGAATTGATGGCAAAAATGAGCAGCTTCACTACGAAAAGAACTTTTTTTAAATTTCTGTTTTGAATTTTGATTGATTTATCTCAATTATTTTTGACTTGCATGAACTTCATGGCTGTTGTCTTATCAGTTTTTTTGTTTCTCAGGGTTTTATTACATTTGCCTGCTTTGGGATGGACAAACAGCTTATCATCGTACCATTCGTCAAACGGTAAAGTCCATACTTTAATACATTTCGATGACGGTTTCTGTAACACAGCATTTTTTTACGAGGTATGGTCGTTAACCCTGCGACCAAGGCCAAACCTGGAGGACCAGGTGTCGTTCTGGTGGCGCAGAGCAGAGCAGGTTGGACGAATAGTGTAAAGGCCTTATGCGCTTCCTGGCGCGATAAGTCATGATGATGATGATTAGATGATGATGATGATGATGAAATTTTCTATTCTTGTTTAAGGATTCTCACCACTGATCCCAAATTTTCTGACATCGATATTGATTGTGTTTGTTAGATTCCGCAAACTGTTTTATGGCGCCGAAGCCGTGACGCTAACGCCTCCTGATGAATTGAGTCCAGAGGTCGTGCACTTGTGTGAACAATTCTCGAAACATCATAGACAGAAGTGCAAAAGAGCTCTAGTCGAAAACAAAACGTGAGTCGGATTACTACTCTTCTTCCCTCCCTTGTTCACTCCTCCCTTTCTTTCTCCCTTTCTTTACCAGTTCCTTCCATCACGATCTTTGTTTTCTACCTTCTTGATTCCCTTCGGCCCGGTCACTCCTTTACTTCTTTCCCTTCCTTTCTCCCTTCCTTTCTCCCTTCCTTCTTTCGTGCATTCCTTCCCTCCCTGGCTACCAGTTCCTTCCTTTTCTCGTTCCTTCCTTCCTATCTTCTTCACTCCCTGTCTTCCCGGTCACTCCTTTCATCCATTCCTCTCTTTCTTTCTTTTCTTCTCCCTTCGTCACTCCCTTTCTTCCTTCTTTCCATCTTTCAATAAGTTAATTGCTTATATCTTATCCTGACCTAGGTATCACTTCCGTACATATCACAACGTATTCTGTGGTGATCAGCTTGTCAGTTGGCTTGTAGACTTGGGTTTGGCAGAAGATCGAGTAGCCGCTACGAATTATGGGAACAGCTTGCTTCAAGGACGCCTCATCGAGCACGTGACTAAAGAGCACTTTTTCTACGACCTGCCCTATTTCTATCATTTCTGTTGAGATAATCTGTTAGGTTCGAATCCATATTTATGACGATGAAGATAATGACCTGTCAGTGGTTATGACTAAATGTTTCAAAATTTAATTTCACTAAGTTTAATTTGAAGGAAGATTGACATACCTTGTGATGATACATTCTCGTACCCAGACCCTTCTATTCGATTACGCTTTCCGTGAGAAAGCTGAGAGGGGACTGGGTACGAGAATGGTGGTGATAGGGTCGTGGACTGCGTGGGGTATGAGGTGGGGGATCTTCTTGATATCATCAAAGCTATTGTCGGTATTTTAGTCAAAACTAGTGGCCTATCATCAATGCTGCGTTCTGATTGGATGAGCTACTACTAGGCTATAAGTTGTATCCTACTAATAGCGAAAACTGCCGGCTTTGAAAAGTACGGATATATCATATCAACTGAGATGTTCCCATATCTTTCCAAAAATCAAGGCCAAATTCCTATGCACCACTAGATCTTGACCAGCCTTCATCCATACTTCGAAAAGGAAGGGATACTTTCATGTACTATCAAATTACTTCCCAGAAGTTTTCACTTCTGGGAAGTAGAGTAAACGGAATATTAGAATGAGAAGGAAAAATAATAGCAAAATAGGCAAAGAGTTGATAAATAGTGAATCTAAAATTATGTAAAGGTACATTCAAAAGAATAAGTAATATTTGTAATTAATTATTTATTGTAAAAGTTATAAAATTGCTATTTAATTTAATTCACAATAATGCACATTGTTCACAATTAAGTTTTTGAAAGAAAGGATCTAAGTGTATGTTATCTTTGTAACATAACATGACCAATTGAGACCCAAATTGCAAACGAAAAATTGAGTTTTGGTGGTCGTCAATCAAGAATTTTCTTTAAAATGTCTAAAGGCCGGTTTAGACGGTACGATTTTCGCCTACAACTATCGTATACAACACGCTCGCGTCTGTCGTAGGCGAGTTGTAGGCTTGATTTACACGCTACGACTCGAGTTGTAGGATGACGCGAGCGTGTTGTATACGATAGTTGTAGGCGAAAATCGTACCGTCTAAACCGGCCTTTAAGAATTCCGACTCCAAATTTCAAACGATTGATTGCAAAGCTATCAGTATTGAATTAACTGAAGACAATCAAGTCATAGTCAATACAGATAGCCTTGCAGTCAAGAGTTTGAAATTCGGAGCAGGAATCCTGTGTAATTTTTGAAAAAATTTATTGGGAAATCCACAGCGACACAAAGAATAAGAGGCGTTTCAGAGAAGAGACGTTCATTATGCTTTCATAACGATAAATAACTGTAACAACGATATTGAGTACTGAGGTTTAACTGAGTCTATAAAGCCGATTTATAATGCTGATAATTACATCTCCATTATAATTCCTCAATAAATGAATTCCCTTTGTGTCCTTTATCGTGTTAAAGGGGACGTCTAGCTACTATGTACAGAGCGGCTTATTGAAGGATGCGGAAAAATGAACCTTGTCACAGCGTATTGCAATACGAATACGGGTTACATTTGAGACCATGATTTTCGACTGAGAAATTGGTTTTGATGGTTTTATAAGTGAAAACCGTGAGAAACGTATAGAATTGACGAGAAAACTGTGCATAGACCGAAACGAAATAAAAATTGATGCGATGAATGATTTCGTTTAGCTCAAATTTAAATCCTGCAGTAAATGCTAAAATATTTGCACATGCATTTATCTAAGAAGGATAAATCTGTCTTTCATTTTTCTTCCTTAATGATCATTGACAGCCCCCGTATCGAAATCCTATATTTGTCACTAAAATCTTTAAATTTTTGCCTCGTGAACGACAAAAAAATCGACAGCGCGCGAACTGCATGGTACCGGCTTATGGAATCCGGCAATCTAATTGTTGCCAGAGAAGATGATGCACCCGCATAGAAAAAGCTCATCGGTGCTTTCACCGAGTGCCATGCAGTTACGTAGGTCAGGGTTATAGGCATGTCATACTACGGTGATGAGACGACATGCACTGCGTGTATGATTTCGTGCATGACCGATCCAACTTCCACTCGGAAGTGATCGTGACCTCGTTGGCCTTGCTTACCTTGGATCTCGATACAGGCCTGCATACTCTAAGGCCCACTTAGAACTAGGGATGGGGGACTCAGGTGTTGCTACTTTGAAGTAAAAAATACGTTTAAATTACTTTGTATACCTATACGAACATTTATGGGCCCAATATCCCAAAGCCTTTTTGAACTAAGCCTATAACATACTTAACCTAAGTTTCAGGCCCTTTCTCCCCTCTTAATTCTACCCTCCCTAATTCCCCTCCCCTTGGGCCTGAAGCTCAGGTTAATACAATGTTCGTGGGGTCATTATGCAGCCTTAGGTGTCGAATATTCCCACCATGGTGCAGTATTATCATTGATCCACGACTTTCCTTCCCTTACATGCTCTTTTCTTCTACCGACGGTGCTCACGTGAACCGATCGTGGATCCGGGACGACCCTCTCGGTAGAAGCTTCAGGATCTTTATTAAATTGACTTCAGCTCTACTCTACTCTATCTTACTCTGCTGAACTGATTACATGAGCTATATTTAAAATGGCTTTATGACAGACCCCCGGGATGACAGATGATTGGCTAATAGAATAAGTAGATTCCTAAGTGCGATATTCTAACGACGATATTAAGAGTGAAAATCTTGAAAACTCTTAGCTGAAACTATATGAATATATCGTAAATGTATAGAAAAGATTACGAGGAACATTTATATTATAAGGCTCTAAAGATAAAGGCCCTAAAATAACTGAGCAAAGGGGTAAAAACTGTGTAGGGCGTAACCAGAGGTACAAATGTTAATGGGAGGAGCTAAGAAATTTACTTGTGAATTCAGAGCATATCAATATCTAAACTTGTGCGTGATGGCAGCCGTGCTGAAATCTTATATCGATATCTTATATAGCTAATATCTTATGAGATAAGTAATTTGGAGACTGATGTCTCATTTTGTAAATATTTATTTTCTCTCTCATGAGATATACAATATAATTTAGATCGATCAAATACCCACTTCACAATGATCAGCTGAGGGACAGCTAGCCGTTAATGGACAGAACACATAGAAATTTGGTGTTCCCATTGTGCTCCAGTATGTGTGCATGACCGATTCAACTTCCAGTCAGAGAGGAAAACGGAAGTTGATCTGATCGTGACCTTTTCGATGGTCTTAATTACCTCACGTTTCTTGCGTAAAAATGCTGCAAATAGCGTCCAAATGCAGCTAATTAACCGAACAAAAGAAAGTGTTCAAGGGATCCTCTTAGCAGTAGTAAATGATGCCATGTAATGCAAGTGTCCTATTCCACTGTTCAAGCACTTTTTTCATGCATGTTCGGGACCGGAAATCTTTCATATTCTGTTATCTCATCGTTTGGTTGACGTAACAGTGACGTAAAGAAATGAGCTTCAACAGAATGAAAAAGGCTATAAAAGTGGCTCATCATGACTATACTGACCAGTAGGTGAAAAGTTGCTGGAAACATCGATTCGGATTCGAAAAATAAACAATTTATCCAGAGAAGAGAAGCAAGATGATGTCAAGAACCCTTCTGCTAAGTGCACTCGTCTGCATGATTTACTGGAGCGATTTTGCAGTTGCGTCGCCAAAGTGCCCACAGCCAAAGTTAAGAAGTAAGAAGTCGGAAAGCTTACTATAACTCGGAAATATGCTAAGTTCATCAACTTAGTTTTTTTCTTTCTTTCTATCTTTTTCTTTTTATTGTTTGTTTGTTTTTTCTTCTTTTTACGAGATTGATAATTTTGCTCTAATTTCTTGACAGAATGGCACCGGGTCACCAATGCTATGATCAAATCTACTTACAATCTCGGCGTAAGAATGACGCACAATGATGTTGGAGGAAAACTAGTGATTACTGGTAATGTCTACAGCAATGGATGTGGAGGCGGGGCTGGCTCAATAGCAGTAACATACATTCGAGGCGACTGGGTCCAGATCAGATACACTCAAGAGTTCCGTGGGAGTGCTTCATGTTGGAAGATATTTGGGACCACTGCCTATCCAAAATATAGGTATGTAGCAACTGGAAATTTGTTGGTAAAGCTTGTGACGCGAAATATAAGAAGCTGGAAAACTGTCCTTTTTAATCAAAATTCCTTCTTTTAATTTTCAATCATCTCATTTGCTCATCAATTCTTCACAAGCAGAAAGAAGGATGTCAGACAACTTATAATCTTCTTAGCATCCTCTCGATTCAGAGTACTTAAAAAAAACGTGAGCGAGATTTCCAAACGTGCACGACCTATTGATCTTTTGTTGATCTCTCTATAAATTGTCCGGAAATTCCATATGTTTCGTCAAAAAGTACCTATTTAGCAATTATTCGCCGAAGGCGAAGTGAATATCGGGGAATAATTCTCCATATTCACTGAGCCTGAGGCGAATAATTGTTTTAGCATATACCAACTTGTGTACAGAGTAAATTATTTTTGTATACAATAATTCAATAAAAACAAACAAACAGAAACTTTTAGTTTGCGTGACAAATTCACGTAAAACGTTTAGCAAAACTTTTAGCAAAACTTTTAGGCCATACTTCGTTGCCTTTTTAGTATTGATAGGAATGGCATTTACTTTCATTTTTTCAATTTCCTCATCGGAAATTATAGCAAAACGATTGCCGGCAGATGCCATTTTGTTGCCCACTCAATATTCCGAGATTCAGAGGTGAATATCGTACAATATTCACCTCCAATTAACCAATGACCTAAAAATGTATATGCCGTATTTCCCAGTATGCAAAAAACGTGCATTGTTTTGCTCCCCAGAACATTTCCTCTTCTTGGCACTCACCGCAGTAAAATTGATCTCAAACTCGTTTTTATGACTGCTTTTGATAATATTTCAAATGAAGATTTCGTTTCAACTTAAATAACTCTGTTTTTCCTCCCATAGTTCGAATATTGCTTTTCATCCCAATCCTTTACAACAAAAGCCAGTTGTGGCATTGCAAGACTATTCTGAAGCAGATGGAGATGGAATATTCAATGAATTGCACATGAACTCATTGACCAGTGAGTATATGGCTAAATGAGAAGTTAGAATATTATTATAAGGGTTTAGAGGTCTAGTCTTGAGGTGCATATGACAGTAGTGAGCTTGAATTTGTATTTCGACTATTTTATAAAAGAGAAAATTTTCTATGCACTAGCGAGAGTCACAGGGTTGTTGGAACGAGCGCGCTCTTTTCCAGGCGTGAAAGCCAGGTTTCAAAACCACAGAAACGGCCTTTTTTTGTTTCCCCTACACCACTGTAAATATTGTATTGTAAAACTAAAGTGTTTGTATTTACATTCATTCCTTTAGACAACAAGTTTGATGGTCGAGTGTATCGCTGTGATAATAACAGAGACAATTTCTGGCACACAAATAACGGTGATGGACTGAGGCGAGCCACGGTAATGTTGCGCAGGAGATCACTGACAGAGAATGCTGGGATAGTAACAGAGACCTCGTGTGGTACTCCAAGCTACGTCATCAAAGACGTATACGTGTTGATGTAATGTCACATGAAACAAGATCACTGACCGAGGAAGCTGGGATAGTAATAGAGACCTGGTGTAGTACTGCAAGCTACATCATCAAGACATAT